>NC_060247.1:136449817-136756456 GCF_921293095.1 Ischnura elegans | reverse complement strand
GATTCCAGACATTGCTGGTTACAAAATTAGTAAGTAATAATAAAGGTATTATTCTACAACCTTTTCCTATGGTGGAAAAATGATTCGTACGATGAGACTCTGGAGAGAAAACATAAATACGAATTTTCCAACCAAGTATGCCGTGCAAAATCAGAAAAGAAGTACGAAAAATATTTATTTAAAAAAATATATTTCTTGAAGCTAATTAAATTGGATAAAGTTGCTTCGAAATATATGACTCAATAATGCAATGATTCAGTTCTACATGGTTACGAGTGTTGTGCAATTAAAATTGTAGGATAAAAAGACGAAGCATCAATATATAGGGGGATAACCTTGGTTTCAATTGTTATTATTTCATAGTAGTGAACATTTATTACTTCAAATATTTTTTTTAGTTTGGGAGTAGTCTTTTGGATCCCAATGTCTTTTCTTGGGCCAACACGCGCTTCGAGCATCTTGGACATTTTTCTGTCTCTCTTTGAGTTTTTAGAATGCTTTCCTTGCATTATTTAAGTTATCGCCCCCTAATAAATCGTAATCTGCTTTAAAATGGCATTTCTAATTTTTTAATTGAATACATATAGGCGTACAAAGTGTGTCTATCAGTAATCGCAATGGGCTATAAAGACACTTTATAAATTCCGAAGAACCTACACAAAAATTTTCGCAGCAATAATTTTTTTGTGGATTCATCAAGATGTACTCGAAAGCAAGGAGACGATCCTAACGGCGATTTTTTCGGGTCCTCTGAAAATAAACACAGTTTATACCTGCATCAATATCTAAAATTAGAATGATCGTTTTCACTTGAAACTTCTTGTGAGTATTGTCAGAGGTTTCGGCTTCTATATGTGCAGAGTAACTATTGATATCTGAATCTGTTTTGTTGTTACAAAGCCGTAATTTCGATGCATCCGAGCAGCGGCAACCGGAAAAATTTGCCTGCTTACAATTAGTTCCGTTTCTGAGGATAACATTAAATACTGATCAGCATCTGAATGAATGAATGGTTTGCATGGCAACTGTCGACGCAGAATTAAAAGAGTTTTAAGATGGTTTACTTCGTTTGAAAATGGTATGAGTGGTCTTCGAGGAATTTTTCTTCAAACTCAGACGACAGAATTACTAACGGTCAGGTACTAAATACCAACGTTCTGCGCGTCTAACGCCCACGTTACTAGTTAAAAAACTTGTTTCTCCTCGCCAGTGCGCTTGTGTGTGAGTCGGTTGTGACGTGAATTTCAATCACACTCAGATATTTTGCGAGTATGCAACCCTGATTTTGTATACGGATGTAAAATTATTACTTTCCTCTAAGGCTTGCTCAATTAATTTGAATTCTTGTTCATGAGAGTTATGGATAGGCAGTCGCAAACTAATTATTCCCTTTCAATGATTTACGAGCTACAACCGAAAAAATTCGGTGCTTAATAAATTGCCTTCTGTCCTCCTGAATTCCTGCCTAATATTTTTCATCTTTTCTGTGAAATTTTGTTTTTTTCCTATATTCTGCAACAAGATATGGATTCCGTTGTGCCAACAAACACTCAAACTCACGTGCCTGGAAAATTACAAATTTAATCCGTGGACGTAGACATGGGGAATGAAAAAAAGACTATCTCTCTCTGCAGAGGAACAGATTTTTTGATCGCCGCTCATATTTCATTCCTCGCTTCGGTTGCTTTAATTAGATATCATTTTTTTTACAAGGTTTTGAAGTATACATATGTATATCTCGTTTCTTTTGGTCCTTCCCCCCTTTCCATCTTCCTCGTCTTCTTTTTCTGGCGGTTAATCAAGACGAATTCTCCCGACTCCTAGATTGCTTTTTATGCGCACCGTTTTTCCCCACGGTCTTTTACGTCTTTTCAAGCGCTCTCGGTTGTATTTTTTTTAACCGCGTGCAGATTTTTTGTGCTGTCTACGATATGTATTTTGATTAACATGCTCTTAATATTTTAAAAAGATCTTCCTCGCTCATGAACAAGAAGTGTCTTGATTTCATATCAGCAGAACCGTCCCCACCGTTAAATGACTATTGTTATGAATCGAATATGATCGAGGTTATGAATGAAGAATTGTTCACCTGCCTGATTTCGCTAATTGTCTTCGTCATGTAGCTTGACTTAATTTTTTTGACTTCCCAGACTCCCCACCATATCTGCATATTACGCCGCAGGCTGCTCCAATTGGTGCGAACCGCGGATGTGACGTTACCAGCCGTTTTTCAGGAATCAGATGATGTCAAAGTACCTGGGAGTTAAGATAACTTAAACCTATTGTGGGGAACACATTCAATAAATCTTTGTGGTAGAGATGTGAAGAAGTTCCTTTCGTCACGCGTGTTGTGGGAATGTTTTCCGTTGAAAAAGTGGAAGATAGGTGCTGTTTCGCTCTCGATAAGCCGCAAACCTTTAATATGCCGCGGGCATTTTGGATCCTGCACAGAGAGATGTTATTCGTGTACCAAATGTAATAAAAATGAAAGCTGAACGATTCGTGAATAACTGCTAGGTGCGAACGGAGATCGTTCCACGAATTGGGCTTGAAGCCGATAGATGCTCTACGCTCTTAGACTACTAGAGTAATATATCTGAGAAAATTACCTTGCAACCTCGCTATCTTCCTAGGCCAGACAGAAACGATAAAATAAGAGAGATATTTAGCCGAATTAACGGTTTAGCTATTCCATTCTCTCCCGATCAATTGATTCTGGGTGGAACTCAGTTGTCGTATATGTCCATCATGCACGTGACTCTCTTATTCTTTGTAAACGGCTCGCGTCCCGACCCCACTCCTCCCCTTTTGAGGCAGCTTGAGGGTAGTACGGGGGTGCAGATGAGTCTCGAGTGAAATCAACGCCATCTGGCGAAATGTTTTGCAACATATTGACGTGCCAAAACGTTTTCTTTTATGCACACTTTAATAACTTGCAACTAGTTGTGTCGTATCCCGCTCGTCTTCGAACAAGATATTAGCGAAAATACGAACATCTCTCGAATGGAAGAATCTGGTGCCGGAAACGAAAGGAGTCACTCTGACCCAATGATAGTGACTTTATTCCCTTTAAGAATGAACAAATATTTTCCCCAGCTCCTTGGCAGTGACCAGCCCAGCGAGTCGCCACGCCACAACTCAGCCGCGAGCCAAGCTAGGCATACCCTTTTAATCTTCCCCGAGGAAAGTTCCGAAAAACCTTATGATGACTTATTGACGCGACGACGGCTAACTATTTGTTCGGTGGATTTATATGCACGAAAACCTTTTGGCTATATTTTTTATTATTTTTCATTGCTCTCCAAATGCGAATCGTCCTCGACTCTCCCCGATTCCTTCTGCGTTTTAATTCTCCAAATCCCCCTCTTTCTCTCTGTCTGTGCCATCTTTTAGAACTTCCTCCGTTACATTCCGTCGCGCAGCCAGCATTAAATTCATTCAGGCAATGAAATAAAGGAGGAGGCTGAGAAGAGCGCTCTCTCTTGCACACGGGTGATTTCCCCTAGACTCCATAACTCTCTCTCTCCCCCTCACCTCCCTCGCCCAGACGACGACGACGAAGTAGTAGAGCAGCATCCCGTTTCCACTTGGACCCTTCTTCTTCGCTAGGGGCTGACTGACTGAGTCGAAAGTCTCGAGGAACAAGGCCCACCCCTCTTCCTTCTCTCCCTACAAACGAGCCATGACTAGAGAACCATCTGCTTCGCCCCCGCCCCCCAATGCCCATTCCAATGCTAAGACGGCGTTGCCTTCTTCTTCTTCTTCTCTCACACCGCGAGACGACGCTTCCCTCCCCCATCATCCCTTGTTCCATCTGCTTGTGTGGGAGGGGCGACATTTTGTTAAGTCTTTCCCCTTTCAAGCGAACTAAGGCCCATTAAGAAAAGTTTTGATTTCTGTTAAAATAGTTCTTTCGATAGTCCCATGATTGCGCTGCAGTATGTTACGCAGCACGGGTTACTTAGTTGGTGGATATGCGCTGTAGAGGGTGCACCGAAGTGTAACCAACATAAGTTTGTTTATTGATGCGGCCGCCAACTGCGTCTTCAGGTGGGAGATACGAAGGACTTGTTTTTCTCTTCAGCGGAAGGTATTCAAGAACTTCTGACCTGAAAAATCTGGCGGAATGCCGGCGAAACCAATGTCATCAGACATGTCGCCAGCAAGGTGAAAGCCCGGAAACCACGATTGCGTCTACCATTCATCGAATAACTCCTATCAAGATCTAAGTTTTACGCGATTAAAAGGATAGATAATGGCCTATTGAGCGAGGGTGGTGCGTCACCTTAAAGCAGGGTGATGCATACGCCTTTACATTTCTGCGCTGTCGATTGGCTAGACGACACTTCCAAGTTGTCTCACATTTGTCCCCACTGACAGTGGCTCTTCCTAAAGTGCTTGCTCCTCGATTATGTTTTCTCGGCGAAGACGTCAGAATGTCTCTCCACGACGACCTTGAACGGAATGCCGTTCCGTCGATAACAGCGCTTTCCCTCCTTTTATGTTATGATTTTTTATGTTACGGGGGCACCGATCGAACCGTCATTTTTGGGGACGTATTTTATGCTTTCCTCTGACAATTTTCACCGTTTACGAAGCGCACACTTGTCAGTATTTATCCTTATCCCAAGGTTTAAAATTTTCTGAGGTATTTTCTTTTACGTATTTTTTTATGTTATGAATACATACGGGAAAATTATACCAAGCTTTAACATTATGGCCTCTAAAATTTTCAATATGATAACAGAATGTTCAAATGAATAGCACGTGAACGAGAAGTTAAAAATATGTGGCCCATGTTAGATGTAATCCTCAGCGGTCGTCATTGGGGTCTTATCTTCGCGAGAGGAAATTTTCTGTTGGGGTTGGTTTGGGGCGTGGTGCCGGAAAGTTTCTGGGGGCCTCTCCCGGGGTGATAATTGACTTTGAGAGGGGTTGGAGAAAACCTAAAGCGGTCTTCTTCTTTCTCGGTCTCCTCTTCATTTATTCCTTTCCGCATTGTTACGATCATGTCTCGCGAAATGACCTCATTGCACTTATTGTGAAATATCGAAAAGAGCTTTGTCTTTTACTCTAATCGAGGGAAGAAATGTGCGGCTGAAGGTAGAAGTAAACTGCTGACGATGAAAGTAAAGCTGCCGCAAACTGATGAAATTGGAGCAACTCCACTCAAATTGAGGCGGTATGTTAGAGGAAATCCGATGCAGAAGGAAGGACATCAGGAAGAGAACTGCGTTCGTTATCAAAAGAGGCGTTCATGAACAGGACAAAACTTTTGATAGGATCGTAATGTAGGAATTTAAAGAAAAGGCGAGTGTAGTCTGTTGTGGAGTATGGCGCTTTGCGGTGCAGTGGACGTGGACACTTACTTGTACGGGGGAAATTTGGAGTCGTGGATGTGGAGGAGGTGAAGTGGACGGACATGGTGAGGAGAGGGGCAGCATCTCGATTACTTCCCAGTGGTCAGTTGAAGAACAGTTTTCTTTCAGAGCGATACGTAGAACATCATTTTGGAACCTCATTTCGCTTCTAGACCTACGATGGAAATCATGAATTCAAAGAGATATTTTTCCAAACGTATGGGATTGCTTTTCCTCGAACAATCTACATAAATGCTGGTTGGCACTAAGCATTCAAATCACTACAACGCTCACTGTGCTTGTAAATGGGCGGTGTTTCCCCGAAGCACGCGTGTTCAGAAGGCATGCGTTCATATCATCAACATCATCACTGGTCAACAATCCTAGGATTGGTTTGACGCAGTTCTCCACTCAGTTCTCCTATCAGCTAATCTTTTCACTCCTACATATTTCTCCTCTTTCACATCCTTCTTTAACTGTTCCGTATATTTTGCTCGAGGTCTTCCTTTTCCGTTCTTGCCATCCAATTGTCCCTCGACGATTGTCTTCATCAGGCCATCATGTCTCAAGATGTGGCCTATAAGGTTGTTCCGTCTTCTTGTTAAGGTTTTCATGAGGCTTCTCCTCTCTCCTACTCTTCTTAGGACTTCCTCGTTACTAACTCGGTCGATCCATTTGATCTTCATCATTCTTCTGTAGCACCACATTTCGAATGCCTCTATCCTTGCTTTCTCCGCTGCGGTCATTGTCCATGCCTCACTTCCGTGTAGGAGCATACTTCAAATGCTTGGAGAAAAAATTGCCGACCACATAGCTGTGCTACCAGAGACGGAGAAGGAAATAAAAAAGATTCTGGTTAATATGGGAAGGGTAATGGGTAAATATCAGCTAAATATAAGCACTGAGAAAACTAAGATATTAGTATGCAGCAGAAGAGAAGTTAAGACTATATAGGGAAACAAAAATAGGTAGAGGTGGATGAATTCTGTTATTTGGGATTTGCAGGATAACTAGCAATGGGGAAACAAAAACTAGAGCACTCCATCAAAAGAAAGATCGAAGTACAGCTAGAAATTTAAAAATAGGAGTAAGAAAACAGTTTTTTCTGAACTTTTTGGGCTATGCTTCTTTACGGAAGTGAGGAATGGGCAATGACAGCGACTGGGAAATCTAGGGTAGAGCTCTTCGAAATGTGGAGCTGCAAAATAATGGCAAGGATCAAATGGATCGACCGAGTTAGTCTAGAGGAAGTCCCAAGAAGAGTGGGAGAGAAGAGAAGCCTCGTGAAAAGGAGACGAAACAGCCTAATCGGCCACATCTTGAGATATGATGGCCTGATGAAGACAATGGTCGAGGAACAAGTGGATGGCAAGAACGGAAAAGGAAGACCTCGCATGAAATATGTCGAAAAAATAAAGAAGGATGTGAAAGAGAATTAATACGTAGGTATGAAAAGATTAGCTGATGGGAGAATTGAGTGGAGAGCTGCATCGAACCAACCCTAAGATTGTTGACCAGTGATGACAGTTATTCAGATGGACAGGTCGTTCGTTCTACAGTGGGAAAGACGATGATGCTGATGGTCGTGACCCATGCGAAGAGCTGCTTCATGACTTTCCAGGAGGTCTCATGAGACTGTCTGTCTCTCTCTATCCCTCTCTCTCATGAGGAGCTCTCCTTGTAACGTTTGCTCTCACTTCAAAAGAAAGCCATTCTCCCGGTCTATTACCTCTTTAGCCAGCCTTTGCAATCGCATCTTACCCACATTATCCCACTCCATTCCAATAAGATCACATCGCTTACCATTGTTTTAGAATCTTGATATGCATTCTCCAAATGGTTGGACAATTGTAATACAATGTTGGTTCCTACTCAGAAGTTCTTTTTAAATAGCCCATCCGTGCATACGTTACGTGGCTTTTGCTTTGACTGATTTTTCCATAAGCTCCCAATCTGCGTCCTTAAAAGGTCTCACGTCACCGAAGCGCTGTTCTATGTTCATTTCGCTCGCTTTTGCTTCTAGGGAGTCTGATTTGGGGCTTATCCAAAGCCCTCGCAACGAGCAATATCTCGTCCGAATATATTATCTGCGATTGGTGGGGCTGATAGCGTTTGAGTTGCGGTGTGCCGAGAGATGGGTGTCAATCCCTGTTACTAATACCGACCCCTGTAAACCCCTCCACTCCCCCCCCCCCCCCCAAATTTCCCTGGCTGTCGTGGGTCCCATTCAGGTCGGCGAGTGCGAGGTGCGAGTCAGCTACAAGTGCAGTTTTATCCTCTTTATCCGTCCCTAGTCTCTCGCTTCTCCGACTTCAATCAGACATCATATTCATTTATAATACCCTTAACTCCCACTTCGACAGTCCTGGCGTTGTTTCCTTCCTCAACATTAGAGTACCTTCCCGCCACACCCGATCTACCTCTTTACTCCACATTCCTACACCCAGGCTATCTGTAATTAAGCGCTCACTTTTCCATTGACTTTCTTTTCTAATAAATTCTCTTCCCATTGATATCGATCCGTTTGCTCTGACACTTAAACATTTTTACTCACCTCGCTTCAACATATTTATCGCATTAATGACTAGATAGCCGGATAAATGTTTGTTGTTTTCTTTTATTCCATTTAAATTAGTAATAAATAATTATTATTTAATTATTCAATATTTTTTAAGTGCACTTTAAATTGGCAGTCTTGCTGTATGTGTACTTCTTTATTAAAATAAAAAAATAGATGGCCGTGTATTCGTGCAAACAGGCGCGTTGTGGGGTATCCTCGGGTGATGCTGAGGAGTTCAGTGATTCCCTCCGCCGTGCATTGCGATGTGTCCCGACTGATTCTTCTGCCTTCTTCCCCCTTCCTCCTCCTGACTTCTACTCTGCTAGGGATGAACACCCCCGCACGCACGCGCCTCCTACCCCCTCCGCTTCCAACCCTCAAATGTGTTCCACACCCTCTGAGCCCCCCCCTCCCTCCCTGGGGGAGCAGCTTTCGGGGAGATCCGAGGGCGGCGCTTGCGTCGCAAGCGAGTTTGCTGATCGATCCGCAAAAGGCGCCCCTAAACGGCCAATGCATCCAACCACCCCCCTCACCCTCCCCCTCCCTCATACCATCTTTCCCATCACGCCTCGCGCCACGCCAATTTATTATCGCGTTGCTTTTGTCGCTGCGGGCCCGGGTTTTCCGGCGGCAGCAGCACCAGCAGCCTGGGTTTTATTTTTTTTTCGCTCCCAGGGATGGGGCAGGGGTTGGGTTTTTTTTCTTCATCTGGCATGCGGAGGAGGGCCCGTGGATTTTAAGTGGAGATGAAGATGGGATCGTGTTTTTTACCACCCTGGTGTGGTTATGAAGAAAAGGTGGAAGGGGGGAAAGGTTGCCTCCCACGCATTGCCAAGGCGACCACTCCGCTCCTCTGTTGGCTCCGCATCTGTCTAGGATATGCTAGATGCCTAGGATTGCACTCTATTCTGTCAAAGTCGGTCGCCTACCCCTTGGCCTCCCCGGCCTGCGTTTTCGCTTTGCTCGCGTGTCTTACGCGTTTCCAAGCTGGCTATTTATTTGGTGAATCCCCGAGTCATTAGATGTCCACTGAAGCATCTCGAGGGAACAAGAATTTCAGCGTAGAATCGGAGTATACTTGTGGATACTAGATTGCTTAAGATATCTTCGGATGAACTTAGTAGTCCCCGACGTTTTCAAGTGAAAGGGCGACATTTCATAGTGCCTGATAATGGCTGATCGTGCTGATCTTATATTTGCTGCATTTTGTGCGCAAATGCTGTTTTTTTCTCATTTGAAGGCCTCCAATTGATTGGATGACCGTATCCGCTTGAAACAAAAAAATTTAAATTTCAAAGAGGTGACTTTACTGAAATCTATGTTAGAAATGCGAAAATCACTAAGTTCATTAATTTCAACAGGTAATTTCACGAATGTTTACACTACAAATTCAAGACTGTGATCACCTTTCAAGGGTAAATGTAGTTATGTAGTTGGTATTGACAGTGTTATGCTCGATTAAGTAATTAAGTGTTTTAAGTAATCATCATAAAATGCGTATGCTTTAAAATTTTCATATCTTTAAAAAAGTTAGTCCTCTCTCTCATGGCATGGTTTGAGAATTTCGGAACAGTGCCCTTTTGTAACCAAATAGCACCTGAACTTAAGTCGCGAAATTCGTATTCACCGCTTATTCATTTTTTCCTGGGTACATTCACGTGAATAACCACAACCGTCAATTTGTGGAAATATCTGGCACTGAATAAATACATATCGTGCTGTTTCACAGTGATGCTATTACCCAACCGGTTTCAGTACTTATGTACCATTTCTAAGGGAGACTGACAAATCGTGGTGTTGCCGTAGACAGACAGTGCGTCATAATGGAGAGTGGGATGAGAAGTCGTGCAATGTTGGAGCGAATAATTAATTGTTGCGCCCACGAGGTAAAACCATCGTTGAATGCCACAGTTTAACACAATCGAAGTTGAAAAAAGTAAAAACCAGTTGAGAATGTGGAAACTTCATTCAGCCTTAATGGAATTCTAACATTTAAGTCAAATAAAGTTTACTGGCAAATTTCCAGAACTGCTGAATTTCAAAGCACGACATGATTCGATGAATTTTATACGAAGTATCTTCATTTTCATCAGTGCTTGAAGATGTCACAAAGTGTATGGAAAGCAGTCGTAAATTTAAATGTGAGTATTTGTAGAAAATTACAATTGTAACCTGAATTTTGCAAGCAGTTGAGGGTAGATGAGGAGGGGAAAGGTGGGTGGGATGACGTAGGCACGCCTCGACGTTGGAATGAAGGAGGCCACCCTCAGCTAAGCCTTCATTTTCGGACCTTGACGGATGATTGACGGGAGGAGTGGTGGAGGGAAACCCGGCGTAGATCTTAACGAGAGACCACAGCTTAACCTTTCTTAACCCGTTAACTCCAACTAACGGTACCAAATGGTACCGGCTGGTAGTGCAGTGCTAAACGTAACTTTTTTGTCATTCATCGTAATTTATTAGGGTTTTTGAGAGTTTTAAATTGATAAGAATATTTTTAGTAACATTTTTCCGAAAAGTTTGGTATTTTAAAGCCGTAGTTAACGCATTTAGAGCCGTTTGAAATTTGCGAATTATCAACTAGCCCAAACAAACGGATTTTTTAGACCAAGTATTTCGATTTTCTTTACTTACGCCTTATGTACTGTTAATACAAAGGTTTTATTATGAAATCATGGTTGTTATAACATGTACATATCATATAAAGTATGGTTATTTGATGTGAGCCTAATATTTGGGATGTAATGATGCAAAACATTTTAGTGGTGCCACATGGTACCGCTATAAGTGGTAACTTACCATAAGGCGTAGTTATTAGTGGCAAAAGAATATATTTCGCACCTAATGACTCCGAATTTAGTTGATATTTAGATACATGATCACCACAAAAATCGCAGAAACTTTCTAATTCAGGCGTTTCCGGGTTAACCAGGCTAAATATTGGTATTGCTGAGTTCAGGCGCAATGTGTCTGATGGGCGCAGATGTGAAAAAACATTATGAACTCTTAGTATGGCTCACACAGTGTTACACCTTCAAAGCTTAAAGCTCGAATATGAATGTAGTCGAACACTTACGTGGCGTCGTTCGTGCTATGCAGGCCTTCACATTGCAAATTGTGTGGGCTTTTTGATTGGATGAATGCGTTGTTGTTGTTGTCTTTGTGGTGGCGACATCTTCGGGCGTGCCTCTCCGTGTTCGTCGCTGAGAGACGCCCTGTGCACCACGCAGGCGCCCCCCCCCCCCCCCCCCCATCCTCTGCCACACCGCCGGCTCCCACAATGCATCGCTCGCTGCTGGCAGAGTTTTCTTTCGCTGAAAGGGAACATCTCCGAAAGGGTGTCCACTGGGTGTACACTGTCCAGCCACCAGAAATCTCCCGGAATTTCATTATTCCCACGAGAAACATCACATTTATTCTCATGTCGATAACAACAAAGGTGGCGATGTGCCTTTTTCGCCTAGTTGCTGGGAACAGTTGCATCGGTGTTATCGGCTTTAGTGTTCCAGTTATAGCCGAAAGTAGGTAATCAACGTTTTCCATATAAGTACATTGTGTTTTCCTAATATTCCTCCAAGAATGCGAGTTTAAAAATTATCCTTAAATTCAATCAACCAAATATTCCGTTATAATCAGTATTTATCAACAAAACGAATGGAAACATAAAACTCATGTTTGGAACATCGGAGGTAAATTTGAAATTCACCTGCTGCTAATCACAAGTGTGATGCGGGCCTTAAAGTCTCTGTTCACGCATGCTCCGCGCTTGGGTGTCCCAAGTTGATGCCATCTGCGCATGCGCCTCCGTTGCGTCACATGACCCACCGTGATCCCATTGCGAGCGACATTGTTTGAATTACAGCCTTGGGTGTGTTTACTCGGGGTTATTATTTGATCTCCAAAGTAAAACTACCGTTGGTAAAAGGTGGTATAACGCGATCGGAGTTAAGACTGTTCGGGGAATACTTTAATCCATGGGGTTGCAGTGCTGCCCTTTCACTTACCTTTGTGCAGTGGGTCGATGTCATCACGTCACCAATTGGCTTTTCCCTCGCGATAGTCGTCTTGGGCTGTGCGTATATTATAGATAGAGACCCTAGCCAAACGATTTCTCGATGTCAGAAGGAGACATTTGTGTATATATCCTTTTATGATCTCGATTACATCCATCGATGGAACGACAGCTGTCGAAATGCAGGAACGATTCGATGAACCTAAGTGTCATATACTTTAATGAGTTTGAGAGAATGAGAAATCTTTGTTTCACTCTGATGTTATAAAATATACTGCCGACAAATGCCTTATTTTCGTTGAATGGTAACCCTTGTATAAGATTCTTCTGGCTGCCAAATTTCAGTGTTTTCGTTTGTTTTTTAGTGTATACGTATTGATGTCAAATAAATACTCTCCAAGCCAAGAGGGCCATCTTATCTTCTATTCGTCAGCCAAGAAAGAAAGGAACTTATTTCTATTGTTACCGGGAAGTCATTAATAAGTAGGCATATCTAAGGTAATACGTGCCAATGCGTAATTAAATCCGTCAAATTGTATTGAAACATATCCAAAGAATAAATCGAAATCATATGAATGTATCATTTAATGTATTTAACAAGGGTGATATTGAATGCTCGTATTCCCACTTCCCAGGCAGGTATTCTGAGGTTATGTTTCAGACTGGATTCGAGATTGTATTTTATTAGAGAAAAAAAGAAACATAATTCCACTGAACACTAACTCTTTTCTCGTGCTCTCGGCGGCTTACCACCTATCATCCTCCCCATTTACTTGTTTTTATGTCATTAACATGTTAATAATATCTGTTAATTAACTGTATGAACCAAACTGTAATTGTTTCCTCATCTTTGTATCTTCTTTTTGCACAGAGCATTTCTTTTTTACATTCTATCAACCATTCTTTAACTTCGAATTGTTTTCGGCATCTTGTTTTTGCTCAGAACATTTATTTGCGTAGTTACCATGTTTCATTTGTCATTTACCAGTTTTTTACCGTCATCATCTCCTCGTACACTATTGATGGTTGACTAAGAAAATCGACGTAAATGTTTCGGACATGCTTTCCTTCCAACTTAACTTCCTATTCTCTATTTCTTGTCTTTTCTCGCTTTATGCTATGTCTGTATAGATTAAGGAATTGCTGTGATATTCCGGTGATATATGGATTAAATACGATCATAAAATTTCAATTTCTTTTTTTGTTAGTAGATAAACTCTCCTTTTCCTCTTCTTGAGAGTTCGTTAGTGCGTAAAACTGAAGCCAGCGGAAGACATTTACCGCTGCGACCGCTACACTTGCTTCTCGTAAGCGTGCTTGTTCAATAAATCATCCATTTTGCTGTAATCCGAGGCTTCCGTTGCATTCGGAAGGTACGTTATGAATTACACATTTCATCAACATAATGGACACCCATTACCTATAGGATACGCGCACAAATTACCTTAATTCGCGCTGGTATTTAATAGGGATCTCCGTAATGTATGAAGAGAAAATATTGAGGATTGGTTTGTGGGTTAATTCCGCGTCGACTCATTTTTTGGCGGACGACAGTTTTCTCTTTCTCTCTTTTTTATTACAAAAAGCAGTGAACTTTTTTATTTCATCATTTTTTATCTTTTATTATTATTGTTTTGTTTTTTCATTTGTTGTGTGTTATAGGCAACAATTACATTCAGTAAATTTGATAAAATTAGAATAAGGAAGGCATAGTAAAGACTCATAGAAGAGTTACTTGATGAGGCAGTATGTATGTATGTGGTGGCAACCGTTGGTTCGTAGTTCCAGATGTCTGTAAGAAGTGTATTATTAGTGCCCTGATCTTAGACTTGAAATTCCTCACCAGATGACTAATGAATTGACTGATGGATGTGAGCACAGCGGACGTCGCCCATATTGGTGAGTTTGGGCAGATTGAGAAGGAGGCGCAGGGATTTCTTTTGGAAGGATTCAAGTTTTTTCTGATGGTTTTATTATGAGCATAGATTTCGCAGCAATAGAGAAGGTAAGGTCGGACTAAGGATGTATGCAAACGTACTCTAGGTGTGAGCGGCAGTGGAGAGGATTGGGAAAATAAAGAGTAAACTGCTTGCCTTTCGATTACTTATTGCTTTTGATTTACTGTACTTTAAGTGGGGGAGGAAGGTTAATTTACTGTCTAAATATACGCCGATAAATTTGTGAGAGAGAGTTGTTGGTATTCGTATCTTGCTAATGTATGCATGGTGATATTTTTGGTGCAAAATTACTTCTTCTTGAGTTACGAATGCGTGTACTTTTGGGAGCGTTGACGTGTATTTTCCATGTTTGAGTCCAGTTGTGAATTCATTTTAAATGTTTGTTGAGTTTAATGTTGTTTATCTATCCCTTACGTTATGTCGCTGCGATCGCGGTGTCATCGGCGTACATGTGTAGTGTTGTGTTATCTGTGCATGGCGTATCGTTGACACATAATATGAAGAGTAGAGGACTTAAAAATGAACCTTGCGGAAAGCCTGCTTACATCGGCCGAGAGGATGATAGTGTTTTTGCTTCGGCGACGCAGAATTGCCTTTGATTTAAATATTCTTTGATGACAAGAACATTTGTGTATATAATAAGGCTTTTCAGGCGCGCGCAGATTTGCTCGATTTGAATTCCATTGTTGGAAGAGCCGTTTGAATGATGAAGCTAAAGGACCTTCCTATTGAAGTTCTTTTTGTGATTCGCTATTTCATATATTCGCTATTTCGCGATTCGTATTTTCGCTATTCGCTATCGCCTCCCTTATCAGCCAGGGGAAATATTAATTTTTTGAAGAAATGTGATAATTGCACTCACTCACAAGATAAATTTGTGCTTGCAGCTTTAAATACCGACTTAACTGTTGGCGTATTGAGTTGCCGAGTGTTCCTCAGACTTTTTTTTCGGCGCCTCACGTATTTTGCCGTGGAACGCTTTCCGCTCGCTTTTTTTTCTCTCTCTCCTCCCGTGGGATTCGATCTGCCGCAACATCGTTGCGATCGCGAAAAGAGGCAATTATGCCAAGAGTGGAAGGCAGTGAGTCTGCAGAAAGGAGAGTAAACAGCAGTCGTCGTTTGAGTGCAGAGTACACCGCGTGCATCACTTCATTTGCGTGCGTCCCGCCGCTCAGAGGACAAGAGCCTCCAGCGGTAGTGCTCCAGAGGACGCCTATGTATCCGAAGAGATTACAGGTAAGAGGGTAAAATTATGAAATGGATGCGGGACTTCCTGAATGATTGTAATAAAAAAAATGTTGTTGGCAGAATTAGCTCTTTTGTACATAGTTAAGGTGATATCTGGAGTCCCACATAAAATTTTCACTGCGGAGGAATAGAATGCATAGCTTGAGTGAGCTCGTCTGGGCAAACTTTATGCCGCATTTCTCTCGTCGCAAACATTCGATTTAATTGGTCGGACGCGAATTCCTCGGATATCCAAAGTAAAGGGTTGAACATCACGGTGGTGATGACGATATTTATTCGGCCTAAAATGCGGGCAATTGGCCTCCGCTGGTTGCGCTTTTACGCGACGACGCGCTCTGTGTGGCCGAAAAGAGAACTAGAATGCACGCGCTTCCACTGAACGGACTACCGTCAGAATAAAAACAGATAATAGGATGGAGTGAAAATCGTTTGAGGCGCGACGCTTCGGCCCCTTTGTGACGCAATAATGGCTGTCCAATGTTGAGTGTGTCGTCATTGCGGATTAGTAATGGTAGACGGTCCGCCATTTGCAGCGAGTTTGACGAAAA
Source organism: Ischnura elegans (assembly GCF_921293095.1). Lineage (NCBI taxonomy): Eukaryota > Metazoa > Arthropoda > Insecta > Odonata > Coenagrionidae > Ischnura > Ischnura elegans. The sequence goes on along the minus strand of NC_060247.1, from coordinate 136,740,770 downwards.
GCGCGGCTTTTTTCATCGTGGGTGTGTCTGGAAGCCGATGGCTGTCATGTCGGCGGAATAATGGCGTAATATACGAAATGAACGTAAGATTCGTATTTTTATATCCTTTCAAATTATCCGGGACGTCAACCCGACGTGAAAATAAATTCCCTCAGTAAACGATATATTAAAAAGTCGGGCTCAATTGGAAATCCGCGCGACATGTCCTAATTTCTTAATCTAAATCTGCATACAAATACTGCTAGTCGCGACAATGGGCGAGTGATGATATGGAACAAACTGTCAACTTAAAAAAAAAATGGAATGCAAAACGCAAACATTTATTCTCGCGTTCGTATTTTTGTGAAACTGCCTTCCATTCTCCCAACGGCTTCGCCTTGCTCTTGGAAACAAACTAATACCGTCACCCGTTCGATCCGCCATAATACATCTCCCTTAGATATCGTACTCAAATATCTCTGATCTGTATTTCACAAACAATCCAAGCGTGGCGACAGGTCTCCAGATCTCCAGCGATTGCTAACCTGATGCCCGAAAAAAGATACTGTTTTTAACGTATCGCGTCACTATTTGTGGTATTCCATTCAGTTCAAGGGTTAAATTTATCGAGCCAGGAACCCAACTGCCATCCAAATACGCTTGTGGTGCTACTCAATCAATACGATGAGTTCCTTTAGTCTTTTTTCCTTGTCCAAGGATTCCATGCTTAAAGAGGGCTGGTTTCCTCTGGGTTCTGCCTCGAATTCTTCCCCTGGAAAATCTTTAATTTTATCCTCAGGAAACTCATCATGTCGTTCGGCGAAAGTGTTAGGAAAAAAATTAGGCATAATTCGCTCGATTCTTTGGCCATCACCTTCAAAATGTCGCGCACGGTACGGGGATAAAACCCTTTTCAATTTGTGACTGTATTTCAAATATTAATACATCTACATCTACATCTACAAATTGCCCTGCGAGCCACCTCTAGGGTGTTTGGCAGGGGGTGATCAATCACCAGCATGCAGCATGCATTTGGACTCCCACATGCACACCACACCGTCCAAGAAACGTCCCGTATAATAACAAACTATACTACTATATGCTGTTAGAAATAGAATATAGAATAGAAATTCAGAAACATGCAGTAAGTTTTACATAGGTTAGTAGGCTACACTACAAGTCATGCAATCTATTTACGCGTTCTATTGCTGCCGTTATAATCTCTTATTGATCGTGGAAAAAATGACATTCGGAATCTGTCTGTTCTGCAATCTATCTCTCTTATTTTATTTATATGATCTGATCTTCCGTAGTACGTTGGCGTCCGCAAGATATGGTTAACTTCGTCAGAAAAGACACTGCTCTTGAATTTATCTAAAAGGTTTAGTCTATTTTTCAATCTACGGTCCGACAGAGATTCCCATCCGAGTTTATTTAAGAGGTCAGTTACACTAACAAGACTATCGTAACGACCTTTCACATAATATCTGCAGGCATGGCGCCCAAATAGAGACAATTGTCAATCGACAAGTTATTGCAATTTATGAGAATAGGTCTGAAAATCTGTAACATTTAAACGTCAACTTTTTTAAGTTCCCAGTTTTAAGTTCCAGTGCTCCGAAGCACTGGAAGCGAGTCTTTTCGTGGTCCAGTAGAAGCTACAAAAGCTCCCGTGGCGCTCTCGTACGTCACGCATGACGTCACTATATTCGCTTCTCTCTCGCTACAAACGCTCCCAAGAAATAGGTAGGGCGGCTGGAGCGAACCGGTTTTCAGCGCGAATTTGAACGGGAAGGAAGGCAAAAGAAAATGGTGTTCATAACAATTGTGGACCTGGCCGGCAATAATATGACCATTTGGAGTTGATGGAAGAAGTCGCTAAGAGAGCCTGGATAGTAAATGCTAAAAACAAATGGTTAAAGAACGATTCGGGGGATATTACGGTGAGGCAAATGGCTGTAACTCAATGGTTTCATAATTCAGAGTCGCCACGGGCCAGATCGGGGAAGAAATTGAGCGGCAAGACCAAGATATCTTATAAAATTTGTTGTTGTGATAATTAATTATATATAATATTATTTAATTATTAGTGGTTTAAGCTTGAGCTAGCGAGAAGGGGAGATAGAAAATGGCTATTCGAAATTAATAAGACATGTAGTGAGTGAACTTTCCGGTCGAAGCATTAATTCCGTCCGTTACATATAAGAATTATGTTAATTTTGTAAGTTATATTGATTTATTTGTTATTTAGATCAATTATTAGTTATTTGAACTTGATATTGCGTGAAATTGAGATAGAATATGACTTCTTAGGTTAGGGTACGTGAACTTCTAGTTAAAGCATTCCGTTTGTTGCTTTTTGGCGGCCAACCTAGGTTTTCTTCAAGCTTACCCCATGAAGATTGTATCCTCTGTTAAATGATGATATCTTCCTCTAATCTTCAACTGAAGTTTAATCAATTATTGATGTTCGGTTGTATTTTACTCATGTAATTTTCTTAAGGTCAGGTTGACACGCATTGCATTTATGCTTAAGGCTCGTTGTTGACGAGATTGGTTCAAGTGTAGGACTGCTTTTGAGACTGTCATACAATGTCATGAGTGCAATTGATAAATCGTATAAAGGACACTCCACTTAAGGCCTTTTTACACCTACATAAATCCGTACAAGTCTAAATGTATGAACGCGAGAAAGAACACGAAATGTACCGTACGGTTGCGTTGTTGCACGTTAAGTGGTTTCACGTGTAACCACTCAACTTGTGCAAATGCATGATCGACAAATTTAACCTATTTTAGCTAGGTTCAAACATTCGTACATGTTCCGTTTCGGTCCACAAAAATAATTCACGCAAATAGGCATTAACTTGTACCTGTATCGTTTAAACGTAGGCTTTTAGGTGAGTTAAGTTAATTAGGCTTATTTTTCGTTTAATTGAAATTTCTCTAATAAGGTATTTAATCAGTCTTATCTTCTTTCATATGTATCATATGATCTGCTCTTTATAGTTTAAGTTTATCACCTTGTTGTTAGAGGATTTGCAAACCAGTGGGTAAAATCTTCAGGACAAGCATCGGTCTGCTGTGGTGCCCGATCATGGTATCCAATGAAGATCTAATATTAAATAGATTTCTTGTGGTGTACCCCATGGTCATATTCTTTTTGTCATTTATATTACTGACCTTTCTAACAAGCTAAGTAAAGTACAAGGGGCTATAACAATCCCTAATTCAGACGATCTAATATCCGAGCAGACGATACTAGTAAAACAAACGACTAACAAATGCTACAATCGCTCCAGGCGTGATCCAGTAGGGTAGCACTGGGAGCGATAGGAGCGAAAGTGGACCACGAATCTGTAGCGTCTGAAGCGGGAGCACTTGGGAGCATTGGGAGCGTGTACTGGACTACGCCCCTACTCTCGCCCCGTCGGCGATGGTTCCGTAAAACATTAGGAAAAAATGAGAGGGAGGGGTGAACGGGAAGGAGAAGACAATAACAAAAGAAAAACGAATATAAGTTTTCGAGACGATGTGATTCCTCCGTCCGCTCCTTCAACCCTCTGCCGCCCCTTCCACATCCCTCGCGACATATTCCCAATGCTACGTAATTCCCGAGTGCTCCCTAAATGCTTTCCCACGCCGTGCGCATTTGACATTTGGGTCGGGCAGCTAAGGCGAAGCGGAGGAGAGGGGAATGTTGGGAAGGGAGCCACGCGTGAATCGACTCAAACGTCATTTCCTGTCCTCCGCCATTTTCAGGCAATATCAGGAAAAATGACGATCGGAGAGAAATTGTGGTGTATCCCAATGGCCGCTGTATTAGGTATCATTACACCCCTACATTACCAGGTGCACCGTTTGCGACTATTTCAAGAGGATTTCGGTTTGGGGATGTCTTTTCCGTATATCCTGTGGATTACTATCACACTAAATTTCAAACGCCATTTTTCTCGATCGTGTCGCATTCATGTCCAAACGGAGAGACTCGTACGACGAGAACACTTAGCGCGTGGGATCCCGAGTGGAATAACTTAATCTGCGAGCTTAATAAGAAACAAAATTAAGCGGATCGATCCGTCAATAACTGTTACTAGCGTTAGTCAATAACTACTGTTTCTCAGCTTAAAATAGAATTATGCTGGGCGCCGCAAGAGACTTGGAGGCCAAGCACTAGGTTTACTATATACAATACAGGTAGACTTTAGTTGGATTGCTTGTGCAATTGAGAATAGATATCTTTAAGAGCTACGCGGGGAACATCATACTAGAACCTCACTGTATTTTCAGTTCCGTCTGAAACGAAAAATATGGGAGATATTTGGTCGGATGGATAGGTTTAGGAATTCGTTCTTCCAGGATTAAATCCATGGGTCTATGTTGCCAAATCATTCTTACGTACACTTTTTTCGTATTTTTTTTGTAAGCGGCTGGTGTCCTAACACCCCCGCCACACACCAGCTGAGGTGGAAGGGTGGGGTTGTCGGTTGATGTAGAAATGAAAATATTTATGAGACCGAATCGATGACTACGCACCGCTGCTCGGAGGAAGACGAAGGCATTGGCAAAGGGAGTTCGGGTTTCGAATCCCGACGCCCTCGCGAGGACGCATTTGCTAATTGACAATAGAGGAGTCGAGTGGCTGCCTCCCAACTCGCGGGGATGGCGGAAAATCCGGGAAAAAGACCATTTTTTCCGGGTATTTTCCTTCATCAAAGAATGCGAAAGGTATTGATTGCGATTCGTTACCCACCAGTATTACATTCATAATAAACAAACTATTTGGTTTTAGAAATCCCAGTTTAGGCGAATGTCAGTGGTAAATTTTAACCTCATTTGGAAAAGGCCAGATTGGTGCCCATGCGATGCCACTCCACGTGACGTCACAGGGACCTAGTTTCTAGGCGAGTAGATAGGAGTTTTACATCGCCTGAGATTACCAATGCATGCATGAGGCACACAGCTCAGGGAAACATGTGTTAATAATCACCCATTAAAACTGGCTATGGTCGGAAAGTTTCCTTCGTTTGATAAGGTATTAATAATCCATAATTAAGCCAAGCGCTACCTTCTAGCAGGGTACTCGGCTACCTGCTAGCAGCCTGCATCAGCAGTCTGCGACTAGTGGCGCACATGTCCTCGCCCCAAGGTCACCTCACTTTGCGGCAGCGGGAATCAGAATGACGTCACACGGACTTTTCCTGGCATTCAAACTTAGCCGTCGCGTTTTCGCGCGCTTGAAATTTGTCACTTTTCATTTGATCGCGAAAAATAGATGTCGTCATTTAAAAATCTAAAAGTGTGAAATTCGTACTCCAGGAGTAATAATCTTTCGATTTAGGCATTAAAAAAATAATAGGAAACCACCCTATTCCCGCTGGATACTATTTATAATCGGGAATAAATTACAAGTTCCCCCTAACTCAATATTACACTCAGCTCGTGGGGAGCACAACTGCCTTTCTTTCTCGACGATGCCCCCGACACTTTGGTTCTTATGCGTGTTGCACCCCAACTCCCTTCGGCATTGCTCCGAAAGTTCTAGAATCCTTGTTGTTATCTCGATACCAGGGCAATGGTCTCTGTTGCATAACATCTGGACGCTGGGCCGTGTGGGGACATGCGACAAAAGAGATCAAGATCTTTTGTTGACTATTTACTGCTTTTTGGTGCTTAATTTAATATTTTTATTTGCCATTTCCGTATGATTTACCTACTCAGTGCCTAAAACGAATCTCATGTTTATCGAAATAGATTAATTTAATAGCTGCATTAGAGGTACTTTGAATAAGACAATTTCATATAGGTCTTTCCTCACCCGCCATTCGTTAATACGTAATCAGTATAATTATATGTGTTTTTATGATATATTTCTGTGTTGGAGGGACAATCTGGTCGAAATAATTCGTCGCATCGCTGCATTCATTCTGGCTGTACAGATAAGAGCTGTTGTGATTAAGTTCCGCCACCCCAAGACTCGGCTTTGACGCAGTCAGAATAAATTGCGTGTTTTCATTCACTCAATAAGTGAGATCCATATAGTTCTGTCCAATCGAGTAGTTGATATAATGCATTGATTTGTTTTGGCCATCCGCTTCGTTGCAAATCGTTTTCATCGATGTTACTTTCTTATGATGGCAGGCTTCTTTCTTATGAAACCTGGGCCTACTAATGGGGATTACGCGAGACACCGCAACCACTATGGAGGTGCGAATAGTCGCTATTATTCTAGGAACTATCCACGAACTAGCCAGGAGGGGGTGTGCTTTCACGGAGTCACCCACGGGTGGAAAAATTCCCTTGAGGAAAAATCATTTGCCTCGACCGGGAATTGGCCCCGGGTCTCCTGAGTTATTCAACCAGTTGCTCAACCCCTTGCCACTAACCGAGCAATCTACATCCTTTGCGGTTAGCCGATGGCTCACACTGCAGACTTATTGTAAGTGCTTATTGCAGGTCTACTACGATCGCCCTATCTCTAGGTTCATGACATAAACAAACGGGCAGACGTGAGCGCCTCCGAACGAGAATATCGTGAACTGCGACCCTTATAGTCTCCGGAGACCGTTTCGTTGCTCTGAGCGACGTATTTCCCGGTCGTCACGCAGTCGGGGTTCCCCCCATCCTCCCAACTCGGGGAGGAGGGTGGGGGGGAAGTAGCACCACGGCTGCTACGATAGAGCGCACCGCGTGGGTGCCAAGGTGACGGAGATCAATGGAAGAGCGGTAATAATCGAATATACGTCTGTAGGTATGAGAAGAGTTGGTAGGGATGAGATTATATGTATAATGAGGATTCATATAATATAATAAATAATTTTATTACTCCACACACAAATTACATGACAATAGCAAAATTGATTAATTTTAGGTAGCCGCTAAGGATAACCTGTTTGAGGCTACCATCCAAAATAATAATACATTATGCTTTACATATAGTGCAGCTCATTTTGTGTTACCTTGATAATCTATACTAACAAAGCTTAAGAGCGTACATGAAAAAAACAACTAAAGTAGTATTTATAATTAATTTACATCAATATTTTATAACAATATTTGTTCTACACTTTCTTTAGTGAGAAGCCAAGAATGTGCATTTTGCAAAAAGTTTTTCAAAGACTTTGAAATGAAGCATTACTGGGGTAACAACTTAAAAACATTTGGTCCTACGTACAAAAAACATCTTTTAAACAAAGTCAAATTTGGCTGTGGTGAGGGCACACTTATTTTACGCAGGGTAAAGGGAGAAGGCAGGGACTGAAATATTTTAGAGTTACCACTTCTAGCATAAAAACATCGTAGGACCTTATGAATATATAGATGCCTCAACGGAAACAAACGCAAATGAAGAAAAGGTGGGAAGGATCTTTCAAATCTGTCCTTTTTCAAAATAATACGTACAATTCTTTTTTGTAAAAAAAATGGCAGGTTTCAAGGAGTTTAAATATTCGCCACCCACACAAAAAATGCCATAGCTCAGTCTGCTATGTACTAAGGCGTTATAAATTATCTTTAGAAAGCTTTCTGGGCATTTATTTCTGATGAAATAAAAATTGCCAGATTAAGGAAGAAAGCAAGTATTGCCCTTTTATAGTTCAATTATACGCCTGTTTAAGCTGAAACTCAATTTCATAGTAGCATTTTAATATTTTACCACGGTTGGGACGGAATAAAATACCATCTTTTCAGGGTATCAGGGTTTTGAGTGCGAAAATCTGACTTATACAGTATAAATTATTGGGAGTAATAATGACACAATAATTTTCCACATAACCATTGTTTAACCCAGCAAACTTCCGGATTCGACACTTGCTGTGTCAATTTCTACGGCTCAACTCCCAGGGAATTACGCATTCAATCACGAAACTGGTTTGGTTAAATAAAAGCTGTGCGGAAATTTACGTAGCCATCATTTCTCGCTCTTTGCTATCTCCGACTTTAAGAAAGACAGTCACGCGGACAGGAAACGCGGTCGACCGATATGGGTTCCGCTGGCTTCACGGCAAAACTCTTTTCCGAGGACTTCTGCGTTGATGTCGAGGGTGAGCGGTGGCGCCACGAGCGTGCAGATTGTCGCAATTCATTTGTTTAACGTACGTGATTACGATGACTGGTGATGGAGTATTCGTGGGAGTTGCACTCGTTTACGTATGCGATTGACGAGACTGCCCAAAGGAAGTGGTGTGATAATTTCTCTGAGGGGGGGGTAAGAAGCAAATGAAGAAGAGTTGCTCCGATGAATACACCAGCCTCCTGTAATGCAGCAATCAATGCCCTCGTTAACACATCACCATGGAAGTTCCATCAATCTTTGGAGGTATCCATAGTTACGGATTTATGCTAAGAGGGGAAAGGCCTAGCAAAGCATTTAAGTCGCGTTAATGACTAAGCTAATCAAAAACATGTTCGTAAATGTGGAGTAGGCTTCGTGAAATCCAGGACGGATCGAGATATTCACGTCCATGTTATTAACGAAGCTAGCGACTTCAGATATCGCCTAGAAAAAAGCATTAAAATTTGCATTCTAATGTAGGAAGTAATTCGCGCAATCCACAGGAGAAAACGTCATTATACTTGCTCTTATTAACGAATTTTCTGTCTCTCTTAATCGCCACTCTGGATTCAACTGTCGCTGCGCCTCACTCTGTGTGTGTGTGTGTGTGAGTTGACTAAAAAGGTGAAGTGGTACGATGTAGTGAAAGAGAACAAATAACCAGACACAGTACGAGGGACACAACTTCGCGAACCTATTTAATATGTGCAAAACTAAACATCTATCTGCCGCCTAAAAAATAGATATTCAAAGCTTGAAATTAGCATGAAAAATTTTATCAGCCTAACTACTAATTACTTCGAAAAACCCATACACAATAAGCCATGCTGAAGACGACTTATGTCAAGAAGAGAAATCTGTCGATGGCATACCGTCACATTATACAAGTGAAGCAGATGTGGAGCCTATCCACGCATACTGCTAGCACCACCATTGCCTTCCTACTCACTATTATACTAAATCAATGGAAACGAAGGACTAGAGAATGTTGTGCGTGGACATGTGAAGAGGGATTCCTTTTACGCATGCGTGACGAGAATCGTCCTCGCGTCCACGGAGCCAAGAGACGAAGTGAGAAAAGGCATTTCCAACGAGACATTAAACATGAAAGTATGGTGACATTTCCGAGTGACCTTCATCCCAAAAAACGATTTCCTGATAATTTTTTGAAGGAAAACCGAAGTATCGTTCGATGGAAATGTCCTCTTGTTAGTGATCAGGAAAATACCTGTTTGCCTGTATATTTACTATTCCACACGTTTACGACATCATTTCGTGGCTAAGATCCCAGCTATCGACTGTATGTGCATGTAACTGGTGTATATGCGTACCACCCATTTTAAATATCGGCCGTATTTACATGATTGCTGCTGTGATGGAAGTGGATGCATAATGATAATTATAACGGTGGAACAAATTATTGCATTGATATTTCTTTCTCTACATATATTGTAGAGAATTGGGAGGAAATGGTGATAGCGCCATCTAAACGAGAATCTTCTCGATTTGGTGGGCCGTCATAACCAAGACAATGACTCCCCATAATAAATGAAGTATAAGTCCATCACGCATTCTCTGATGCATAAGGCGATTCGTGTCAGTTGGGTTGCGTGTGTGTTAGGATACTCCCCCATTCTCACCACTTGACACTCGCTTCGAAAGCTCTCCCACGCTAATGAGCCGATACCTATTTTTTTCTAATTTCGTGGCGCATTGCTCGTTCGAAACTCTCAAGGCTTTTTCATATAAATTTTGGTGAATACTGTTTTGTGACAATAAATAGACGTTTATTACTTTTTCGAGACTCGTAACAAAGTCCTTTTCTTTCTTCTTTCCCTCACCACTATCAAAACCAAACCCATTTTTAGAGTTGTAGTACCGTCTTAGCATTTACCGTAAATGTAAAACACTGTCACCATGTGCAAATTTCACTCACTCAGTGATTCGGCCTGAAGGTTGGTTTGCATAGGTGAGGGTAGGGCTCACCCCAAGTATGGGCGATTCCACTTCACACATACAGGCTAGAGATTCCTGTCGCTGATGATTTCTTTTCCTCGCTCACTCAATGGGTCCCTTACTGTCTTCAGCTGCGCGCGGCCATTCCATCGTTCTGAATGTTAGGTAGTCGTACCTTGTTCCTCGTTCAAAATGCATCCTAAACATAAAACACAGTCTAAATGGAACGGAACGGAGGGAGGCAAACCAATGGACATGGAATGTTGCACAGAGCTAGAGCGATTCATAACAGGATTTTCATGCGAAAAATACGTTTCCATACGGTTTTTCACGAATGTCAAGAAAAAAGTAATCTATTTTATGCCATTAACGTTTGCTGACACATTCACGTACTGAGAACAAAATTTCAAGACAATTGCTGTAGTCTCCGGACGTATGCGGCTGTTTTTCAGTTTCAATGGTTGGGCCATCAGAGTGCCGTGTCCCTTAAACTCGAATGGCGTTTGAATGTCTGAGACTCCCTGCCATGGCCACAGAGCGCGTGGCTGTGCTCCCGAGTGCTCAAATGCGTGTCGGCGCGCACACACGCATCCCGCTCACCCGCTCCTCCTCTCAGCCCGTGTCCCCGTGCACAACGCGTGCCTTGATCAGTCAAAGCATCGAAACAATACAGTCCAAGTTTCTTTCCTTGTCTTTGAAGATCTTCATATCTACGTCATGACCTAATAGGTAGAGGAGAGCGATGGGGAAATAGGCTTGTGGTCCCAACACGGAGAAGTGACAAAAGTTCGCTGTCAAAGGAGTGAATAGCGTTTATAGTTGAAAGCCCTGAATGCTATGGAAGGCGAATGACCGCTGTCGTAGATCCTCCCCACGAGACTAACTTGCTTGCTTGGTATTACAGTGTGCAGATTTCGACGAAGGAGGCTTTCCTATCTTGACGAGGGGGGGAGAGTGGAACTTTGAGTTGAGGGCGGAGCAGCCCCCCTGCCACCCCTCAATTGCCAAACTTTCGCAATCCAGGGTTTGCCACCCCCAACGCCCCCTTCCACTCTAACTTCACTTCCCTACCATCCATCGCCAGTGGCCGTCCTCACGCACGCTCCATAGCAACGTATTCCACTCCCCCCCCCCCCCCCCCCGGGAAGGGCAAGCAGTAGGAGGAAGGCTCTGCAGAAGGGGTCCAGGGGAACGGATAACACCTATCGGGACACTTAACTCCGGCCATGACATTACGAATGGCTCAATTTTAAGCCACACGAAATGGCACACTCGTACTTAATTTCTCAACTCAGGCGATGAAGGAAAAGCGGCCTCAAACAAGTTGTGTGGAACCGAGAAAGACTCGAGGGACAAGTAGTAGCATCAAGGAGAGAAAGATAATAATAATTTCGTCTTTATTTCACAAGCGAATTTAGGACTACATAGTCCTTGAGAATAAAATAAAATGGTAACCATCCACACAATTTTATTTACTAAAGAACCGACCGAAGTAAATAAAATTGTGTGGAAGGTTACCATTTTAGTTTATTCTCATGGATATAAAACATTTCCACCAGATATCGCCGGACACTGTGAATTATGCTAGATAGTCCTCTCTTACAATTAACTTGTTTCACAATCACATACACCCATGCCCTGGATGATGGTCGAACCACCCAGGTGGGATTCGAACCCGCGACCTCTACGTTAGCAGTCGGGGGCTTTACCCCGGCGCCACCGAGGCCGGCAAGGATGAGGACAGGGAAGCGATGGGTTTGCCGTGGGACTTGCAGGGCTCATGCAAACATGTACCGCGGTCCGTAGTAATTGTTGATGGGGTAAAATACCGAGGACCGAGGCTCGAACCACGGACCTTTAACTTTCCGGGCGAATGAGGAGGCTTCTATGCTATGCTGGCTCCTTAATTCTTATTGCAATTGACAGGCCTTTGCCGCGTTGAAGTCCTTGTTCCCTTGCTTTACTATCTTTTGTAACGGCCTAGCATCTAGCTTATTACTAACGGAATCGATGAACCTGAATAGCGCAGTGGCTTGCAAGTGGCCCGGAAAATCTAATGTCCGTGGTTCGATTCCCGGTATAGGTGAATTTTTTCCTGTGGCAATTATTGTGAGTTTCAGCTCGCTCGAGTGAAATATACATCACCCTTTCATTATATATGTATATCTATTTCATTGTGTAATAATTCTTAAGGGATCGGGAGGAACGGGTAGAGCTTGGGATTGCTTATCGGAGGGTCCTGGGTTCCTATTCCGGGTGAAGTCTTCGGACGCTCCTAAGCAAAAATCCTGACATCGCGGAGGGAAGAATTCCTCCTCCTTTCTACGCAGATATTCTTTCGTAGTGGTCGCATTCACTCGGGGGAAATTGCACAGCTGTTAGATCAGCGCTCTCTCTCTCTCTCCCTCTCTCCTTGAATGCCCCAAATGAGTTCACCTATCCCCGCTGAAGATTTCATCTCTGTCTCTCTGTCCTAACATCTAAGTTCTAATTGAGATATCTTAGCATCTCTCTTCCTATTTTTAAGGTATCTGGTTGAATCTACATCGCGATAGTCTTTCCCTCCTCGCCTATCCCCCTCACCAGGGGCTACACTTCCTTCCTGTCGCATTATTTGTGATCGTCTTCTCAAAATAAAATTTTTATCTCATTTTATCTATTATTATTGGTATGCCATACGTGGTTAGTTTCTAGCCTGGTTAGTCTGGTTAGTTTAACGTTTGTGTAATGTTACTGTACGCCCGTAGCGGTTTTTGACGAATCGCACAGCTTTCCTTTGTATTTTATTCTGATTAAGTCTTTCTGCACCGGATACCAAAAGCTGTGTGTTCAAGGTGTGGTCGGACGAGTGCGAAATACCATCTCTCTCTCTCTCTCATTTGCTCTCTCATCCGATGAAAACCTTCCCACAGCACGCTAAACGAATCCTACATCCTTCAAGGCTCTTCCACAAACATTTCTTTTGTGAATTCCTCCGGATAATTCCACGAGGCCCTGTCCTCTGGCGACCACTCTACACACCATAACGAATGAAATGCGTGTGCTCTCCATCTAGTCGTCTTTCCGTGAAATGCGAACGGCGCATCTTCCACTCCGCGTGGTGGCGCTGTGTTCCACCCCCTGCTCTCCAAATCGCCTAATTCCCTCAAGAGGCAGTTATTCAATAGCGCACCCACCCCATTCCAAAATCCCCCCTCTCCACTCCTAGCGTACACAATGTCCCGACGGAACTATTATCCTCCACCCCCCTCCCCCCCCTCCTACGCCAAAAATGAATTCCACGGCACGGCTTCTCCCCACCACCTCTCACGAGTCTTATCGAAGTGCGCTGAATCAAGTCGTTTGCCACGCGTGTTTATTAATTCTTCGTCTCTTTTCACGCCTCCTCCACCCATTCCCTCTTCTCTTCTCATTCGAAGGCCCTCTCTTCCTTCGATCGCCAAACACTTTCTCACCATTCATTCTTTCTCGAAGGGATTGATCGCAGTTATAGGCTCAGTGGGGTGTTCTGCGTCTCCATTGCCTTCCCGAGGTCTTTTACATCTAGATTCGATCATGTGCCCTCCTCAGCTCAGCATGCTGACTGAACACAGCACACTTATATAATTTTCATGGCATTACGAAGATAGTACTCTAATATTTATCGGATCTTTACGAAAGAGTTAGTTACTAAAGAAAAGACTGGTGAATATTCTTAAACAATCTCAATTTTTCGAAATTTCACTCACCAACAAATCACGTTCAGTCCCACCAGTGAGGCTGATTTCCACGCAGAGGGAATCGAAGGCGCGACCCCTCCTCACCAGTTTCGTCTCATCTCTGCTGAGTTATTTCCCGCATACTTACTAATCGCATTCTTGAAAAATGCCAAAAATCTTCACCGTGCAATTGAGACCTCGTAATCTAAGGAGTCTTCGAACTCCGCCGAAATCAAAAGTATCCCTATCGTGATTTCACCTAATCAACACTTGTAGACCTGCGATAAATTGCTTAAAACACTAAAGTAAAGAATAGGAAATAATTCAAGGGTAAATTATGAGCATCAGACGTCACTTGAACTTGATTACCGAGCCCCACTAATAACGGTCAATTAAGTTCAGCGTGCGATATGATACGGTGCAATAAATATGCGCTGAAATGGGAACGAAGCCAATGGGGAAATTAAGCCAATAATTGATTGTTTGAGGCGTAACTTGGTGAAAGTGATTCATAATTAACATTTCTTTTGTCAAAGCTCTTGTCTCGTTCTTATCATGTCAGAGTTCTTCTTTTTAAGCCAATAATCTTTTGCAGAACCTTAGAATGATTCATGAATAACAATCACCGGGAATAACATTAATCGCATGCATTCCAAAAACAATAGGTGTTTCCATTCTATCACAAAATGGGCTGAAATCGAAAATACGCTGGAAAAATTCTCCGAAACTATTTTTTAATGCCAGGAAGTTGCCAGGAGTAGTTGTCCCCGACGTGTGACGTTTTAGAAATCGCCGATAATCGTGTTTGAAACCCGAGTCTTGCTTGTCAATTACAGAAAGTCGAAACTTTGCGTTACCGTTCTCAAATAGGTGGTGCATACGTTTGCTTTGCTTGTACCTTATCAAAAAACATGGGGTCAAATTTTAAATAATATAATAAACAATTTCCACCTTGTTAAACCCTCGTCGTATTTTAATGGATACGTTTATGGAAGGAAACTGTGAAACCAATCAATTTTGCCCTTCATTTTTTCCCCTTGTTGGTTTTTCGAAGATTACATTTCATTATTAACCAAATATATCAACAGAATTACAGCAAACTGGTAGAGTCTGTTTTCAGTCAATTTTTTTATCTTTGTGGAGAAATAGTGATTGACACCGCTTGGATTCGCTTCGTCCATGCAAAGGTGCTTCTTGTCTCCTAACCACACCTGCGAATCAATTATGTCTCTGGCCCTTTTACTGCCCACGCTCTGATCTGCCGTTCGCAACCGTACTCGCACTAATTGCTGCGTTTTGTTCATCCTTTCGTCGCTTTCCATTGAATCATGTCCGCGTGGCCCTGTGCCTTTCGCCTCCAAGCGCTGCACTATTAGCTGAGGAAGCACTGATTCCAAAGCTCTCTCTTTATCCGTGGCGTAGTTCCCAATGCATGATGATAAATTTCTTCAGTCTGCAGCACTCTTTGGGGGGAGGGAGCGTGACCCCTCGGGACAGAGAACCTCTTCATTGTCACGGCTCCTGACTACCACCGCCACTGCCGCCCGACCAAAAAATGAACCCGGAGGATGGGCGGGGGGACCCTTCCCCCTCCCCACCCTCTTCTTCTTCTCTTCACTCATTCTCTCTCTCGAAGATAACCTTATCCAGACTGTGCGGGAGGGTGTCTTGTTCTTCAGCGCTTCACTCCCGCCCCGAGAAGAACTTCATCCCGTCCGCGCCATAGATATTAATTCCCCGAAACAGAACTGCAGCAGTCGACGGACCCAGAAATGCTCGGGAATGAGCGGCGGCTAATAGCGTGGGAATATCTTCAACCGCCCTCTCCTTTGTTCCATTCTTTTTTTTTCCTCCACACGGTCGTATCTTTTCCTTTGGTTCATTCTAAGTCCATCGTAAAATTAATGGACATTTCTTCCAGTTTCATAAGACAGATTTCAGGGTATTATTATGGAGAAATGGAGGTACATATTTGTTAATATTGTTCTTTTGTCAATGTCGTTCATGTCTACATGTCGATAATAATTTTGATCCTTAAGTTTATTCCTGGTTTTTTAAACCATTGTTTCTCCTTCTCCCGCCGCGCGCCATTATCGCGAACACGCATTTACTTTCCTCTATTGAGCAAGTTTGGCGTTTTTGTGGGGTTCGTTTTCCCATAGCACCGGGCTGTCTCGTAATTCGCGAGATTTACGGCGCACCTTAATCTCTGATATAATTGGGGCCTTCTTTTAATAAATGCAAGGAGGGGTGCACTCAGGGAGTGGTTTTACTGCCTTTATCTCGGACCACTGTTTGTTTGTTTGTTTACGTCGCCTCGTGCTGACTCGCGTTTAACCCTCGTTTCAAAGTCGTATTTTTCGTTCCTGCGGAAAGCAGTTCCAGATTATGGGGGTCCCAGCCGAGGTCTTCACATTATTGCCGTTATTCATTTTTTTCCTCGTCGTAAGCGTGAACTTAAAAAAATCAAGTCCCCACCCATGTGCGTGAAATTGAACACTGCTGTTATAATCTTGCGAAGCCATTGTGCCAATACAATACCGTCGTTTGCCCAGCGCGGCGTTACATAGTTTATACACTTATCAGACTGGGAGCTGCTAGAGACTCCATGCTAGGCTTAGATTACTTGAAAAATTAAAAATTCATGTCTGTCGGAGACTGTTTCGGTAGCTTGGTAATCAGAGAATCTGCCAGGCCAGAATGTCCGTGGTTCGATACCCGGTCTATCATTAGCCTTGGTAGAGGTAAGTATGCTTGGTAAGCGAGTGAGAGGAACAAAAACTATAGGATTAATAGATAAAATGGAATAGAGTAGGCCTAATTGAAGAGGTACGGCCAAGTTGGAAGAAAATCTGAAAAACAAACCTTATAAACCGGCATTTATCGTTTGGAATTATAATATACATTCAGAATTTCGGAGAGGACATTATCTTGCAACCTCACTGTATTTTTAGGTCCGACAGAAATGATAAAATAAGAATGTTTTTTGGCGCATGGAAAGTTAAAGGAATTCGTTTCTTCCCCGGACCACGGAGGACTTGAATGAATGTCAGCGACTTAGTAGTCGAATGACTGCAGCTGTCACCTTCCTTTCTCTCTCCTTGTAGCTTTGTCGTTGAACCACAAGCGCATCGAAGGGGCTTGTTTGGTATCATGTGCATGTGAGTGTCTCCACCATCGAAGCGGTGCCCCGCCGACATTTTAATGGCACGCTGCCTTGACGCAGGGTGACGTGACGATGGTCTGTTTCACCCTGAGGATTCGAGTAACGGCGGTTCCTCTTAATTCTGTGGCTTTTTTTAGTGTACTCCCACCCCAAATTTCTGGTACCCCCCAGCAATTCCTCCGAACTTCCTCCGAACTTATCCGCAGATCTTCTCCCGCTAAGGACTTTTCGCGCTAAGGTATTTCGCGCAAAGGATTTTCGCGCAAAGGCCCTTCGACTCAAAGGCTCGGAGACTTCCTATGAGATAATTTTTCCTATGAGATCATTAGTTATCATCGTTGTTTTCTGTAATAATTCTGATTTTGAATATTTCTACTTCTAATAGATATTGATTGAAAATGACTCGTAATTTTGTGACAATTGTTTCTTTGAGTACTGTTTATTCTTGTTTGTGGAGTCTTTCCCTCAACCAGCTAATGACGGACGATTGG
Organism: Ischnura elegans; assembly: GCF_921293095.1. Taxonomy (NCBI): domain Eukaryota; kingdom Metazoa; phylum Arthropoda; class Insecta; order Odonata; family Coenagrionidae; genus Ischnura; species Ischnura elegans. The sequence goes on along the minus strand of NC_060247.1, from coordinate 136,723,427 downwards.
AGTTCCCTGTGTCTGAGGCTTACGTTCACAATCTCGAAAATTTAACCACGTAACGCCACAATTGTCTAATCACTTCATCCGCATTACAATCTGGGGCGCTACCTACCGTCAATATTATCTCCTACTCACTCTAACGCATAATATTTGCCTTGTCATTTGAAATGTATACACGGGCTACGCTTTTTGATAAAATACCACATTAAAATCATACTCGAAGATTAATGCCATCAATCCACGAGGTTCGAGTGCCTGAAACATTAAATATGCTTTTTTAAATGTTTCAATGAGCATCGATTCATGTCATTTTATCTTCAAGATATTATAATTTCAAACGCAGTGTTCGGCGTCGTTTAGTCCAACCCCACTGTGCCTCCATTCACAATTACAATTTGCCTTTGTATAAAATTCCCCTGCAACGGGAATGAATCGACTCATTGACCGAATCAAATGATCGACATCGCGTGGTCTGCTCATTGTCCTAGAAAGCAATACCTATCTCCATTTACACATTCGTATGGATTGAATTACTCCTGTGCTACATAAATGATATGTCCAATGAAAACTGTTTATAGTTAAAACATAACGGTTACTACTGTCTGTAAAAAAAGCAATACACCCGAGTTTGAGGATCTCTATTGTCTAAACGAAGCAATCAATTGCAATGCTACAAAAAGCATACGACAAAGAATTTATTTCTATGTTGTATTATGTACTTTAAAAAATCTTCGCCTCAATAGTATTTCCTGTACTTAATTTTTCCTCAAAAAAGTACCCGATTTTTGCGCGTAAAATCAAGTTTCCCAACTTTGAGCGCTTGGCATTCCCGTAGTTTTCGTTCCTGTAACTTGCAATTTTGATATAAAGAAGCCACATCTATTATTAGCAGTTTTCCGAAAACGAATTGTTTATACCACTAAAATTAACGGAGTTGTTGTAAACAACGCAAACCTCTGCTAACTTCGAAACCAGTGGGTCAATTGAAAATTGATTGGTACTGTTGTCTTCCGTAAAATGATAATAATGCATATACGCAGATCATGCATGTGAGATGTCAGCAGTATAGTAGTATATATAAGTGTCGTAAAATGGTTTTCCGGACGTAATTCATTTCATTTTACTCGCTCACTCACCAACGCAGTTATACACGTAGGGTTGGTTCTGGGCGCCCGCACAACTCAATATTTACACTCTAGGGGGTGTTGCAACCCCCCCCCCCTCTCCCCTTTCCAGGTTTCACGAATCGGACAAAACGAACCTTTTTACCCTCCTCCGGTCCGTGTTAACTAGTTGGCCGATAAGGAACCCCCTCAACAACACACGCCATTTTTAATGTTTTCAGAAATATCGCCTTTCCGTGTCTCGTCCCCTTCCCCCCCTTGCTCTCAAAATTCGATTGTTAAAATTAAAAGAAAAAACCCTCCTCGTGGCCGTCGACCCTTCGCTGACCACCCTTCACTTGTTTTTTCTCCGGCCAATGAGTCATCAATTCAATTTATCATTCTCGCTCCTTCTATTTGAGTCTCCGTAGATATGAACTAATTATTATTAACTTAAACTGTTACGTCGAGCGGTTGCTTAATTTAATCTGTATTTAATTCCTATTATTTTTACTCCGAGTGGCGAAGGGTGAACATGATTTGCGTTCAAAGTCCCTCTGCTCACATGTGCTATCGAGGTACTTCCGATGCATCTAATAGTGATGTCGTGTTTTATCAACATTTCAATTGAACAGTTATTTTAAGTATGAGTCATAATGGGGTGTGCTCAGTTTTAAGCTACTCATCGTAGCCTTTAAGTAATGCACTTGGGGCCCCAGAAAATACTTGTGTACGGCACAGACTGCGACCACTTACTACAAAATTGTTGACAGTCCAAGCATGGCCTTAACGCTAAGATTAGATAAATTATGTGCTTCAAGTGGAGTGCTGAGATAATTAGTCTCTGTTTCCATGTATATTACAGCTGTGTCGCTTATGATTGAATCGTTCAAAAAGAACGATGCATTAATTAGAATGAACCGAGTGAGTTGAATCAAAATTATTTCAAAATTTAGAGACAATGTTATATTTCTTTGATTTCGTTCTTTATGAACGATGCTAAGAATCGCATCATTGTCGTGAATCAATTCGCGTGAAATGAATCCTCAAAATGAACGTCAAAATCCTCAAAAATCCTCTCCACTTCTCTATATTGGCTGTGTTTGTTTTTCTGTTTGAACTATTTCCTCGTTTCCCTACGGTTACTCGCGCTAACCGACCGTTCAACTGACCACAGTCGTATCCTTGAGTCCATCACTCTTACGTTCAGTTAATGCTCTTACGTGCACTTGAATGTAATGAATGTTGTGTCCGTATTGAATTGTATCCCACGCCTCAGCGATTGCAATCGCTTGCGTATTCCGTTAAGCTTTTAACCTCTCCAAATTCCATGCATACGCTCCTCCAACTTACTACAAGCCTCCTCTCATCATTTCGCACTTTTGATCGCGTGGTGCTAACGACAAGTTAAGCTCCTCTCATTCCTTGCACGATCATCTGTTGGTTTTTTTTCCTTCTGCGATCAACTACTTCCTCTCGTACATCGCTGTTATTAATAGGTTTTCTTTCTCCACCCACCCAACCCCATCCGCCGCCTGTCGCGGATTTATTACAAACTTTTGTGTCTCGCCCTCCAGTGGGATGGGGTGGAAAGTTTGTCAAGCCCCTCTGGCGGTGGGAGGCAGCAACTACACTTGTATGCTCTCTCCTATCCCTCCCTCTCTCTCTCCCTCTCTCTCGGCCAATATCTCAATCGTTCCGCCATTTTTCTTCCTCCTGGAAACCCCGGAGAATAAATAAACCCCTGCTGCTCTACGAAAAAGAAACGCGCTTCCCCTCCCCCCCCCTGTCGTCGTCCCTGGCGACCAGCTATCCCCACGGACCCGCCAGTGTGAGACGTCCTTTCTAGAATGTCGCTTTTCCGTTTTGGGGGTTTGTCCTTGGGCTCACGATTCTTGAGGTTCGACGCGTGTCCCCTCTTGTAGAAAATCTGGGTGTAGCGACAGTGGAATCGGTTTATTTAACCTGGGGGCAAGGGCACATACTCCCCCCACCCTTGGGTGGAACTGGCAAAATAGTGATAAATTCAAAATGTATGTTCAGGGCTTAAATATCAGGTAAGAACAAAAAGAGGACTTTGCTTTGTGATAAAAAACAATAATAGGGAAATACTTATTTTAATATAAAAAAAATAAAGTAAAAACATAAAACATATATTAAAGACGTATAATTCAGTATAAAAAGCGCCTCAAGCCTCAACAGCCGAAAAGAAATGGGAATATTTTAATGAAACTAACTAACTAACAAATTAACTAACTCGTCAACTAACAAATTGATTAATAGACATTTTTTGGTCCCTATAGATGGCAAGGAGATCAAATACACAAAATTTCCATATAACATTGATCGACAAGTTATTAGCAGAGCTTATGTCATAAGATATCAGTACGGTCGTTATTTAATGTCTAATAAACACTATCACGCCTCTTTCTATTTCAGAAGTATTGTAAGTTGTGTAGTAATAGTTCCCACTCATGGTACGTAAATTAATTTCATCTGATTTTATCCATATTTCACTTAGAGCTATAATACCGGATAAATGTGAAATATTATTGAATTGTGACAGCAGTAAATGAAAAATGCATCTGGCTATTCAGATGTTTTTATGGAATACCAATAGGAAAATAATTTCAGTTAACGCGGTTAGAGTAGTATTTTCTTCCATACCATTGACTGAAGGTTAAGTTGTCTTCTACACAATTAATAGTATGGGCTGGCTCTTTTTCGGTTCTCTTAATTGGGATTTTTCCCTCGTTGGCCCTCAATTATTTGTTGTTCTTGCTTCTCTTTGTTTCTGTAGTTTCGTTTAAGTTTCATCCTCCCGGGGCAGGGGGACTCGTTGATGAAAAGAAAGGGAAACAGAGATAATATTTGAAGCGACAGCCTTGCTAGCCATTTTAAGGATGACGGCTGCGATTCGATGGGATCAGAAATATGTGCAATGAAATCCACGAGCAGGAGAATTTCGAGTGAGAAAGCGCCAGACACAATGGGCCCTGAAGAAAATCCAACGTGAAAGTTCCGAAAAATCAAGGCATACATTTCTGTCTAAACTGCATGATAAACACTCCACATCTATTAATTTCTCCACGCACCAAAATAAAGGCGATTTCATGCTCATTTAAGCGAGAAATGAATTTTATCAGCCCACTCACGTGAGCGGGTCGCAATGAGTGGAAATTATGAGGAATCAAGGAAAGTTCGCGCGGGATAATATTTCAATGGAGAGAAGCCTCACGCACCGCACCAGGACACTCGCAGGGGGGGGCGATCATAAAGAAATACATCAAATGTGTACAAATCTGTCTCTCTCTTGGCGAAATGCGTGAATTTCCGCGTTCGCACAAAGAACACGTCCTCTCGTCGACTCGAGCGCAGTCTGTCATTCATTCTGTCTCCATTCATTCACTCGTGGAAAATTCTCCCTGCACTCTCTCGCGAATATATCGCCCTCAACGCTTTTGGCGAAGTGGAGGCGAGGAAGCAGCTTTAAATTCCCCACGCATGGGGGCGCTAATTGAGTGGAATGGAGAGAAAAAAAAATGGAAAGATTGAAGGAAGGGCCGGAGGGTGAAATGAAATCGAGAGAATGCGAGAGGGAATGTCGGGAATGAGGCGCGAATGAAGGGCGATTTTTAATGTTCGGCCCAAGCGAGATAAAAATGGCAATGAATGGAAGGACGCCTTCTTTCTATTGGACGAATGTATTTGAATTTCGAAAGATTCGAGGTTTTCGCGGTGCGCAGAAATTGTTCTTGGGTTGTCAACCGTGTGAATGGTTTCATCCTTAACGTTTGGGCTGCTTACTCCGCTGCCGTATTCAGGGGAGTGAAGAGAGGTTTCCCTTGGAGAGAGAGAGGTCAGCAGAAGTGTTTGTGGCGGTTAAGAGTTAAGATTGTTTCTTTATGTTGATTAGGACAAGAGTTACAGGCTTTAGAATACACTAAAAATCTTCACTTTTAACGAGAAACAAACGAATTCTGTTTTGCGAATATCTCGGAAAATTCGTGCTTATCTGGTTGAATTTGTTCATCGTACTTGAAAATCGGAGAACTTGTGAAAAGTCGGAATTATTCCATCTAGCAATGAATTAGTCTGCTGTGTCCGTTTTCCTCCAAGTTAAGGAGAATGTATCAGACAATGACAGGGAGGTGTTGTTCGTGGGAATGAGGCGAGGCGATTGGCTGCTGATTGTGAGTGATCATGGGGCTCTCGCTGAATTACTAAACGTCCGGCTTGCGCTGCTCAACTGTTTTTTTCATGCGATATCACTTCGCGGTACAGTTCGGACGAGTGACCCCAATCAAGTGTTGCTCCGGAAATTCCTTACTTGAACATGTGCGCTCCTCGCCATTGAGTCTTGTTTTAATTTTTACGGAAAAATTAGCGTCACAGTTTCGTCGATATCTATTCATAGACAGAATGGAATAAAATTGACGTGGACCTGACGCCACGTCAATTTTATTCCATTTTCTATGACACTATCATTCATCTGTTGGCCTATGACAGCAAATTGCCGCACAAACACCGTATCGAAACTGAGTTGATCTTGAGTTGAGTTGAGTCTGTTGTTTTTTAGCAGTCGCGTTGTTATCTTTTGAGGAGTTTAATTCTCAATTCCATCATTACATGTATCCGCATTGTTTTTCATTCGGAGATTATAATTGCCACAATTCGCAATCCTTTTTAGAATTCGATGGATGGAAAGAAAAGATAAGTTACGTAGAAAGAGCAAATCAAAATCACTTCCAAACCAAAAGCCATTCCCTTGTAAGTTTAAACTGAGGAAAAAACGAGAAAGTTTCCGCTGCCCACTCTTCGTCAGTTGGTGATGACATTAGATTTCGAATTCACTTACTTCACCTCGGAATGGAGTTTTCACGGAAAGGATTATTGAGGGGATTAATCTCTCCAAAGAGCGTAAATATCACTGGGAACCACGTGAAACCGATGAGGGGAAGCAATAGTTGCTAAGAAATGGGGATCCGCTTGGCATGAGCTCGTGACATCATCAACTAATCAGAAATAGGAACTGCAAAAAAGTATTAAGTACGTCGATTATCCGTGGCGAATAGCTGGAGTAGCAGGTGGAGGATCAAAACACGGAAAATTACTGATCCTTTTACTTTCCCAAAAGCCGTATCACAATCGGCACTAAAAAAAGAGTAATGAGCCTATTGAGAACGTAACAGCAGTATTTTGAGAATAAAACTTAAGATATCCTACCATTGACGTCAGATTTTGATGGTTTATGTGTCGATATTAAGTAAAACAGATGTCTTGGGTTGCAGGGGGGTAGGTACCTCCTTAAGCATCTCCATGGTCGTGCATATCGTGAACACCAGGGATCAGTGGCGGATAGGGACAAGAGGGCTAGGTGGAATTTATCTAGTGTAAATTGGATAGCCTAAGGGGGGAGGACTATAGGACTATAGCCCTTCACTGGATCCGCCATTGCCACAAACACCTCTTCAGTCCTTCTGAAATACAGGGTTTCCCATTTATCTTGACCACCGAAATAACTTTTTGTCCAGATGCAAATTCAAAAATGTGTCCAGCAAATGTACATTAGCCGCCAGGGGGACAACAAATCTGCATGATTGCCTTCCTTGTAGCTTTGTTATTTACAAAGAGATGAACAGCGGTATGTCTTTTTTAAATGGCACCCTATATTTTTTATTCGGCAATTCATTTCCTCTCCTAAAAACTTATTAAAATGTTGCACAGTGGACCATTAACATAAACACAGTGTTATGAAAAATGGCTGACTCACTAGCGCTTAGTGCAGGTACGTGGGTATTGGAACTATTCAAATTGCTGACGTTGACGGTGAACAAATGAAAACATTGTAAAATGCACACCAGTCATTCATAAAAAATATAGGGTGCCATTTAAAAAAGACATACCACTGTTCATATCTTTGTAAATAACAAAGCTACAAGGAAGGTAGTCATGTTGATTAACGTCCCCCTGACGGCTAATGAACATTTGCTTGGCAAATATTTGAATTTCCATCTGAACAAAAAGTTATTTCGGGTGGTCAAGATAAATGGGACACCCTGTATACTCGCGGAAAATAAGTCTCGCAATCCACGCAGGTATGTACTCCATCGGCGACCACGGAACTGGGTCCCAGAATGCACCCTGCCTACCCACACGATCGGAGTTCTAATTTCCTCTGTTCCCCGCCGCAAGGGTTGGCGCTGAAACCGTGAAATTACATTCCTGTGATTAAAAAACATTCGCAATCGTAATGTTCCCCAGCCAATGCACCGATGTCTTCCAGGGCTGCTGCGCAAGACCTCTCACAAAGAAGGGAGAGGCCGGTTGTAGGGTGAGGATCTTAATTCCACACACCGGCGTCTCCGGCGCTAGTAATACCGTTGGCTGGTGGAGCCTTAGGTCCGCCATGTTGGTCTACCTTGGGTGAGGCAGAAATACTCAGGCTAACATACTTTAGGGAGCCCACCTCCCCCGCTCAAAAAATAGGTAAGACTTTTAATACGGTCCTTACGTTCGATTTGCTTTGTGTATTTCGGGGTACCCTTGTGTCCCGTCCCCCCCCCCCCCCCAAGAAAAATCACGGGTCCACCTTTGCAGGCACATGATTAATATGGCAACGAGAAATCAATATTTTTTTCTGTATTTACGTAAAGACAATCCCTCTTTAACACACACGTAAGTAAAGTAAGTTGACTGCTAAGCGTAAATATATAGATATCATTAGGTGATATCAAAATCATTAATTACTCCAGTACGTCGACAAATTTTTCATTTGCTACAGTTACATTGGGAATGCTTTGTCTGCCTCGGATTACAGAAAAATTAAAAATTTATTTAATAAAACGCACGGTTTCGGTAAAATAACAAACGCGGTAGATCACTATGGCGGCCGCGCCAATAAAAAAGCTACAGCTGGCTTCGCTTCTGTCAGTGCACTCACGCCCTCTTCAGGAACATGTGCACATACTTCACAATAACAGATATAATATTTGGAAGAGAGAGAGGTTGGGATTTTGAATGGGGACCACCCAGGAGGGAGGAGGTGTTAGTTTCCAGCCCCGATACGAACAGCCAACGCCAATGATCCTCCCTCGCTGCGTCCCTGGAGTGGGAGGAGGGGAAGTGCGTCGCCGAGGAAACGCACGCACGTCCTTCTTTGCTCGCTGAAAATTACCTTCGTAAGGACATTATATGTACCTACCATACGAATGCCGACATTACCATGATTCTTTCGAGTAAACGCGATTCACGGCTTACTGGCGATTTCCTATTGATCCCTTATGCCCATGAAGAGCTGGTCATTATAAAGTTCAAAGAGACAAACTATCGCCGAAATGAAACTTGTATTTTCAAGTGAGTTGTGTTGGAATCGATCCAGTGTAAGTATGTACCTAAAAGATTTATTGCAAGTTCTACTGAAAAACTTTATTTGGTGACACTACGCCGCTTACACGTCATTTTCAGGTGGGTTGGTCGCTTGGTTAACCCCAGTTTTTCATTTTCAAAATTAATGTTATATTAGAGGAAATTTTCCGTCACACACGTTAACTTGACAATGTTTACTGTTGGAAATTAAAATATAAAGCACACATTTTGATACATTGTATTCAATTACAAGTTGAAATGAACGATGAAAATTATAGACCCAGAAATAACTATGTATAACAGTGAAATCATTTAAAATTCGCGACTGTAAATGATTTTAAGATTATAATGAAAGTGTTTTACCGATTTAGAGTCGGTAATCCGTACTTTGGGGGATGAAGTAGAGTTTCCCTTTTCCATTCCAACAGTATTTTTCACGTGACACCATCACGTGGACTACCTTTCGTCTAGCTCCTACCCTTCGACCTATCTGGCCCAACCGGGAGTAATTGATAGTTAATGCCGCCGCTGGTCTGCTCTAGGGGTCATAGGAACGCGTATTTCAATATAAAAGCACTTAAAAAAATAGAATTAACATTCAAACCATGAAAATAATAGATATATCGTTACTATCAATCTACATCAAGCAAACCTTGAAAATAGTCGAGTCTGAATTGTTGTCTGTCGGTGATGATAAAGAGAACTGTGCGAAGTGAAGGGACATTTATATGCACGTTTCATCAATACCGTCAGAAGCTCATCCTTGCATTCGCTATTTTTTAAATCCCGATTTTTATGAACGAAAGGTGAGGTTTTTGACGCTTGGAAAACAGGAACTCCACTCTTGGCGATATATTTTCCTGACATTCACCGTGTATTGTCATGCGAGTTGATCCAGCGTAGCAACGAGCTCTTATGAGAGCGTATCCAAGGAAGAGGAACACTTTATAGTATTTGCGCCAGCCAGCTAAAAGAAATGTTTGAAATAAGAATGAGTTTCTGGTGATGTGCAGGAAACGTATATCTCCTTTCATTTCTATTTCTTTCATTTGATCGATTTTATTTTCATTTCATTACTTACACCGCATGAGTATCATAGGTGTATGTCAGTGCACGCGCTGATTGCGTTGTTTAGTTTTCTCATACGTACGGTGGGCTCATTCACGATGGACTAATTTCTGCGCCCATATTTAACCAAGAATAATATTAGTGTTCCTTCTGGTGCATGAGAAAGAGGCATTTTGTTCCGTGATATTTTCATTCAGCAACTCATCGTTATGGCCGCTGAGATACGAATTAATTTATTTGGCATTTATTGCGCAGATAATAATTTTTACGACCGAGAGTTCGGGGTTAGTTATCGGTGGAAATAATTCATTCGCATCGCTGATCATCAGGTAGCCGAGACAATCGAGTCCTTCGCCAAGATAATACCCTCGGATTAAAATTTCCTCGGGATTTAAAACTTGACAAGCGATAAAAAAAAACTTCGTATTTTTTATTGTGGTTTTACGTTCTCCTCTCATTATGAATGATTTAAAGCCAGTTATTTTGCTCAAGATGCCATATCACTCCCGCTAGATGGCTCTCTTTTGTTGACTTACTGCTCGCATTAATCTTAATGCTGTCTCCGTGAAATTTTCTAGGTAAGTGTACCTCCGTAATACACCGAGCTCCGCCTTTTCCTTCATCTCAAATTTGAAACTCTCGCCTCACCATTTGTTCGGATGCAATTTTTATGCATTTAAAACCGGTCCTCTTCCAAATCGTAATATTGCCCACTCCCTGTCATCCCATCTAAAAATCCTATTCTCTTCCTTCCCCTCCCTCGTTTACCCAACATTCTACCCTCCAACACTGTTTTCAGCGTCCCATCCACACTAAGTACTCCATTCATCAATACCTTGTGTCTCCTCCGTATCTCATCTAAAAGCTGCCTGTCCTCACCCACCATCTCCAGCACTTCGTCGTTCCTCACCCTCTCCATTCATCACCATACCCACATCTCGAATGCCTCCAGTGTCTTTTCTCGTCCTCCTTCCTTGGCGTCCATGTTTCCGCCAAGTAAAGTGCTACTCTCCAATTCCGGCTCTTCTCGTGACTTTCTTCTCGCCCACTGTAGAGAAAAAGAGAGCATCGCATTGCGTCGCGAGTCGTGCTTCCCTCAGTGGACACGAATCTCTTCGTCTCGCATTGCATGCACTTCAATTCAGTTCTGCTTTGCACTCACGGCGGCGGAGCATCCATAATAAAGACTTAGTTTTGCGATATTCAGGCGTGGGCTAGGATGAGAATCAAACCAGAAATGCTCGAAACGGCTCAAGGAACTAACGCACTTTTGCTCAATGTGTCCAAGTTTTGTTATGACGAGAACTCATGTGCTGCCATGGGAAATTTCCTCTGCGGAAGCATTGATGAATTGATCATCGTATATCGAACTATTCGAGGAGAGAATTAAATTGGTCGATTGCCCCTTGTCCGTGCGGGAATTAAGTGTTGATACCGTTTAAGTATGAGGCCTCAAATTTATACAATAACTTTTACAGTTTCCGCGATAATATCGGAATTGTGTATTACGTAGTTTCGATTTTGGCCGTCGCTTGTTGCCATATGCATTTCTTCAAGCGTGATTGATTGTTTCGCCACTTGGAGCTCTGTGCTCAAGTTGCCTTGGCGATAAATAATAAACACAAGAAGACTGCATAGAGGAGGCCCTGTTCCATCCCATAGAAGGCTGATTTCTGTTCCCACTTCGGTCGCGTTTTAATCGGCTTTCAAAAATGTCCGCGGTGAGGTGATGAGTGCAATGCGATTCACTTTTTATCCAATATTTGGCGGTATAATGTTTGCAATTAGGAGGAATAACATTGAGCTTTTTTGAATTTGATAGATCACATCATCTTGTAAATAAATTTGGATTAACACCCCTAATTATACCTTATTTTTCCATGAAATTCGGATCACTTTGTCCGTCAGCGACGCGGGTGGCGACTTTTGTAAACCCATTTAAATGCACGGTGGGTGACAACACATTTAGAGGCCTACTTGTGAATACTCTTTTGTAATATTCGTGTATAAACACTTCACAGTAGACCGCGTTCTCGAGAACATTGATGCATCAGTGTGATATGCCGCGGTGTCATCGAATGATCTTGTTCACATTTCGAGTGGAAATGATGAAGAGGAGGCTAATCCACTGCAGCACTCATATTGCGCTGTCGTATTCACGAAAAGAGCAAAGAATCGCAAGATGGAGGGGGAGTGAATCTGGACGCTGGAGAAACAAAGCCAAAAAGGAACGGACGTCTTTAAGAATGGAGGGGCGAGACGAGGTTAAACCCCTTCCAATCGAGCTCCTTCCTTTCTAGACTGAGCACTGAAACAGCGAGAGCCGTAAAAACAAAATGGCGGAGGGTGTGGAATGGAATGGGGGGAACCCTCCCCTTTTTTTATGGCCTCTCTCTCTCGCTCTCGAGCGAATGTGTGGCCGTCACTTAATTAGGGAGAAATAATTTTATTGCCTTGCTCGTTACCTACTTGTGAGGTTTTCGCCTCCTCCGCTTCTTTTTTTTCCAACCTGATTATCCCGTCACGAACACCGCGCGCTGTTTTCACGTCGCGTCGCGTCACCAATTGTCACTGCTACCTATTGCAATTCATTATTGACGTGTGCGATAATATTGTGCCTATACGAGACTGAAATATAAAAAATGGGTTGGTGGTCGCAATGCACTTCGTATGGAGGCAGTAGGAGCCAGGCTCAAAGGTCGTCAAAACATGGCCGAATCCAATGCATGGGAAAATGCTAATAACTCAATTGAAAGATTGGTGAGTGTATTGTGAGGAAAAATAACATTCGCATTTTATCCAAGTTATGTGTCGTCCAAGTCGCAATCTCATCCGAAATTTATGAGCTGAGAAAAAAAACAAAGGAGAGTGATTACCCGTGTATTAAAATGGAGCGCAATTCTGGAAGGACTTCTCAAGATGGCTAGATGCGCAATTTGTTTGCTTCGCTTGGGTAGATGAGGGTATTAGTATGCCGAATGAAAAAAAATATAAATCTATTGTGCAGATCCATATATCCTTTTCATCTGAGGAAAAAAAAACAAATACTCGAAGCTGGAAATCGATTCGCAATGGAAAGGATTGTTTTGTTTCCTTTTGCTGCGGCCCCGAGTGTGTTTTCCTCACCATCAGGACATGTTGCGCTTTCCCCTTCATCTCCGGTGCATTCGGACTAAAAGTTAATTTATTTGCGTGAAGATGGCAGTATGCCCATCGCATTCAAATTATTCTCATCCACTCATTCATTCGTCATATAATTACAATCCTCAGATTAGTTCGCATACTGCAGCCCACCATTTCTCTACGTGTAATCTTCTCGCTATTTTATCACCGCTTTCAACGGATCCATATATCGCCAGCGTTTTCACGAACGACTCGTCTACCGTCATCAGGGTGAATGTGAGTTAATAACAAAAACCTTTGAGTTGTAACTATCAACAGTCACAACAATCAGGCCACTCCCGATCGGCCGGAATGATCTTGGGAATCCGATGAAAAACAAGGGTTGCTATCATTCACATCATGGTATTTAGACGGGGAGTAATTAACACCATCTTGTACACCAACACGTGCACCCAACAGGGTATGTATCACGTGACCGGGGAAATATATTCATCGATGATCCCAAGAGTGAAAATTAAGCACACATCAAAATACAATACAAGATGTTACTATATTTTTAACTTGAATCACCTATGACAGGTCACTGCGCTTTCCTTGAATGATTTTTCTTGAATGCACCAAAATGCACAGCAGGGGTGCAACATGCCGCAAACTTACGTAAGTCACGTGACGAAATACCACGTTACCATGGAGACGGTTGGGACCAATGCTGTGACATCACCCGCCCCCTACTTTTATCCTTACTCGAAGGTTATGACCAGTTACATGTCCGTGCAGCGGTCGGAGGTTTCGTTAATTGTCTTGGAGATGCTTTCTCCGGCCTTTCGTGCGCTTCCGCCGCGGTGGGCTCTTGGAAATGCCATTTCTCTTCTACCTCTTAAAATCGGACCCCCCACCCCAACGGGGACAATAGCCTGAAATGAAATGGCGTCGGCCTCATTGTTGATAGGGAGGCCATTTTATCTTGCGGCGTGGAAGTGGCCAATTAAACTAATGCTGCTCCCTTGATTGTTGCGACCGCTCTCGCGTTTCGGTCGAGCTCTCGATCGAAATCATGTTCCGTCCAAGAGATACCGAATTCGTTCTGCACAGCCATTCTCTCTCGAGAAAAAAAAAGTTCAACGGAAGCCGCAAGATCGTCACGATATCTTTGGCATCTTTCTCACCTTTGTTTAATCCTGTTTAATGCGCTCGACGCTATTAAGCATCATGTTCCAGGATACGGTCATACGACGCCACCATCAAGGAATTCTTTCCCACGGTAATTATGGAATGAAATGTTTTCTCGTGTTTTAAGTTATCTGAGATGATTGCAAGACATAGATATACAAAATTATATTTTTTCGCTGCTACTGCCCGTCCTGGAATGCGAAAGCCGCCACACGTCGAGACGGACAGAATAAATACTTCAATTCTGAATCTTTAAAACGCTTTCGAAATGAAAATCTCCATGATTTGTAAAAAACATTAATCTTAGTCGTTAATTGACGTAGAGAGTTTCTCCGAGCATAATTTGGTGGAAGAATAACTTATTCATAAGTTAAGTTAAAAGCCTCTGTCAGTTTTCCGCGAATACTTAAATGCCCCCTCACATCCGCTTTTAATACATTTCGTTTTATCTTCATGGCAAAACATTTCGTTGAAATGAGGGTGAAAAAGGTGGGCGAGTTTGCGGTGCAAACATTCATTGGCGTCTCTCCTCCCTTTGGCACTTATTGCGGCGCGTATGAGTTGTACATATTTTTACATAAGTGATCCAGTTTTCGGAAAGTGACTAATTGTCAGTGTAACGAGGACCCGGATAATGGAAAAGATTTGTTGAAATTTGAGATGGTCAAATATAATTCCTAACCCTGGGTAATTTGTCTCCCTAGTTTTTTTACCCGCTAGATGAGTTCCACCAGTCACATGGAGCCGCGGCCGTTGGTAGTCACTCCTCCAACGATGCATGAATATATATTTGATGCAGTATTATGCGACTTTAGTGTTTCCTGAATAATATTTGGAATTTCTTCCCTGCTATCTTCTTTTCAATCGTGGCTCTGGCCTTCATGTGAGCTATACTTGCACACAGCACATAAGTAAATCCTATAGTAAATTGCATTCAGCACAAAAGGAAAGAAGAGAGCAAAATTAATAGGCAAATTACTATAATCTACCAATGAGGCGACACGTAAGCCTCATTGTTGAGCCCGATTTACTAACGGTCAATTCGGTTTAGTGTGGAATATTACACGGTGAGGTAATCGCGCCTTGTAAATGGAAAGCAAGTCGTGTTTCGAAACGTCCAAGGAAGTTAAGGCAATAAATCACCTGTTTCGGAGCACGAAAAGAAATCCTAAATAATATGGTATTATTATGAATGTCAATGGCGTGCCTTGATTTCTTCAGTGCACCCAAGTGTCGCATGCTGAATTTCGTTCCCAATTGTACGAAGCAAACACTTGCTAAATTTACAAAGATATTTGAATGGCAGGGAAACGCTGAAATGTAAGTCAGTTGGCAAAATACGAAAAGCAGTTCAAATGCATGCATGTTCAGATGCAGTCAGCAATTACTGCCGCAGTCATAAATTGCGCGCCAACATTCGTGCAAAACATTCTTGGATTGGATTGAGCTCTTGTACAACATCTCCACCTTGATGCAACACCAGCGAAGCCATTCGCCATGCGGTACCACAGCAGCTACGTCAGTTGAAAGCAGTCTTCAATCTTGCTCATCTTTTCTTTGCCTCGACTTAAAATTTTGTTGCACCGTCTTTTCAACAGAGAAGAAAGTAATGGCCTATTAAAAGTCTCTTCCATCACACTATAAACGCGCTTTTGCGTTCTTCTGTTATCCATCAACTGCTACAATTCTGAATCTATGACCAAAGCATGAAGACATTTAATCAACATAAAACGCCCGCAGCCTCATTTCTCTAGCACAAAAAATTTTGGATGAATAGGTGCAAAATGGATACAGAATGACTGACTGACTGACGCGTTGCCAAATTCATTTATGTATGCATGTATATGCCTTGTCGTTGGTTTTATCTCATTGGTTGATCTCTCTGTTGTTACAGGTCAGTTTCGATCGCCTCGCATCACGGAGCACCCGTCGGACATGGTGGTGGCGAGGAACGAACCGGTGACCTTGAACTGCAAGGCGGAGGGTCGCCCGGAGCCGAGGGTGGAGTGGTACCGCGGAGGGGAGCTGGTGCGCACGGCACCCGCCGACCCCAAATCGCATCGGGTGCTGCTCCCGGCCGGCTCCCTCTTCTTCCTGCGTGTCGCGCACTCCAAGAAGGAATCCGACGCCGGCGTCTACTGGTGCGTCGCGCGCAACCACGCCGGATCCGCTCGATCGCGCAACGCCACGCTGCAAGTTGCCGGTGAGTACACCCATCCCTATCACCTTGGACCATTTAAACCACGCATTGTAGTTCATATGGTCCAAGCCTATCTCGGATGACGCATGCGCGTGGTGGGTGGCAGTGCGGGTTGGCTGCTGATCGAGGTATCCCGGGTTCGAACCCCGGGAGTGTGCGACGGACAAAAGAAAATCCTCGAAGGTTGCCCAGGGAATGGAACTAGCCTCGTTTCCCTAGATATGCACGCTAGTATCTCGCCACATTAAATAGTACGAATCACTTCCGAGTCATTATTCCGCAATCCTTTGACGTCGAATGCATCGATTCGGGTATTCACCAAATAAAATCAAGTTCCCTTGCTCCAATCACATCTCACATTAAATTTCACGTATGCAATTCCGCTGGAAACGATTCTCTATGTTGTTTTATCGGCTACGATTTATTTTATTAGCCTTGTTTTGATAATAAACGTAGTTTTTGAGCTACTGAAAAAAAACCGTTTGAAAACGTGATTTTATTTCCTTAAAAATTCTGTTTTGTGTCGGAAATGACTCAAATAGTACTGATTTATCAAAAAAAAAACGTCATATTATTTTTTTTTCTTAAAATTTGGTCCTCTCTCAATTTCTGGGGTTATTTTAAGAGAAACCCTTACCCCTCACTCCGAGAAAGGTATGGATCGCTAATCGGCGTTTGTTCACTCTATTGCTTGTCTCTCTGTGCACAAAATCTCTAGTCAATTGTTTCAGTTTCAAAGATTCCGAGATGAGCGGGTTCGACGAGCAGATTATTAAGTAAGAGGGCCCCCCACCACCGCTCATTTCTCTTCCGCTACTTTCATTTTTCTTCGTGTCCTGTTCTATTAGACGATTAATTTGTTCCATCTGGCTTCTCTTCCTCATCATGATTGATGAAATTCCATTCGATCATTTTTTTTCTATGTTACTAGGATCGCTTTATTGTCTAATATTAACATGTACAGAACATTTTTCAGCATGATTGGCGTATCAGAAAAATATTTTAGCAGCAGAAGTTAGTCGTACGTAAGGACCAAAGTGTACTCAAAGCGATTTAGTTGAGGAGAGCCAAAGGTACTTTTGAAATTCTTCTTTTAAGCGACGGACAGCGAACTCCCATATCGCGAATAATCGGTCGCGAAAAAAGCGCAGAAAAGCATTGGAACCTCAAGATAGAAATGAAAGGCGTAATGGACAGATTGGAGAAAAGCTGGTTTTTAAATATTAGACCAACCACTCCTTTTGTATCTTAAATTAGAATACCCAATTGGGAAGGAGGATATCCGCGTACGTCAAAAAAAATCTATGAAAATGTTACCTCGTGTCAATTGTGAGTATAGGCAGCTATTTGGCGAGAGCTATTGATCATGATAAGTGATAAAGAGATATGGATAAAGAGATAATGGTTTGTGATAATGCTCCTTTTAGACCAATTTCAAGAATAATCATTTCTCGGATTAATGAAAGCAATAATTTGACTACATTTATTAAAATTGACGTGTTTCGTAAACAAGTAAAAGGAGTCCTTGAGTGAATCGGTACCCCGGAGACCACTATCTTACGCTTGAGAGAGCCAAGAAACCTGATGGGCATAACAGCTGTCATCCACTCTCCCTGAATTAAGATGGTGTCCATTAAGTATTACTGGGCAAACTAGTCAATTATCATCTTAAGATGAAGAACCATTTCATTCAAACAAATTCATTCAGACGCATCAGGAATTGCCAAAGGAGAGAAAATTCTCGATTTATAATATCCGCCCCTCAGTGATGAACTTTCTCAATTGCTAACAATGGGATCCAAAGGGCCCTAATCACTAATAAACGGAGCATCGGTGTGGAGCCATTCGCGAGCGGAGCCTTTCGATGGAGAAGAGATGAGGGGTTGGGTGGCACCCTCTGTGGTGGTTCCATTGGGGCCAACAATTGTTTCCACAGAAACCTTTCTTCGTTTCAATCCTCCAACCAAACGGAGGGGGGAGGGGGGTACCATTCCACCACACCCCATCAACACCCGCGATGCGCAGGCAGCATTTCGATCGTCATCTGTTAGGAATTATTATGCCTCTTTTCGTGTTCGTCCTTACTGTGAACATTTTCTTGCCTAATGCCATTTGGGTTGCTAATATGTAGTTTGTACCGCTAACTTCTGTGTACTAATAAAATCAACTGATTTGGGCGTTACTTGGTGGAACGATGAAATGTTAATGGTGAAACAAAACCCAGTACTGTTCCACAAACTTTTATTTTAACTGTCAACTAGTTTCGACGTTTATACCGTCATTATCAAAACTAACAGAGCAATGTTATAGTTATCACGTCGTTACCGATGGCTCAAAAAAGCGTATTTATTTAATATCATATGTAATACATAGATAATTGTTTATGTTTATCGGATTCTACCATAAGGGTACTATTGGAAGCGGCGAACCTTGTTTTTTATTTTCTGGGTAAAATTCCGACTTAAATAATACTAATCCTTTCCACATCGGATAAATATTTTAAATAAAATTTATTGGGCGCTTAAAATGAGGCGAGCGACAATGCATATAGAATTCTGCCATTAGAAGCATGCCTTCGCAGTCCAAATGAAAGAGTGTTGTGTACCTTGTTCGCCCCCCCCCCCCCCGACTCCCCCCCATCCCACCCTGCCCACACAACTTAATAAGTCCCTTTGAGTTACATTTCACTAACCCGAAATTTCTCTCCTTGGCGGCCGCTAAGAACCCTAATTAGCCAGGGGGGCACGCTTCGATTGACTCGGAATGGAACTTTTGGAGGGGAAGGGAGGAGAGGGAATGAGGATAATAGAGGCTCTCTCTCTCATTTCACCCCCCCCCCCCCCCCCGAAATTACCTGCCCGTCAGAGCCTCCACTTGGGCAACCCCCTCTGGCCATTGGATTGAGGGGAGGGGGGGGGGTTTGAATGCAGCCATGAGCACACTCTATCCGCAGTGTGTCCGTCGTTTCAGGGATGTCGACCACCGTTCACCATTCACTTGAGTGAGTCTTTCGCGTATTGTCGGTCACTCCCTATGTCAATCACGACAGTCGTAAGCGTATGCGGTCGAGATCGATATTAATGGCGACCGATATTATTCAAAGTGCCAAATTACGCGAAATCTAAGAGACACTGAGGAATAAAAATTAGAACAAGCCTTTTTTAGCCGAAGGCGCGATTTCTTGCTGTACCGGTGAGCCTAGGCTCACCCCAACCAGCCAGTTAACGATGAGTTAATTAAAAAATGGCGTACGTGTACTGTTGTGGGTGTATGTGTTGTCTGTGTGAAATAGAAACATAAAACTAATATTTACAACACGAAAATTGGCTTTTTGATAGCCATCACATTGGTATCAATCGATGTTATTAAATTATAACTATTTATTTTTATTATTTTTTGTTGTTTATTTTTTATTAATTTTTATATTAATTATTTTTTTCATAAATATTTTATAATATTTTTTCCAATTCTTTTTGGTAAATTGTTTGAATAATGTTAGAATTACATCGCGAATGACCACCGGCCGACTTCTGTCGCGAATGATCGACCGACGGCTCCGGTTTCGAGCGGGAAAAAAAGACTATCGTTTTCCGGAGTGATTCCGTTGATCAGTCGATCACACACCGAAGAATGCAATGGCTCGCGTCTCGACCAGTCCACATCTACTATCATGACCTTCGCCGTTTTGGAATCTCGCCATCGGGGAAACAAGGCGTGATAAAGTAATTTCTGATGAAGATAATGATGAAAGATTGGTCGGTCCGTCATTTTGACGGCGCGCCGTGCCTTACAATCACCCCAACGCCACCTTTCGCCTCTATTAATAAGCACAAGCAAATTAGTCCGAACTCGCACGAGAAAATTAGGAAAGGTCGAACCTTCCATCGTGGAACTCGGCAGCCGAAAATATTCATTGAGCAATCAACTTAAAGAACGCATCAGTGGGGATGGGCGATTCACGAAATGAAACCTGATCCGGTTCACTGAAAAAAACTTTTTCGCCAGCGGTGCTCCGTTTTTTTCTCTTCACTTTTTGGGCGTAAGCCTTCGTCGAGACTATAAACCCTGTATAAGCGTATTTGAGGTATGTCGCGGAAGCTGATGTCGTTGGTTGGAGGCCGTTGGATGATTGGACCGGTGATCTAAAATGCTATACCCGGAGAGAGTTTTCAAATTCTCGCTCCGTCCACCACAATCTGACTAGCATTTTTTTAATTGGTGTTTTTAAATCTCCAAATATTGATGATATCCATTGAAATTGTTGTAACTAATTATGCTAACTTAGAGGGAAGTACACCATTCCAAAGATAAATTCAGTGCTTTATTTTAATTTTTCCCAGTATGGTAGAATCTTCGTTAAAACTTTCGTGGGTACTCGTCACGTAGAATAAAAACTTTTGGGCTATGTCGCCGCGTCAATTTTTGGGTGGCCCCAGCGTTTCCCCACCGATGCTGGTCGCTTTCTCAAGGGACTCTGCTCTTGAGAAATCCCTTTCCTCGAGAAAAGAATCCCTTGAGAAAGCGACCAGCATCGGTCGGGAAACGTTGGGGCCACCAAAAATTGACGCGGCGACATAGTCCAAAAGTTTTTATTCAACATGGTAGCATCGGTTACTATTCAACGCTCTGTGTCAGAAAGCAAAACTCCTCTGAATGTGTAAACATGTTTGCAGGGAAAGTAAGATAGACGAAAACATCGTGACCATTGAGAACCGCTACTTCGGTGCACCGGCGTTTTTTATCGTAGCTGAACCGGCGTGCAGTTTCTTCAAAAAACCGAACGGCAGAATTGGTGCTCCAGAAAACGCGCGTTCCTCTCCCTCTCTCTCGAACTGTTTTCGTCTGTTTCTATGACTACCTCATTATTGGCGCTATATCCTCGATATATAGAGTACAGCCTTTTCACATTTTCATGTTTTTCAAATGTTATCAAAATGCACCCTGGAATACGCTTATGTGAAATTCTCAATGAGAAAAATGTTGACCAGGGTTCACTCTGTAAGCTGTGAAAATGTCGGGATGAAAGACAGCATATTAATTCTTGAAGCGACCGATGAGTCAGCGAATAAGAGCGCGAGGTATGCATTTTTCTCCACAAACTAAATATCTTGCTTTGTCTCGATCAAGTGAAATGGTATAAGTTCACAGCAATTGCCATAAGCAAAAATTCTCTTCACAGGAAATCGAACCACGGACCTTTGGCTTTCAGGGTTACAAATACCTTAAATGGGAAATCAGGAACATGGCTGGCGTAGTGATCTGAAAGGTCCGTGGTTCGATCTCCGGCAATTATTATTTATTCTCTCAAATATCCTTAACGTGGGTCAAACAGAAGTAGAAAATTCCAATCGTGTAATCTCCGAAAAAAATAATAATCACAGGAAATGGCACGAGACTCAGTAAAAACGCTTAGAGTTTAATTACGGATATATTCAGTATTTTTTCTTGTACAACGAGTCAGTCAGTTACAGTTAGTGTAGCCGTTTTATTGTTTGCGATCGTTGTCTGTTTCTTTTTTTTTCGCCTCTTTCATTTTCACTCCGTCGCTTGGGGATGTATCGTGAGTCACGCGCTGTATTTTCACATCACCACCGTGGCCGCAGCAGCGCAGTTAGCGGGAAGCTGCTGAACTGAGAAGGGTTGGTCGTGCCGAAAACTCTTTGATGTGCGAGAATTAGCCTCGGCATCAACGGCAGCGCCCTTCCAAACGGGCGATGGGCACTGCAAGTCGCTTGACCCCTTGGTCCTCGGAAACAGAATCGATGACCCGCTCCAATTCGCGCACTTGCGTACCGCCTCGATAGGACACGCCTGCTGTTCCAGAAGGCGAGTGTTGGAGTGCACTGAACCCCACCTGTCATTTGTCAAAGCCCTTTATTTGTCGCGGCGAAAAGCGATTTCTTTCCTATCCCAGTCGTTTTTGCAAATTACAGCATTCGGTAGGCAGCGGGAGGAGGTAAGACGAAGCGAAAAATGTGACATCCTCATTCACGCGTTTCCTCATTGAAGTCAAAAATAAAGAAACGCAAAATTACCGCTCTTCATGAGTTGGTGACGTAATTAGAGTTCGAGTACCTTTCCTTTCGGCAAAATATCTCTCTTGCTGTATCGTTTCTGTAGGACAGCCTAAAAACGTCGTGAGGTTCTAATATGACGTACTCCGTGACATGTATGTGGTTCGATCGCGTGCAGTTTGGAAATAATATGAACGGCAAGTTTACGTTTTACTTTAATCCCTTACGTGTCAATTTAATTCGAAATCGCGTTATCGGCCACACGATATTAATCAATAAATATAATAATAAAGAGTAATTTCTGTCTGTTTGACTTATGTACAGTGTTACACTATTCATCCGGTAGCCATAAAAAGTGTGCTCTTGCAAGCATATGGTTATTATGCCATGCTATTTAATTAGTCACAATGGGCCTTCATTGGCCATTGAGTGCCCTTTCTGGTGGCTCTTGTGCTAAGCATTGGATTCGGTTTCATATTTCGTTTTTTTAAGTATTTTCACTCATTAACGAGAAGTGGGACTTTTTTTCGCTTGAACTGAGTGAATGAATTTTCAAATTCTTTCAATCGAATTTCCTTCGCCCATCGTATATGACTCGGAATCGTAATTTTAGCTGAGAAATCGTTTTTTTCTTCCCCTGAAATCATATTAGTCATATTTCCTGGACAACTAGTGATAATATTAATTAATAATGATTTCGACAATGAAATCCAATACTATTTTTATTCTTATTGTGTTGAGCGTTGAAAATTTTTACAAATAGTTTGTCCTCGAATATTCAGATTCTCTATTCGGAATATTATTCGAAACTATCGAATATCAAAGACGCTAATTGATCGAATGATCTTCCGATAAGTGTCTTCACACGCACATTGAGTTAAAGAAATACATTCTCTCTCCGGACTATATATGCCGTTAGTATCTTCATTAAAAATCACTCTCCCTTTTATCCTTCATGTTAGTGCGTCTCCTTAGCTCTCTTTCTATCGTCGCATGCACGAATCCGTGCACAGTGGCTACATGTGTCTCCGTGACGCCGTGCGTGCGTTTCTTTGGATGGCACGTGTCTCTCACGTACTATTTCCGTGAAATTCCCCGCCGCCATATTTATAGTCTCGACCCCATTGGAATCCGCGCCATTTGCTCTCCACAAAGGAGCCGACCCGTGTAAAAAGGAAACGTTTCGCCCTCTTGCAAAAGGACTTTTCTCGTTTGATCTCTCCTCCAGTGGAGACAGCTTTACGACTCCCCGCGCGCCTTCCTTATTCCAATGAATATCTCATGCAAATGCGTTAAACTGGTATTCACCCGTCGTTTATGTGAGCGATTAGAGGTAGCTGTTAAGAGGCGCCATTAGCCCGAGCGGCGGTCAGAGACGGAAACAGGCCTGTTAGCCGCCTTTGCGTTTGATTGCTTCTCACCTCTTCCCGAGTGTCAAGTACCTAACGGGGAACTTTCGAAACAGCATCGACTTCGATTAAAGCGGCGCGATTCCTCAAAAACTTCAACAAGCGATATACTGGAAATAGTCTGTGAGCTGTTAAACACTCGGAGGGTACGCGTTTGGCGTTTAGATTGCTTGGACGATTAACAATAGATATATTTCAATTCAGATTATGGAACATCATCTCTGAACTTCGCTCATATTTTCGGCAGTCCAGCAAAAAAAATGAAATGAGAGAGATATATTTTGAAAAGGATAGGTGTTTGCTAAAGTTTTAGCGAAGAATAGAAGTGGAAATTCGTTTTTCCGTCGATGACATTATAGTCAAACTAATACACTAATACTAGTTCTGTCGTCTAATCAATCCTGCCTTTTCCTTTTTTTGCCTACGGCTGGTGTCCCAGCACGCGCCTAATTAGGCAGTTTGCAGGGAAACAGAGGAAGCGGCCGTCACGTGGCAGTATTTCAACGTTTGCTTCACTATTATGTTTCGTTTGAAAGATCAAGAGATTGTGATGAGAGCTTACGCTGGAACCAAAGGACAGGATTTATGCTCTACCGTGTTAACTATTGTCCTGGATAATTTTTTTATCGCTGTTCGGTACTTTCGATATTTACCAGGTAAAGGCCTTCGGATATTGGATAAGAGTCTCTCATTTTTTATAGGTTTTGCTCTCATGATTTTTATCTGTAACTTCCCATTACCGCCTGTTTTAAATGCAAACTATGTCGGAGTAATTTCGTCATATGGTGGAAATTTAGATAGGCGAATAATTTTGTCTTCCCCGCGAAAAATATTTCGTTGGTAATTATATGCTGGTGGCGATGGAAGAGTTTTTAATTGGTTCTTGAATTAAAAATGAGTGTTTCTTGCTCCACAATTAATGCTTCCATAATTCCCATTACGATCAACACCGTCCTATTCGCGGAACACAAGAGCCTTGCGTCGAATTGCCGTGTTTTAGTGATCCTAATTTTTTCAGTAGCTTTTAGAACAAAAGTAAGCGCTTATCGTTGCTCCCGATCGGAAAGTATAAATACGATAATTGGTCGCTAAAAGCGCGACATCAAGCGAAGCTCTTTGTAAGTTCCAAATTGTATTTAATCTGATGTTTTTTCGTGCAATTTCATTTTGTTTTAGCCGACTGCTGTGGTGGAACTTAGTCGGAAAATCCACGCACGGCCAGTTCAAGAGGCCAACGCGCAGCCGAGACGTGGTGACCAGCTCGCCATTAATTCGTGACATCACCAACTCATCTGCGAAAGGGTCGTCGATTTTTCGCCGCGAAATGCTCGAGAAGGGATATAAAAAGGGGAAAATTCGGGTCTGTCAGTGATTCAAACTGCCAGGATCGATCGTGAAATGAATTGGTTAACGACCATATTTCATATTCGGAGGAAGCACCTACTTTTTTTAGTCTTCATCTGTTCCGTGGCGCTGGTGTGCTCGAGATGTAGTGTGCGGAAGACCCCACCCCTCAAAGGTTGGCGCTGCTCCCTCAGCTGCGCTATTCTCATTTGTTTTTTTTTAGTGCGGAAACTCGCCCGTATATATTTTAAAAATACTCGGACGCGACGGTCCGTGTCGGAGCACACGTCCGTGACGGCGACATCCTCTCTCTCCCTCTCTTTCCTCATTCATTTTTATTTCATTCCTTCCACTCAGCAACACTAATCACTCTGCCATCCATCCCCCAACCTCTCTTCGTCGTTTAGGCAAATTGTAAAGCACCTGGATTCTAAACGCCGGTTAATGGAAATATTAGCGTGACACCGTCAGCATGAGATTCCAGTGCACAATGGTCTATGGCGGGCGGTGTTCTTATAAAAAATTCACACGGCGCGCCGCGGCGCCTTGAAAGAGATAATCAGCATGAGGTACGCTCGATGTCGAACCTGCGTGAAATTTTCGGAATGCGCAACCAGTCAATTGTTTCATGCGCTATTATTCCGTGTTTTGTTAAATCGAGCCGTGAATCGTGGAAGAAGACATACTTACCGGGTTGAATAATATCTCTAAAATAAAACGGTGATAATATGGAAAGAAAAGTTAACTCCGGAAAAGACATTGAGGCAGCGAAAGAAGTCCTCGACTTAAATTCAATTGATTATGTGCCATAGTCTGCCGTTAGTTCTTCGGAATAATCATGTCATGATGGTGGTGTCCGTTAATGATGGTGTCCGATTGGGGTTAATATTTTTTACATCCCCCTGAGCCTTGACTCTAATTTGTCGCCAATGTTTCCTATAAATCAGAAGTTAATGTAGTTATACCTAGAGATGGGCTACATACTTACCTAATACGTTTCTTCTTTTGAAAAAAAAACGGCTGGTGTCTTGACACCCCCGCCATACCCCGTTGCACATGGCTTGTAGGGTTGTAGCTCTGGAGATGTAGAAGTCATTTGTTCAGTGGGTCACGTGGCGTGCACGGTGTTTTACGGGTTCGTCCAGTGGTCAGTGTCGATCCAGGTGCCCTAATTTTCATGGCAATTATTCCACGAAGGGTGAAGGAAAGTGTATATATAATGCCACTGCTCATGCTATTGGCCAATGCACAGCCCGCCCACGCCACTTGACCCCGTGAACTAGTGCAGCTCAGTGCATGGGGAATGGCGGGGGTGTTAGGAAACCAGCCGTTTACAGAAAGATAACCCTGTCCAGTGGCGCAGCGAGGGTGGGATTTTGGGGGTTAAACCCCCCTCCCCAGAGCTCAAAGAAATATTTAAGTGTATTCCATTTTACTTAATTGGATTGATATTACAAATAGAATATCCGCAATTTATTAATACGAGCGTGCTGCGCCCGCTCCCAGCGGGCTTCCCCCGCTCTTTTCAATGCAGATCCACAGAGGAATAGGCGCGTTTCTAATTTAAAAAAATTAGCATCGCGGCTTCGGGGCGTTCATAGAAAAAAGTTACGTGGACTGGACGCCATCTATCATTCATTTTGCAGAACTATACTCCACAGCCAAAGTGGAGCATATAAGGTAGGCATTGCTGTTTCTTATCATGGCAGTGCTCTCTTCTCCGGAGCTAACTTCTTAACCGCATCAACATATCCACGTCGTTTTCCAATCGTTCAGTGAATCTGAACTTAGTCGGCTATCGGGTATTCCAGTATTATATTTAAGGCGTATTTATACGCTATATTTCTTGATCATTAATGCCAAAACATATTAATACGAGCGTGATGCGCCAGCTCCCAGCGGGCTTCCCCCGCTCTTTTCAATGCAAGTCCACAGAGGGATAGGCGCGTTTCTAATTTTAAATTTAGAAAAAAAGGCAGGGTCTTATGTACAAATTTAACTGGAATGTTCATGTACAAATTGAGGTCAGAGGACCTCTTTAAACACAACATTGGGAGTAATTACACTATCCTCTATTAAACGCACACGATGACTCATACTTACGTGTCAACAGGAGAATTGAATGTGGAATCAGCCGCATTTTGATAAAAGTTATTTAAAGAATGCGAGACATTGTTGAAAATGAACAAATGCATCAGTTTGTGCGCCGTTAACTTCAGGAATATTTACCGGTTTTTGTTTTGTTTTTTTTTCTTTTTAATTATTTAAAACCAATTTTAGGAAACAATAGCAATATTTAGGAAGTAAGATATGCCGTCGCATGTCCTCTGATAAATTCTGTGCATTTTGGTACCTCATTTGTAGAGTTTGGTTGCGTATAAATTGAGAAAAAGGTATCTATACAGAAGAAATAATATAGAAGATCGCACCTACCGCTTATCCTGGTGGGTATTCCATACCAACACACCCCGGTATTAGTTGCAACTAAATCACCCCCCCCCCCCCAGCCTTAATTCCTGGCTGCGCCCCTGACCCTATCCACTGCCCCCCAATCACTTACGACGTTCATTCGATTCGAGGAGTGGCAATAGAGAAGCCGCGACCAGTCCCCCCGAAAAACTCTCCTCCTCCCTCCCTCTCTCTCTCTGCGTTCGTGTGTCGTCGGCGCCTCAGCTCCGCGTGAATTATCGTAAGGTAATGAAGAATGGGGGGGGAATCCGTCGCGACGTCACTGGAAGGAGGGAATTATTTCACCCCCCTCCCCCAAGACAGAGACGCTCACTCGAGCGGATGTGGTTGTGGCGCACTCACCCCCCTTGACTACTCCGCTCCAACCCCCTTTCTCTTTGCACGGGGGTGGGCGAGACGCTGTCGGAAAGTGGTCCACGCAAACGTTGTAAATATGCAGTACGACACTGTAATTGTAGTCACTTATCAAAAGAGCTGCGTATAAGCAAACTTCGGATTGTTGATTTCTGACGATGATGATCTGCCATTTTTATTTACAATTCCGTTGACTCGTTTTGAAGTTTTAGTCGAGGAGATATGTTTATCATTCGGAGCAAAGGCGACGTTTCGGCGACGTGATTCGCCATCTCAACTAGCCAAACAGTACAAAAACGATGCACAGGAAATATAATCATGTGTGGCGAATTCACATTAACCTGAATGATCACAAAATCATAGTTAAGGCTAACAATTAATTAATAAGTCTTGAAAAAACTCACTATTTAAAGAACAGGAGACGAAATAATATATATCTACCATTCTCCTTGCCTTAAAATCGGTTTTTTTGTATTGAAATCGTGGCATTTCTGCGACCAAACATTATCTATTAAAACTTCTGCTCAAAAGTTTCGTGAATAAAGGCAGAATGGCTATATAAATGTTGAAGTATTCATAAAAATAGTATTATAAACTGTTGATAAATTATGATGAACATACCAGAAAAAATTAGCAATATAGTTATAAAAATACAATAAAATTAATCCGCTGTAAAGAGAACTGAAGTTACAGATGTCACCTCGTTTGCTTCGTGCATTTTTATTGTGGGTTCTTACCAACAGTTCTTTTAAAAGTCCTTCTTGTGCTTTAAGTTCACTTTCAACTACCTGAGATAAAAATCAAATGTATGCATTGTTGATAACGCGTGTTCCGCTAATTCACAGATTTTTTGTGTGCATTAGGAATTTCTGTTGATTAACTTGGGGTGAAGTACTTATTATTAATTACATCTACATACTAACTCGCAAGACGTGTCTGGGGTATGGCGGGGGGTGTCAAGACTGTAGCCGTACACAAAAAGAAGGAAATGGTGTGGGGAAGTTCCACCATGTATTTATTAAAGTAATTTATTGTTCTGAGAGAAACGAATTCCTACACATTCATTCATTCGGAAAAATATCTCTCTTAGTTTATCATTTCCGTCCACCCTAGAAACATAGGAAGGCTTTGGGTTGATCTTCTCCGTCGCGATTTGAAAGACATATTTTCTTAATTGCTCGAGAGATCTAGCCTTGCGCGAAGCCTCCGAGTCTCTCGCTGCACCCAGCCTAATGCCGTTTAACAGCAGAATAACGCTTTCCGTGCGCCCGTAGTTACGTGATGACAAAGGCTTAGAGACGGTCATAATGACCCGCGGATGGTTTTGGTAGTGATCATTTATTATATGATTCTGCTCCGATGTAGCCAGCCCATGGGATCCGTCTACCAAGCACAAGAAAACAATTTTCCCTTTCTCTTTCTTTGCTTTAACAAGAGCCTCGAGTGTCCCCTTGGGAAATTGTCGTTACATGCTATGAAGGGAGTAACACGGAGCCTGGCATTTTCCGGCGATTCCTCATAAAAATTAACAGCTGTGCCACGCATGGATTCATCCCTGAATGTTGAGGGTGAAGAGATCCCTCACACTCGCGTTTCCCAAGCGCCTTATTCTCATCGGCCGAATTGAATGCTCAATTTTCTCAACGAATATTTGCGTCTTCAGAAGGAAACGGCGTCATTTTGCCCCTCATGGCATGATGCTTCCTTGTTCCCACTGCGTGTGTTATAGGGCTGAATTGAGCCGACCCCCTCGGCTACTTGGAAATGTCACCGCTTGCGTGAATAGTGTGCGAAGGAGGAGGCGAGAGACAACTGAGGACGTATCATCCATGATCGGGAGAGAAGGAAATATTTATTCCATATTTAACGCATGTAGTTATCTGTTTACAAATCATCGTATAATCTGGGACCTCATATGAGCATATACAATGAGAACTAAGGTAGGAATCGCATTCCATAAAGTGAATACTTGGCGTACGATATGAAGCAGGCATTCGCATTTTGGAAGAAAATCATTTTTTAAATCAACGTGATCGTCAAAAAAAAATGTTATAGGCAACTCATTGTGAAAACAAGATGACCAACGCACCGATAAAAACTAAACCGTACAAAAATATATCATGTGACAATTTAGTAGTGCGATAATACCGTTGTTTGTAGTGTCTACATGTGGGTGTATACTCCCGTGCATTTGTTCTGATTAAGTTCTTGGCTCCACGCATGAACGTTGCTTAAATCTCATGATGTAATTTCAAAGTCAGAATTATCATTAATTTCGCGATGGATGACAGCGCCGTCCGATCAGAGCAAAATGTGGGTCGAGGACGCTTCCTTGTGGGACTCCGCTTCGATTTCACTTGGAGCCTGTGACAACTTCTTTTTGCGTTCCATCACTCGGGAAAGTGCGCATCCATTTAATTAATTTTGCTGCACGAATTCTTTTATTACGAGTAACGGAGACGCGTATTCAATTTGCTGCGGTGACAACTGCCAATTACGACCTCTAGTTCATTTTTTCAACCGAAGAACACGGTTCATCACGAGAACACGGCACGAATCCCGCAACACGGTTGTCGAGTCCTAGCGTCTTCAAGGCTGTGCCTCTTAATATTTCTTGTTAATTGTGTTCGCCACGATAGCATTCAGAGATTACGCTCCCTAACGGAGCGGCGGGCATCATCCACCTGTGCTGCCATCTCCCATTCTCTTCTTTACATTCCGCTGAGCCCAGGATTTGTGTTTGTAATGTCTCCTCGATGCGCTCACCCTGTCTTAAACTCAGGCTAAGTCATTGTGCGCCGCCATTGTTAGTCGTGGCGATTTGCATAATTGGTTCCTCACATCCCACGCTGCAATCTGCAGCCATTACCTCTGTAATTGAAAATTAAATAAATGTCCCCATTCTTTTGCTCTTCCATTTACGGAAACGGAGAATATCGTTGATGAGATAATGACATTTTTAATCCGGCTACCGCATCGACGGCGCGATAGACCTTTCTTTCTGCTCGTCAGGAAATTTCGTCTTCCATTTGCATAATTTGTAAAGCAGCCTTGTGATCTTATCGCCACGAGTTGGTCCTTGGCTTTCTTCCGCTGGGAATGTTTAATCTGTCTCCTGTAATTCCTTTTCTTTATCTATCTTCTTTCTCAAAAGGGACTCAACATAAGGAGATGCTCTCTCCAATGGATACTGAAGAGAGAGAGAAGACAGAGCGAGAGCTTCGGCATTTTTTGTGTGCGCCGTTAACTCCTGTTTTTTAGCCGAGCAATTTTTTTCCAATTTTTATACATTTTACAGACTATAAAGGGAATTTTCTCTCATTTTCATTGCGGATTGTTTAAACTTTAATTTTTTTCTTGTGCGGAAGATTTTTTTCAGTCTCTAAATAGCGATCTATATGTCCGAATGTTAAAAAAGGTAGATGAAATAGATTCTCCTATCTAGTTCCCGACTAATATCGCCATTTGTTTCTATTTATTATAAACTATTTACTGTGACAGCTACATCGGAATGCCACTAATAGGTACTCATAACATTACGAGGCAAATACGATGTAGCACTTAAATTATTTTGTGTATTTAAAATCGGTTGCATTTTATTTGTCGTGCCGTTGGAATAGTTGATTGTATCTACTACGTACATGCATTACTTGCTTGCTTGGGGACGAAGCTCTGTGAACTAGATTGAAATAATGGTAGGTACTCATGTCGTATCAACTCCTCGCGGTAAAATACCCGTCACTTCTTTTTTCATCTTGTTCAAACGACTCATTTTTTATTAATCGTCATATTATCTCCTTTATGACGACCCTAATTTTTCTATGGCTATTCCACTCAAATGCATACGGTAATAGTGGTTTCCTATTATTTTTTTATTGCCTAAATCGAAAGATTATTACTCCTGGAGTACGTATTTCACGCTTTTAGATTTTTAAATGACGATTTCTATTTTTCGCGATTAAATGAAAAGTGAAAAATTTCAAGCGCGCGAAAACGCGACGGCTAAGTATCAATGCCAGGAAAACTCCGTGTGACGTCGTTCTGGTTCCCGCTGCCGCAAGTGAGGTGACCTTGGGGCGAGGCCTTCAGCGCTGATACGACGCTGGATGCTAGCAGGTAGCAGAGTACCCTGCTAGCTGGTAGCGCTTGGCTTAAATAAGGATTATTATTACCCTATCAAACGAAGGAAACTTTCCGACCTTAGCCAGTTTTAATTGGTGATTATTAAGACATGTTTCCCTGAGCTCTGTGCCTCATGCATGCATTGGTAATCTCAGACGACGTAAAACTCCTATCTACTCGTATAGAAACTAGGTCCCTGTGACGTCACGTGGAGTGGCATTGCATGGGCGCCAATCTGGCTTTTTTCAAATGAGGATAAAATTGACCATTGCCATTCGTCTAAACCGGTATTTCTAAAACCAAATAATTTTGTATTATATGAATACACTAATGGTGGGTAACGAATCGCAATCAATGCCTTTCGTTTTCTTTGATGAAGGAAACTACCCTATTGCTGGGACACCATCTGACGTATTTCTAGAAACGATATATTTATAATATAGATCATTAGACATGAGCGATGTACAAATTGGCTTCTTTAAATTTTCTAAGAAATTTTTTTCATGAAATTACGGCCGTTAAAAAAAATCATAAACAAAAACGATGATTATGGCTAGCTAGGGGAAAACGGTCAACTTTCAAATTTGGGCAATAAGAAGTCTAAATTGTTGAACATTTATTTATTCTGGAGAGGTTTCCTAATATTTTCATTGAAAATTGGGAAAATTAAGTGCTTATCCATTCGTACTTTTACGATGTTTCCGACTCGCGTTCCAGTTTACAGCCATGTTCATGGTGATGTTCTCGTGCAGCAAAGGCCAATTCTCTTCCTATCGGGAAGTTTCCCTCCAAGTCGTTGATCGTCGTTGTCATTTGCGGCCATGCTTATGCTTCCTAACCTCCTCGCTTGCATCCTTCGTTACATTCATCTGTTCTTTGCTCTTTGCATGTGTCCCGCTTCAAACTCTCTCCTCATATTTTCGCCCGATGGTCTCGTATGCTAATGTGTTCTAACGACTTGATCGCCGATAATTTGATTTGGCCGTTAAAATGGCCTCTTCGTCCTCCCCCTCGTTTTTAAGTGCCCGCAGAGAATTTCACGACTCGTTTTATGCGTGCCATCTA
This sequence comes from Ischnura elegans, assembly GCF_921293095.1. NCBI lineage: Eukaryota > Metazoa > Arthropoda > Insecta > Odonata > Coenagrionidae > Ischnura > Ischnura elegans. The sequence goes on along the minus strand of NC_060247.1, from coordinate 136,690,624 downwards.
CGGCACAAAGGCAACCGTTTCACGATTAGGCACTTCTCGCGCATCGCAGCCTTCAGCTGTCACCTAAGGAGCGTGCTCCAGCGCCCGCGACAAGGCCCTCTCCAACGATCCGTTTACGATCCCTCATTTCCAATCCGATCTCCTCTCGTCTTTCCACGTTATTTATTTTTGTAATTACGCTCATTAGCCTGAGCGCCATGATTTCTCGATTGATTCGGGGCTATTCGAACACGTCCCTGGCGGAGAATTTGTCTACATCTGCAAAGTGCGCCGGAATGCACCTCTTTAGGCGCTTGGCGGAGGGTGTTAGGACTACGGCCGTCAACAGAAAATAATAGAGAATAAGTTGTGCATTGGCTCACCTAGTATTCATTAAAGTGCTTCATTGCTGTGATCAGTAAAACGACTTCCCTTACCTATCCATTTGTAAAAAATATCCCACGTCAAATTACCCGTATCAAATCACCGGCGATCAAATCGTTAGAACACATTAGCATACGAGACCATCGGGCGAAAATATGAGGAGGACGTTTGAAGCGGGACCCAAAAATATGTGTTATTTTATCATTTCCGTGGGATCTAGAAATATATTAAGGATTTGATATGATGTTCTCCGTGTCGCTCTTAAGTTTTTCCAATTTTAATAAATTACTTTAATCGAGTTATAATATATTCTGCGTTCAAGTGTCTTTTTCATTGTATTGTTGAAATGGTATTTCGGTGGAAATAAGTAAATTGAATATGATTAATGGCTGGTTCAATGCAATTGTTAATTATCTGACGGATGAGGCAAAAATTATGGAATTTCTCTGACTATGTATTTATATTAATTCCATAGTTTATTGCAATGTTTGTGATCGACGCGCGCCTTAAATTGTTGAAATCTGAAAGTGGCAAAAATGTTTTAGATGGATATTTATTAAATGGGGTCTTTTTGCTTATACAGGCAAAATTTTACTATACCTAATTTTCACAATTGTACCTACGTCTTTTTTTTGAGCGAATTTGGGAATATTTACTCTCTAACCATTGTTTAAGAAATTGCAACGAATAAAAATACGATAAAGTATATAAACATGAGTATCATTCATTTAAACTTTCGGTACTAAACTCAATTCCAATGAAAATCGAATGATATTTCAATGGCTTCTAATTATCATCATTAGCTGGAAATGGAAATATGGCGTTGTTGTATGTGTAAGAAAAATAAAAATGCGAGATTTATCTGCTTGAAGCATGATTTTTCAGACAAGTACGAAGAGTAAAAGAAAAGCAATTGAAATAATTGGAAAATGCAATTATTCAGCTCTCCCACTCCGAAAGATTACCCGCCCCTTCTCTTAATTCAAAGTACCAAACTCTTAAACGCGATAAAATAAATGCTACCGAAGCCTTCAACGCGAAAATACACTCTTACGTGCCAAATTTCACGTTTATTTCACGGTGCAGCGGTTTGGGAGTCAGAAGCGAGGACATGAAGCTGATATCAATTCACAGAAATCACGACTTTGTAAGCACACTCATATTCTTCTCGTAATTTGAGAGCTTGTTTTTCGTCAGCTCATCGTCAGTATTGGTCGATATCCACAGTGCTATAAATGATCAAGTCGATTGCCGTAGTTCGTTTTTATTTCTGCGTCATAAATTACCTGATACGGGGCAATCATTTGCTCAGAAGGTCTCCTGTCGTGCATCGGGGCGCCATCTTAATTCATTCGTCAGAAACGCTCCCCTCTGTAGAGCGCTTGCATTCGAGATTTCATCATATCTGCCGGAGACATCGTTTCGCTGCAGACCGGCAAATGTTTCTGCCGCACTATTTATTGTCGCCGTTTCGTCCCTCCCGTCGCCGCCATCTTTCTTCCGCCATATCGCTTTCCCTCGTCCCATTTTAATTTCCATCGTAGGTCCCTCTTTGCTGCGTTCGCGCGGTCTTTGATAAGGGCCTCTGTTTCCTAATCTTGGAGTTTTCATTGAGGGGGGGGGGGGGCACCTGGAGTGATTCATGTTACGACTTTATAGGGCACGCACCTTTTCATCGTTTTCAAAAATGACCGCAGCGGAGAGTGCGCACGTAGCGATTCATTTATTCCCAATGCTTGCTCTTGAGTAAGTATCTGCACACGGGTAGGAGTAGCAGTGGATTTGACAAAGATGGCAACTATTGTGATTGTGTTAAAGTTTTATAGCTTATTTTAGATGTCCTGAAAAAAAATATTTCGTTAAAAAGGTAGCAGTTTCACCTTTAAAAATTGTGTGAACAATGTGTCTTGGACGGTGGCGCAGCAAAGGGGGGATTTTGGGGGATAAAATCCCCCCCAGAGCTCAGAGAAATTTTAAGTTTAATCTATTTTACTTAATTGGATTAATATTGCTGATAGAATAGTGGGAGTATTAACAAAATATTCCTCAGAAGGCCGTAAAACTCAACATTTTGAAACATTTATCTTAACTTTTTTTCTTGGGGAGGGTCCCCGCACCTACCGCTTACCCTGTCGGGTATACCACACCCCCAGGCACCCCAGTCTATTAATTGCGCCTGAAACCCCCCCCCCCCCTAGCCTCAATTCCTAGCTGCGCCCCTGGCCTTGGATACTCCAGTCGCATCTGCATGATCCCTTAAACGTTATGATATCCGGCACAGTAGGCGCAATTGCATTTCAGGTTGCATTACTGTTTATAGCAACATATAATTCCCTTATTTCACTCTGATTACATTTTCATTCATTACGCGTAATTCATTACGCGTATGGCCTTTACCTCGCTTTTACTACTTTGCTAGCTCTCAAGATAGCTGTGATGAAAGCCTGTTAATTAAATTTTAGCAAATTATAAAAATTTACACTTTAATCAAGGACGATAGTCATTGTGTTGCTTTCAATTATATTCTCATTAGTCGTGAAATAATTATTGTTCTATTTGCTACACACATTACTAGGTAAACCTCCTGCTTCTTGCTTTCTTGTTAAAACATAAACATTCAAATCTCGTTGTCGGTAACTGTGAAGAATATAATCAACCTTGGTGGCAAACACAGTTTAAATAGATGTCCCGGGCGATAATCAATATTCAATTGAGAGCATAATTTTACGTCTACAACTATTTTATATGATTTGATAATATTTATGTTATCTCATAAATTATTTGCCTGAGTTAAGCAGCATCAGCCATCTCATGAATCGTATTTCGAGCATCATTTGTTTTTCACTGCAAAGCAAACCAGTAAAAAATTTTTGGTTGTTTTGCTGTTGAGATGCGATTCTAATGCTCACTTTCATGTCGAGCAAGAAAAACAGTAAAAATTATGACAAATGAAGATCGATTCGAGCACTACCCACCCCACAATGGGACAGAGGCCCCGCCACGACCCGCTGTACAACTGCGCAAGCCAACTCCCCATTCGTCGAAGGTTTAAAGGTCCAAGTGAGTATGGACAGACACTAGCGCTAACAATTTGGACGCGAGCGACCGTAGTATTTTCCCCACTTCATCCATAGCCTCCGAAATGTACAGCCCGAAACAATCGAATATATATTGTCCATTTTTTGAAATTGTTATTGTAAATTACAAATTTCGTGTTGAGGTGTAAATCAAAGTGAGGAATGGGTAAGTGTTGCGGTCCTTTCGTATCTCGGGGACTTCACCGTCGTTCATCACGTGATTAATATGCTGATGAATTATCATAAAAGCATTTTTTGCCACGGCCACCATCTGTTCAGCTTGTTTTCTATATCTAGCTGTATTTTTACCGTTTGAATACATTGATGAGAATGTATTATCGGTGAAAATGTTTCAATTCCGACTGGGCACTTCTGCATTATATCCTTCGTCGGCACATTTTTCACATTTATTTCGAAGCCTTCCGACTTAAAAAAATAAAAGAATGAATGTCATTTCTTCGCTCACGAAACTCTAAAGATTAATTGAGTAATGCGAGGGGAGGTGGCGTGAGTGTCTATCGCCGAAAACCAGTTTTCTTGTGTGTTGAGGATTGAGTGTTCGGAGGAAAGAGAAGGAAGGTGGTGCGCATGCCGCCACTTTAGAGCTTTCTAAAGCATCGTATAAATCAGGAAATCAATTCTTCCCGACGCATAAATATCACGCAACAGATGTCATTCTATCTTGGAGTCACCTGATTTCTTCCCTTTCGAGCGAAATCAGGGAATGCCTGTCAATGAAGAATGCGTCTAGATAGCGTAAGTTGTGACGCGATTCAAATTCTTCTCGAGGACAAGCCGATCGATTCGATACTTGTAGCTCCTGAAACACTTGCAATGGGCCATCTAGTATTATTTTTTGTATGACCGATTATTTTTATCACTCTCATATGTCGCATTAATTCGAAAAGTAAAGAACATTGAGTGTCCAAAAAAATTAGAAAATCGTGCATTATCTTTATATTAAAAAATGCAAGGTTGAAGCGTTGTGTTTAAGTGAAGAGACGAACCAGAGTCGACTGGACGGAAGTTCTATGCATTTCTCCCTCATAGGGTCTATGTAATGTTAGGGTGGTCCTTATTTTTAAAGTTTTCGAATTTCTTTTGGGACAACCCCCATTTTTATTCCTTTTGGTGAGAAAATAAACCATGAAAATTATTTTTGCAATCGGATGACGGGAAAACGTGCCGCATCGCACTTAAAGTTTTGAAATTTTGGTATTTTCTGGGTTTTGCGGACATAAGTGAAGATGATGTCACTCTCGGATTATTCTATCACTTTTTTGTCTTTTACAACGACTCGTTACACATTTGCAGAGTAACACCTCAAATTTCTTTCATTTCTGCTAATTGGTTCCCGGGATATCACACCGAGAGAGAGCGCGCGCCACCCCAGAAAGACACTTTGGGTGTCACGCGGGTTGCATACGTATTGTAATGTATTATCGACAATCCAGAGGACTCTTAGGCAATCGAAGGTTTTATCCATCTGCCGGCAGAATCTTAAAGCACTTAAATTGGAAGCATCTTCTTCATACTTTTTGTCGTCGCTCGGAAATATTGTTCCGTAAATGTTGGAAATTGATGCAAACGAAATATTGCCGTTGATTTCAGCCAATAAAAGTGTGATGCGATGGAATGAAACAAAATTGCACCTTTTCTAGTTTTGTAATGGGAACGGAATGTCTTTTCAATTTACAGGTACTTATAAAAATGTAAAACTGGATTTCGACCGTGCCTCGAGGAAGGATGCATAAAATTGCTTAAGGCCGTTTACACGGGGCACGTACTTGCACAATCTGACGTGTATACGAAGGCGCAGTCAAAATTGCGTCGTGTAAAGCGGTGAATTGCTAGAACACATGCGAGAATGCGTGGACGTGAGATGGCAAAGTAGCACCTGTTCTCATTTCGTTCATGCATTCGCGCAATTCCACGCCATTTTAGAAATTAATGCAGCTCTAACCTGCGCAATTCCGTGCCCCGTTTAAAACGGCCTTTACGTACGTCCGGCACAGAAAGGTTTTATTCTGTACACTAAATAAAATCCAAAAGAAAGCTGCGTGTTTCATCAAAAACTGCTACAAGCGAACTGAGGGCATTGCAGAGCTGCAGCAAAAATTACGATGGGAGCCAATGGGCATTCGGAGGCTACATCGCTAGGCTTAGATTGCTTGTGCTATTAAGAACACAGGAACACGATTAAAATCACCGCAGAACCTAGGCCCGCCAAAAACAATAAATAGAGACATTTTTTCCGAATTGTAGGAATTTGTTTCTCCCCCGAGCAATGATTGACTTCGATGAGTAGCTAGGTGGAGGCTCATTCGTCGAGTATCTCACCTCTTGCGCTCCACTCTTGTCATCGCTTTTTTTTCTGTCGACGGCTTTTGGTGTTCTAGCACCTCTCGCTCTATGAGGAGGCTTGCGGCTTAGGTACTATGTGCTTATCGATGTTCTTTATCTCAAAAAACTACCTACTTCAACCCTTTCTGGACCACAATTTTTTTACCCAAGGAAAATATGTTTTCCTTCCAATTCTCAATCAAGGGAGTTCATAGAAAGCACACCAACCCCTTTTTTTACTTTATTCTTAAAATTGATTAAAATTAATGTATGTGCCGAATTCGGTACATTGGACATTCCTGTCACAGTTAGGTTTTGCCAAAAGGCAGGCAACCCGCCGCACAGTTGTTAGATTAAAAAAAACTAAATCCTTATTGACCTCCTATTTACAATATTGTCTTACTAAGAAAACATTGGAACATCCAATTTCAAATTTTACCCTTCATAATATATTTCCATTCGTGATGTGGAAATCATTAATAACTTTATTACAATGAAAAATTAGCTGATAGCCTAAAAAGAATGTACTAGGGAAAGAAGCAAACAACAGTGCATCCATAGTGAAGTGTCTTATGAAATTCGGTTGATTAGTGAAATAAATTTGGAGAGAGTTTCATATCATAATCAAACACTTTATAAAATGGTTGCACTGTGCTGTCATCACTTCAGCAAAAAAAATAAAAATGAATGGGGAAGTACTTGAAAAATTGCCATTTTGTACATTTTTGAAAAACTTCATGAAGCGCTCTCAAAGTCACTGGGTGTCTCAGATTCCAAATATTCATCGTTCGGTCTTTCACCGGCACTAGGATCATCGCTGTCCCCTGGTGGCACAATCATCACGCTTTGAACAACGTCCCTCCTCATTTTTCCATAAAAAGCTACGGGATTAATTTTTATTTTAATGCCAACACAATAAAAGATATTTAATAATGCCATGAATAAATGTTAGAACTTATCCATATAACTACTATTTACTCTCAATTACATAAGTACGACGACATCATGAAGTATATTTATGAAACATTAGGTTTCGATAGCGATTTATTGTCTGACACTTGCTATTTTGCCTTTAAGTGCCCGAAGTAGGACGGATTCGTCACACACCCATTCTGCCGTCAATTTCAAATGATCTCATTAACATTAACATGTCACGAATACATGTTACATTTTAGGAAACCAATAGGAATGCCAAATAAATTTTAGAAACGTATAAACTTACCTAGGGAAGCCAAAAACCAAAATAAAAACACAGCAAGTAGACGGTCTTCAACGTAGTTTGCTTCAACTTTTTCCTATCAAGGTCGGAGTTTTACCTTTCCTCGCTCGGTGCCAAAACTTATTACTGTCGGCAGATACGAACGTGCTGAAACGGCACAACGGGCAATAGTGGAAGAACTTACTTAACTACTGAGGAAAAATGATTCTGGAGGTATGTGCCGAATTCGGCACACCTGACGGTAAAGGGTTAATAAGGAAATATACGGAGTAGAATAGAATGGATGTGTTTCCAACTGCTGTGTGGACCCCACTGACGCAGCTTCCCATCTTGCCTTCATTATTTCCACTCTCTCTCATGCGTAATTGTTTCGTGTAGTGTCGATACTTATAAGGTCCATCCTAATCGTCGAAATACCGCAGTCATTGCTCAATGTGCCGTCCTTTGCTCCTGCGACGTATGCCCGTCATCTTAATTCCACCACCCCATGATAAGTCGAATGGGAATCGGGGGAGGGGCGTGGCATAACCCCTCCTGAACCCGCGTCTTCATTCTATGCGCATCACCCGTGCGGACTCTCTCAAACACTCTTCTGATACCGGCAATAGGTACATATTCCTTTATCATTAGGTGTTTTTTACCGAGTTGAACGAACAGGTTAGCCATTTTAGATTATAAAATAACAATAATACGCTTTCTTTCAGTCACATATTTCCTTTTCACCACGGAGTGATATCACAAAGCAAGCCGAAAGTTAATTGTAGCTTTTTTATGTCTTTAGATACCTATGTAGTTGCTTTATTTTGGTATCTATTGTGGCCTCCCCAAGTACGTCAAAATTTTTGATACTCTATTGCTTACGTGGAAGTTCTTAATTTTCCCGTAAAGAAATTTCTCGATTGGAATGCCATGAAATCGCGATCGAAGGCGTGATCGCTGTGTGATGGACCAGCGACGTAGCACAGTGATTTCCTCTTTCTCTGCGATTTGCTCCCGCGCGGTGGCCCCAGCGACAGAAGCTCCCGTTCCAACGACGAATTTGGCGTTGTATATTTTATCGCATTGATTCGGAAAACGTCCCGTTAAATGGTCACTCCCAAATACGGATGACGTATCGCGTCGGGCACGGTACCAAGTCTTTGATCTCATCGCCTCGATATTTGGCTGATAGTAAAAGTATGGCCCTCAATCGCCGGAAGGCGCTCACATATATTAGCGGACACCTCATTAATACCAATCCGAAACGAAATATCCTGCACTCGCTTTTATTTATGTGGTCCGCTCAACTCGCGGCTTGTGCCTTTGCGTCCTCTTGTGCTTCGAACATCCGAAATCCTAAGCCTCCTTTCCCCCTTCTCTTTATGTACTCTGAAATGACGTAAAGTTGTTTATTTCAATGGTGTATTTATATATATATACACAGACACGTACTTTTAGGAACTCGTTTTAGGAAATATTCCTCTTTAAACCTTATCATGAGGTTGTTTAATAAGTATACAATTTTTATGGGATTGTAGTAGACATGGTAAAAATGTATCTTGGAGTCTTTTCATCCGGGATATCTTATTGTGCGGCATATCGGTCGAGACTAGAGGAAAAACCTCAAGTAGACCGCCCTGTACTCTTCTGTAACTCTTGTCCCCTGCTCCTAATCACTATACCATAATGTGAGCCAACCACATAGCCAAACCCAAAGTCACGACGCATCATGTTATTTATATATGGTTTATATTTTTGATTTTGTGAAGCCATTTTTTCGCGAAACACCATTTGGAAAACTGCATGCTTAGACTTGGACCGGCATGGCATGGAACCGTCTCGACACTGTTCTTACTCTTCTGAATACTCGCCGTAATTCTGTCGCCGGCGCGTATTATCTGCAATTTATGGATGGCTGCTCATGCTAGCACGTCCTCTCTTCCGTGGCGGAGACGAAGGCAGTCGTGTTCTCTCGAGAGCTCCATAATAAAGCCCTGACGTGTGTCTAGACGCGAAAACTTATAGGGGGCGTAATGTATGCGTTTATATGCATACGCCATCCAGCGTGCTAAAAATTAATCACACGTTCCTCCCGTTCACAATCGTGTAAACTCTGCTTAACATGTCTAGTGTATGTAGTAGCGCCTACTCGTGCTAAGAAAGTATAAAATGACGGCTTAGGGCCTTACGTCACTACTTTGGTCCCAGCGTCTCCATTGTAAAGTCGGTATTGTGCCTGGTTCGAATCCCGGTCGAGGTGGATGATTTTTCTCTGTGGATCTTTCGCACGATTGTGCATTGCGGGTGACTCCCTTATAAGTTATCACCGTGGCTAGTCCCGGTATACTTAAAACTTGCATGCGAGTAACGCAATGGCGCATTATTTCTGTGTATTTAGATGCCTGGTAAAATCGTTCAATGGAAGCTTTCCAAATAATTAAAGTTAAAAACAATTTAATGTATGTATTTTAGTTTATTTTTATGTGTGCTTTACTTTTACTTCTGGGCTCGTTGATGAGTAAATTTCCACCGTCACGTGACACACAACTAATGTTGGGTTTGAATTTACTGCATTTACTGACATTGCCTACATTTTTATCATAACTCCTTTAGAAATGTGGGGAAATTGGTCATAAAACGTTTGAAGACAGTGAGTTAGTGCGACCTGTGAAGAGCAGTTGTTGGTCAGAGCAAAGTGAGTGATTTAACGATGCTGATCCATCAAACTCATAATAACGAACGAAACTGGTTTTTTTTCAACTTTTTAAGATCCAAGTATTTCTAAACTTGTTTTGTGATGTCAATATGTTTAATAATAATTAATTTAAATATGTTTAATTCGTTATGTAAATGTTCATTATGTAATATAGGTTGAGGATGAGGCCTCTTCAAATCAAGCGAAGCATGTGCCAGCCAAGATTTTTTTACCCTTGTGATATTTCAAATTGCTCTCCGTAGAAGTAGTCTATAAAATCTCACATTCCTGTAATTCGTATCATATTTAATTAAGTTTCCGAATTTTTCGAATCTTTTGTAATTGATGCGTGATAAGTTTGAATTTTTTTAGAGAAGTTATCATTTGCATATCTGCATAATAAACAAAAGAGGGTCGATTTCGCTTCCTTGTGGGACTCCTGATGCCACTGTAACTACATCAGAACTAATGTCACCAAGACGCACTTTTTGCTTACTCAGAAAGTTGCGTATCCGGATTTTTAATTTTTTATGACTTTAATTTCTTTGAATATTTTTTGAGGCACTGTGTCGAATGATTCGTTAACAATATTTAAATAAAGCGTCCAATAGTCTTTTCGTTTCAACAGATTAAAGAACGTCGTCTTGGAGAAATAATAGTCGTCTAACGGAATGAGGAGAGGAAGGATTTCGCCGCAATCCTCTCCACCGCTCCCTTTCATTACGACGACGCGAAAAAAGCGAGCGAATCAATCCTCAATGACTTTTAATTAACCGATCTTCGGTCCAGATGTTCCGTGATCCTATTTATATCACTCTTGAATATTAATTGAATAGTTCAGATTTCCTCATTTGAAATTTATCTCCTCTTCTTATTTAACGATGGGACAGAGTGAGGTGGGGCTAATGGTGGTTTGCATTCGATTTACGGCCACTTTATAGAAAAAAATTAATGAATATAAATCAGAATTATCGAAAAAAATTAGCATCGCGGCTTCGGGGCGTTCATAGAAAAAAGTTACGTGGACTGGATGCCATCTATCATTCATTTCGCAGAACTATACTCAACAGCCAAAGTGGAGCATATAAGGTAGGCATTGCTGTTTCTTATCATGGCAGTGCTCTCTTCTCCGGAGCTAACTTCTTAACCGCATCAACATATCCACGTCGTTTTCCAATCGTTCAGTGAATCTGAAATTAGTCGGCTATCGGGTATTCCAGTATTATATTTAAGACGTATTTATACGCTATATTTCTTGATCATTAATGCCAAAACATATTAATACGAGCGTGATGCGCCAGCTCCCAGCGGGCTTCCCCCGCTCTTTTCAATGCAGGTCCACAGAGGGATAGGCACGTTTCTAATTTTAAAATGTAGAAAAAAAGGCAGGGTCTTATGTACAAATTTAATTGGAATGTTCATGTACAAATTGAGGTCAGAGGACCTCTTTAAACACAACATTGGGAGTAATTACACTATCCTCTTTTAAACGCACATGATGACTCATACTTACGTATCAACAGGAGACTTAAATGTGGAATCAGCCGCATTTCGATAAAAGTTATTTAAAGAATGCGAGATATTGTTGCAAATGAACAAATGTATCAGTTTGTGCGCCGTTAACTTCAGGAATATTTACCGGTTTTTGTTGTTTTTTTAATTATTTAAAAACCAATTTTAAGAAACAATTGCAATATTTAGGAAGTAAGATATGCCGTCGCATGTTCTCTGATAAATTCTGTGCATTTTAGCTCCTCATTTGTAGAGATTGGTTGCGTATAAGTTGAGAAAAAGGTATCCATACAGTAGAAATAATATAGAAGACTAGCAGGCCACCCGGCGTTGCTCGGGAAGGATAGTACCCATAGAGGGAAATTGGAATTCATGGTCATTTGGGAGGATTTTTGGGTAAAGGGCAAAGTAAGTACCGCACATGTAAGCAGCTGATGCTCCGCTCAACGACATTGATCATTATGTGTCCGCTGGGCAAAAACGTCGTGTGAACGCATATCACAGCAAAAAAGGTTTGCATCAAACGATAAGTGTGGAATATTTTGAGTGTGTGTTTTCCCATTGCCCGTGTCAAGAGTTTTGCCTAATCGGAAGGATGTCCAACCGCAGAATTTGAAACAAATGGTAATGAGATGACGGCGCAAAGGACGTGTCGGACACCATAAGAAGTAGCGCAAAAGAGATTTTGGTAGCATGAGATGCATCCATGTGTGTAGTAACTTTGGTCGAAATCCGTGCCGCAGTATGGAAATACATTGCGGACTCACGAATGGACATCCTCTTTTGTAGGTATTTCAAGTGAACATTTTGGTGTTCGAATAAGAAATAACTAACTTATTGCAAGTGCGTGTGGATGTGATATGCGACCGAAAGAGGAATAACACGATTTGAACGATGACAACCTGTAAAAATAACGAAACACCAAACAGTCATGTTTTGAATTCATTGTACTTCAATTATCTTAATCATTAAATTACAAATTACATCTCTATCACTAATTATCACAATTAAAAAATGAATCATTATCAAAATCTGAATGCAGTGGAGTGTTTGATGTTTTTAGAGAGTACATCTCCAGCCTACGCAAACAAACTGGATGGTTTACCCTCGCGTGAACATCCCAAATATAATTGACTGTGGGAAATACACAGTGTGCCCAAATCTTAGTCACAAACGGACATCGTTTGGCCTTGAGACATATTGTTTGTCATTGCCAATGCCAATATGATTGTAAACTGAACGCGTTAGAATTCAATTGGCACATCTATCGATACAATAAGGATTCGTGGTAGTAATACATCTTCTCCTAGGAACTGGGGCTGGCTTCAACAATGTTTTTTATTTTTTAATTATTCATTATCACTAATTTAAATATGCAAAAGAACAATTAATAACGAACTTTACATTCATTTCTTATGGAAATGATTAAGGGCCCATTTCAGGGCCTCGCGGGCTCTGTGGAAGAATGAAAAATAGTTTACATCCTATTCTCAGACCTAATTAATATACACAAAAAATTTCATAGGAATCACTCTAGCCGTTTCGCAGGAGTTAAGGAATAGGAAAACCTGTGACACGAGAATTTTATATATAAGATAGAAGACTAGCAATCAATGTACAAGATATGAATTTTCATATGAATTCGCCGTTGCCTGGTTACAGGCGTGCAAACATGACGAAACTTTCTAATTAGCGGTTTCTTTAGTTTTCATGGAAAATGTCATAAGTAGATTTAAGTACCTTCTGACGCCATCATAATATTTAAATGGGATACAAAATGGTAGGATCTGTTACTTTGATATTTTTTCTGGTGTTTGCTTATTTTCAGAGAATTTGAATTGAGTTTGGGTTCCTTTACGTTACAAAACGGTGGGCGATAAATACGCGAATTTCGATATAAAATGGAACAAAACTAGTTTTTTTTTAGTGTGCGTCGTGTAATTCATTTTCGAGACTTCTTTTAAGTGTCGTGATGATGTGCACAGCGAAATGTAGACACGTGCTGGCGACGGGCGATTGCGTTATGGTTGCGGCCGGGTCGACTCGTGCGTGAAAGCGACATCTGGAGAGCGGCCGTGGGTGGAAAGGCCTCTAATTCGTACATCCCCGTCCCACACTACGCAATTAGCCCCAACAGACACGCGTGAATAATACACGCCCCCGAAGGGCCACGCGCTCTCTCGGATATGGGCCTCAACTTCCTTCCGACCCTTCTTTCGATGTCCCTCTTTTTTCACTTGCGAAGCGACTCCAGTTTAGGGGAGGCATTTGCTATCCTATTACATATTTGGACGAGAACGAAGCAATCTTCAACGGAAATCTTGCTTTATCTTACGCTGGAACGTTGAAGTAAACATTTGTATCAATGCAAGTTAATGTTTTTGCGTCAATATTGAAAAAGTAGCCCCGTTTTTATTTGCTCTCGCTTCGCCTGCGCCTCTAAGAGGACCCTAACGGCCGCAGTGTAGGCCCTTAACTACATTATTTCCACATCATAATATTGATTGGCATTTATTCGTCATTTTGTGAATAATATTGCAGTTATAACCTAATTTTCTGCTCTTCGGCATTCTATGTTCGTATTCCACTTCATACTTACTTATTGACACTATTAAATAATGCCTTTCTTATGCAGATATTGAGGCTTGCATGCCAACCATTGCTTTCTGTTTAGGTGCGTGGCTTATCCGCAATCCTCAGGTATATAAGTCGCCTCATACGTGTATTGATGGGATTGCAAGGTTGCGCTTCCTCATGAATTGAAGAAAATAGCTTATAGTATAGAAGTATGTGTTGCGAAAAAATGTTCTTTGCCGCAAGAAAAAGCGTTCATAGGTTTGTATTAACAACACTTGAATATAGTGGGTATGCTTCACCATGGCGATTGAGGATAAGCCAATACTAAGGGAAATGATGTTGTCGTGCAGCATGAAGGTGATTACTATGAATCCCAATGAAGGAATATTTAGATTAAAAGACAGTTATCAACCTCAAAGAGAAGATTACTAGATTAAAATATATGGCAAGGAAGGACAATGGAGTATACTACTGTAGGGTTCGGAAAATAAGGACTTGCGACCTTACATTCTGCTGCATTATCGTCGTTTTTTTTTAATTTGATCCAGTTTTGCGTTCTCCATTGGAATGCAGCCCTAAACACAAATTTCGTGTAAAATGATATCATTTTATAATAACTTTTGTCCACTAATTTAATGGGATTTGGCAACACTGTGCGTTGCTTACCTCTCTAGCTGTACTATATCGAGTGAATAATCGACAGATCTCACCCTGTCGCCGGTAAGTTGATGACGTAACGGACTCTTATGTCGGCACGAACTTTATCGCGACACTTTTTCCCACTTTTAAGTAAACTTATGCAGTCACTTTCAAACCCCTCTTATAGTGGATACGCACTCCATAGGAGAACAAGAAAACTTCTTATTAAGGTTAATTAACGCGCACCTACGAGTATGAGCGCAAAACCTTATCGAAGTTTTGGTATTTCCTCTTTATTTTTTGGTGCTAGCCAACACAACTACGAAATTCATTAGTTTGAAATTTAATATTCAGCACAGTTAGGCCCGAAGATAACTTTCACTCCAATTTCTCTCTAAGCAATTATTTGCCTTCGAAATGCATTTGCTCTAGTTTTCGTACTGGTGTCGTCAATCGGATTAGTTGCCTTCCACTTCCGGTTTGACGAGACACTGCACTGACAAGACTCAAGACGATGCCCCCCGATTGGCTACACGTAAGGATGGACGATGCATCCCGCTTGCAATGGCATTTTCGTTCCCTAATGCCTTGTGTCTTTTTCCGGGCATTGATACGCGGCCTTCTACCCACTCTGCTCAGTTAGGTATAGCTGAAGAGGGAGACATTGTGAATCACTTCAAAGAAGGCAAGGTGACGGCCCGCCCCGCTCTCCATAATCGCTGCTCTTTTGTTTTTAGGCGTGGCGCCGCCATTTATTCCCTGCGCCCCTATTAATTCTATCGCCTCCCACCACCTGTCGCCTGTTTAACATTTTCATTGGCGCCTCCCTATTCAAGGTGGGGGGGGGGGGGTATCATTGCCTCGTGAACACCACTTCTTTGTTGGCCTCCACGAATTACAGTGACCCGTTCTCCGAGATTTTCTATAAAGAAATCGTTGATGTTTTCGTGCGTACTTGTGATTCCAGAGTGCAAAGTGACACTCGCAGTGATCAACGCAGGCAAACTGTCGTTTTGATCCGATATTATCCACGGGAATTATACTCTTTCCTGACGCTGCATCTGCTATTTCCCCGTTGCCGAGCTTACGCTATGTTCAATTGATAATAAAAAATCAACCATTATTTTATTTTTTTTAATCTATCCCATTCTACCGAAAACAGCACACATTGGCCTTTTACATAACAACGGGGTTTTCAACAAAATGAGTAATGATACGTGCCCTAACAACCACGTTTTGCTCACTCATAAAAATTTCGACTCCAGCGCAGGTGGTGGTAGACAATCGCCTCCCCTTCTCATACATGAGATCTTGCTCTTGTTAGTCTTGATAGCTTGATGTCTTGATAGGGACAACCTACCCAGGCGGGACTCGAACGCGCCACCTTCGGTTTGGCAGGTGGGGACTTTATCAACCGCCACCCAGGCCTTCAGAAACAGAAATATTTTCGTATTTTAAACTGCGCAAAGCGATGCCAGGTTGGTTTTGGATAATTTTGTGGTAATGCGTCTGTATTGTTGGTACATAATAGTTTTCTTCGTCTCTGGTGCCGCTTCTTTCGTTCTTTTCCATGATGCGAGTGAATGGGATTCGGTTAGTGCTGGGTTGGGATTTAAAACATGGCAATAGAGGCCGTCGCCGTGAGGAGGAGCTTTGCTTGAATTGGTGCTCTGTCGCGCGTGGGAGTGAATTAAGCGGCGCTGCTCGGGAGGTCGTGCAAACGCTTCGATGCTAATGCCGTTGTTCATTTTTAATGCATATTAAAGAGGACATTTTGGAACACCGGTGATTAATCGAAGGGGTTTTTTTTTATCCCTCGAAAAAAATCATGTACTTATTTATAAATGAGCACGCAGTCTTCTGATGTTATTGATTAACGATGTCTTTTTGTCTCTTCCACCCCTAGCGTTACCGTAACATTCCTCGGAGTGAAAGCTTTCGAATCTTCCCGCAAGGGGGGCAAGAATTCTCTCCCTTGGAAGCCCCCGAATGGGCTATTGACATATTTATAAATCCATCAGCATTTATTACAAGCCATCGATCTTTTGCTCATTTTTCTCCTGAATATATCTCGGGGCGTCCCTTCGATGGAATGCGAGGGGATGATGATAATGGAAGGGCGGGGAGAGACAGGCCAATCGGAGAGCTCCTTTTTAGGAGAACTTAGCATCGCCACTCGGCTTGTGCTCCGATTTTTAAGTGCGCTTGTTGTCCGACAGTTAGCGCCCGCCTCTTGTGGGCCGAACGAGAGTGACTCATTTTTATGGGGCACTCGGTGGAAGGGACGAGCCCCGAACTACTCGTCTGTGCCTCCAAGGCGTACCTATCTATCCGTCATTCATTCTGCTGCTGCCAAGTCACTGCTCTGACCCAGGTGGATCTGCATCACAAACATAGGACATGCAATGAACGCATCGATTATGTAGTGAGTGCTATTCGGCATATTAATCGGTAATGGTTAGCAAAATGAAACTGATAAGTTAGTTAACTGTCTAACGAAAGACCTTTTTTTTTCATTTCGGGCCTTGATCGTTTTGTGTTATTCTTCAGAATCGCGTCTTGCGCTCCATGGCAACGGGCAGTTGAGTCGGCGACTCAAGAGTTGTCCAAGGCGCCTCTATGCGATCCACCCAACCGATCAGTGGCGCCGCGAGGGGGGGGGTTGGGGGACCCCCCCCCCCCCCCAGAGCTCAGAGAAATTTTTAAGTTAAATCCATTGTACTTATTTGGATTGATATTAATAATAGAATAGTGTAAGGATTAATAAAATATCCCTCAGAAAGCCGTAAAACTCACCATTTTGAACCGTTTATCTTAAAATTCCGCGATTTATTAATCTCGCACCTACCGCTTATCCTGGTGGATATTCCATACCCCCACACACCCCGGTATTAGTTGCACCTAAACCCCCCCCCTCTCCCAGTCTTAATTCCTAGCTGTGCCCCTGGTCGAGACTACCGATTTTCAAACAGATGACGATCGAAGTGCATTTCGTGAGCAATGAGGGTCGACCTGTACTCTAATATGACTAAGTCTACAATGTAATGTTATTAGAGTGATTTTCTTCTGGAGAAGTGCATTCATATTCTTTGCGCTCTCTCCTCCAGCCTCGTGGCCTTATAGCGGCTCATTATTTGCATAGATGTTTGTGGACAGGGCGTCAGCCGTGCTTACCTCCTACCATTGGCGGGTGACGCCTGAGGCCCGCCGCTATCTTCTACCCCGAACACGCTCGGGTATGTGCTCAGACTGTTATGATAAAAATGGCTCAGGTAACTCTTTTTCTAGTGTAGGGGAGACCGGGGCACGTTGGCCATAGGGGCAGGATGGCCCAGTCGAGTTAATTCATACAATAGACACTGAATCGTACTTGGAATCTATCGGAAGGTTGGTAGCACACTTCCCCTTTCTCCACAACACCATTATGACTGGCGGAGCAGTTTTTTGACAAGTTGTAGCGATTAATTGTATTTGCGCGTGTTTCAGTAAAATTCTACTCCCAGGTTAAATGTGTGTTATTTAAGTTTTGATGAATTTGGGAACAATAGTTGAGTACTATAATTAAAGCTCATAGTTTAAGGATAACTTCCGTGTGTCATACAATCTAAATTGCTTCAGTGAGTTTTGTAACGAATAGAATTTATTGTAAACATGGCGATGGGGCAGGTTGGCCCAGCGACGACGGGGCACGTTGGCCACCCGGGCCAACATGCCCCGTCCTATGCATTTCTTCGTCAAAAATGGCCTAATTTTGAATAGAGTGTCTCTTCCATCATCAAATGAGCTGTCATTCAGGTGTAAATGACTTAATATTGTTTCAAATCGGTGACAATGCATGCTTGCCGACAGGGGTGGATCCAGGATTTCTTTCTGGGAGGGGCACAAGCAAGGCCGTATCCAGGATTTTGTTCAGAGGGCGGGGGGGGCACAAGGATACCTCGTCATACAAAACGAACGAAATGATAGTGGGAACGTATTAAAAATCTAGCATATTTTTAAGGGTCTGGGAGGGGGCACGTGCTCCCGTGCCCCCCTCTGGATCCGCCTATGCTTGCCGACAAGAGTGTGAGGGTGTACCTTTTCTTTAGTTTTGCTACCCTTTTGGACCAACACATACGTTTATTAGGGTATTTATCGTAGCATGAAATCAGCATTACATATCATATTGCCTGACATTAGCATTTCATACGTTCCTCCTTCTCCAAAGCTAGATTTACATTTTTCTGGTTAGCATATATGTCACTGTTTATGCAACTGTGCTTAAGCAGTTCATCCGAGAAAAATGAAAAAAAAAGTCGAGTGGAATTACGCATTTTATTGCCTCTTTAGTAGGAGGACTTGGATTACGATTTAAATAATCTCGAAAGCTGGATTACCCCTTCCCCACTTACCTTCATGGAGTATTTTATGTTACATTTGAGGGTAAGCTTGCATCAATAGTCAACTCCAGTGGTGCCGATGGGTCTGCGATTAGTCGTCTTTGGGAGCGTTGGGTTGCGTCTGAACTGATTAGACACAAAGACTCAATTAAATTCACAGAGGCTACTAAAATATAAGCGCAGTGGTGAAGACAGACATCTTCTTGAACGTAACATAGTATCACAATGTAAGGCATGTCAACTGGAGCTATGAAAAATAAAATACGCGCGTCCGATATAGGAAGATGAAGATTTACTGTGCCTAAAGTGTGCCTTTTTCGACGGTCAGCTTGGAGCACAATGTATTTAGTGCACAAATTGCAAGCGTTGAGCTTATTAGACATGTGTGAACAATGAAATCCGCGTACTATTTCACAAGAGCAATAATTTTACTGATCCTTTGTATCTGGACAGTCACAAAAGTCAACTTGTTTGTATTAGCACGCCAGAAATCCTAATAATTTAAAGCTTTCCCGTTGTTTTAGTAAAATGGTTACATATATTGAAATATATTTCTTGGTAACTATTAGTTTTATTTTGATTTCCTAAAATCATACTAGTTCAGCTAATCAAAAAATACACGGGCCAACGTGCCCCAGCCGCTGGTTCAACTTGCCCCGATGTAGAGGCAGATTGGCCCACCTGTCATATGCCCAGTATTTATTAATTTTTTTAAATTTATAACTCATATATTCAAGTTTAATTATTGCCATCCAGATTTAGAAAGACTGTTCTATAATTTAGCAATAATTTCATAAAGTTAACTATGCATAAATAAAAAATATTTAAAAATGTAAAAAAATCGGGCCAACGTGCCCCGGTCTCCCCTACTAGCGGAAAATTTGCAATTACTACTTTCGAGGGTGTCGTGGGCTGACGATGTTTTTATTCCAAAGGGCGCACCCAGGATCAAAACTAGGGGGGGGGGGGGGCAAGTTAGGGTTGTTAAAGCTGTAGCATTTAAGCATGGACAACTGAATGAAACCAAAATTTTAAGAAAACTATTACAGCGCTTTATTAGTTTTTAAAATTATTTGCTTGAAAAAATAAATTTAGTTACATATCTTATACTAATATTAGTTTTCGTGGGTTTAAAGAAAATTTGTTGAAAACTTTCGTTTCACACCAGTCCTGATTTTTCTTAAAGACTTTTGCGATTTTTGCTTTCAGGAGGGGGGCAGCTGCCCCCCTCTGCCCCTCGCTGGGTACGTCCATGAAAGGCAATGCTATTATACGATTCAGGTATTTTACCAGCTATTTTATCCAGGTATTTTATCGTAATTTTTCCGTATATTGATGTTTTATTCCCGGAAATTCAAGGTGGCTTCGCATTTGCTAATAAGTTGTTAGAATGTTTTCACAACAACCGCGCCATCATGGCGTTCCGAATGTAAAGAAGTTGTACATTACAACGAACTCTAGATGAAAGAGTAGTAAATAATTCGTTGCCATGGCGTCTAGTAATAGTCACTTGATCTGATGCTGGATTACAACTTTCGCAACAGGCCGAGCTCTCTAAACCAATTTTAGATATCATCTTCGTCTTCGCTCTGCTGGCATCATTTTTTGCACTAACACCCTCTCCAGAAGCCTCTTTGATTATCCCCTTGAATAACAAAAGACGCTCGCCATCCGCTGTTTCAAAATCAATCTTCTTTGGCCTCCCCATGCGCCTGCGATGTGGAGGTCATTTTTCAGAGAGGATCGAAGGCCTCGACGTCCAGAAATCTATCTGGCCCGTGTAAATCCTCCTGTGTCGAGGCGAGAAGCATGAAGCTCCTCCAATAAAGTATCCCGGCCGTGTATTCAATGCATGATGGCTGGAAGGGGCAGCGAATGGAATGTGGATCACTTTGAATTGTGGACACTGCGTATGTATGTATGTGCTATGGGGGGAAAAAGTATCCCAACAAAGGTTGTGCCGCCACTATCGCTCCGCGGGATAGTGGGTTTCCTTTCCAGTGGGTTGTTATTTTTTGGTCAGTGAAGGAAATTCAAACAAGGCAAACTATTTCCTTTCTTCGTCTGCCAAATACAATTCAATTTTAGCGTTATTGGTCATTCCATTCAATTTCATACAGGAAGTGTGTGTTGGGGTCCCGTCTGGGATATCTGTCAAAAAAGATGAGTACATAGGGGACCTATTCGAGTGATTTATAAATTAGCAACTTTAAATTTAAAAAATACTTTTCATGAAGTTACGACCATTAAAAATAGACGCTGAATTTGACCATTCTGGCGACCTATAGATAATTATGAGAATAGAATGTTGAATATTTCTTTATTCTATCGTAGTGTCTTATAATGTATTTTCTTGTTGTTTTTTTCTTGCGGTTACTAATTTTTGTGCTTTTAAAGAACTTTGGAATTTATATTACTCTGACGACTATATTGTCTTCAAGCATTTTTTTATTCAGTGAAGGTTATAAGGATCACTTCAGAATCAGCGAAACTTTCAGCAATCTAACCTCATTATTGTCCAAATTGTAGACAGTTGAACATTGTCTGTTTTCCCATTGCTCGCCAGAGCGGCCATTTTTGGCGGTTTTTTTTAAAGTCGTTAATTGATGAAAAAATTTCTTAGGAAGGAAAGGGTGGTCAATTTTTACGTCACTCATAAAGGTCTACTATTAATAATTTTTAATACATATCCCAGATGTTGACCCCGCGCTTTTCATAGAGGCCTGCTTGAATTTACATGGGATGCTCCTGTAGAATGAATTCAGTGGCGGTCTGAAGATCCCATCGCATCATCATCGTCAGTCATTACTCGTATGAAATGGATAATCGACAGTAGACCATAAGATATCCAGATGCTTCACTATTCAGTGAGTCTGTACAGCTGTCGATTGCGCCCATATTTAACGGCCACCATTTTCATTTTATTCTACAAGGAAATTTTACCTTTTGGCTTCAACTACGACTGCGGAAAGTGGCAAATTCCAAAAGTCGAAATCAGCTCGTGGAAACGGGTGGCGTGGTGTTAGAGGAATATAAATGGAACTGGCGAACAGGAAGAAGAGGCCTTCTCTTCCTCCACCCCTCCTCCCCCCTTCCCATAAATCTCCCACCTCACTCTCTCTCCGCCTCCACACAACCTTTTCTCTCCATCTTTTGATATTTTATTTATTTATTTTATTTTTCTGGGATTTTTTTATCTGAGGCGGTCTCTGAGTGAGAGATTCGTATGCCATGAATGAGAATAACACGAAGCAAAAATAATCGGTGATGGCTTTTGGGTGTTATCATGCTGCCAGGGTCCGACCCGTGATCACCACATTTAGCATTTATCGCTTATGTTACATTCTATATGTACAGTACTTGATACGGATGAAAGTGCTGCGAAGACAATTACCTAATGTATGATAAACACGGTACTAAAAAAATTGATTCAGGATGAGGTCCGCGTTTGCTTGGGGTCCCGTAACCTGTTGGCGTATCGGATAGAGTAGTGGGTTTCTTTGTAGGACGAGTTGTCATGTTGTTTACGAAAAAGTGTGCCATTTTGTCGTCTTTACGTGGCGAAGATGCGGCCATATTTTCTGCTCTCTATTCTCATTTGTCGCCAATCCGCTCGTTCGATCGTCAATTGTTGCCCGTCACGGATGGCAAAGCAATCGAGGTTCCAGTCCCTAAACGAAAGCAATACCAGTCCCACATTAAACCCATTCTAATTGTTGTCGTAACGCTTTCTCCCACACCACTCAGAATGTAAAGTTAGTAAAAGAAATGGGTAAAATGATAATGGGCTACTATTATCTACTGAAGAATGCGCGGCCGTGTTAACGTGAGCCTCGCGGAAGCTTACGGCCACTGCGGCGCACTCAGGCGATTATGGGACCGAGCGAGTCTATTTCCCGAAGAACGGGCTCTCACGAATGCTCGCACGAATTAGGAAAATGCCTTCATTGCGATTCGTAACTTGACGGGACAATAAGTGCCGTGAAGTTACTGTGGAAACTAGCAGTCATCTCTGATGATAACCAGTCTGCAGTTAAGCCTGTTCCAAAGCAGGAATTAATTCCCCTGACGTTTTTTTATGAATGGGCGTAGATTCTGCTGTGTCATATCGCTCGTCTCACCCTTTCGCGGGAAACCTCCCCGTTATTTCGACTGATTGTCTCCGAGATAATTACAGTGGACTTAATTGCGTTCAGTATCTAATTATATTTGTTTCTCTCGTTCCAGGTGAGTGTCTCTGTTACCCTTTTTGTTCTAGCCTTTTTTCCTCTGCAGTGAGTACCATCTATATTCGAATCATTATTTTTACCTCCCCGCATTTATCCATGTCGTGTTACCACCCCGATATTTATGTCAAGATACGCTGCTGCTATTACATTTCCCAGCGTAAGTGGGTTATAAATTATAATATACATTTCCTTGATGCATCCGCCACTTGGAGCTCTGCAGTCATCGTTGCCATGACAAATGGTAATAAACTGCAGATGATAGAGTTCTAACGTGAAAACGATGATATACCAGTGTGTAATTAATTCCCTAACTATTATCATACAGATTTCAAGAAAGTGTGTGCCGTGTGCATTTGAGATTTTATTACCGTTATTAGTATTATCTTACTTATTAATTGCGAGAGTGCGAATGCTCTGACGGCCTCCTCTTACTTAGTATTCCGTTCTAAAGACCACTTTGTACAAAAAACTTAGCTATAGATATAATTTAGGATTCACGAAAATGCAAATCCATAGAATAAATTAGCCTCACAGCTTCGTCTATATTTTTTCATAGACAAAATGGGAAAAGTTACGTGGAACGGACGCCATCTATAATTAATCTGCCGAACTGTAACTGCAAACAGCAGCGCGCACAAACACCGTATTGAAACTGAGTTGAGCCGTTGTTTGTTATCAGTCGCGTCGGTTTCTTTTCCGGAGTCAAATCCTCAATTCCATTATTATATGTATCCGCATACCGGGGTGTCCTCTTCCATCATTCACGGTTATGACTAACAAAACACGGTTGCAAAGAGCGCGAAAGAAAGGATTGAAGACGCTGCGCGTTACTAAGTTCAACGCTAATTTTCCCGTTAGTGCAAAATTGACCCCTTTGCGCTAATTTCATCAGGTTAAGCGCTAATTTTTCGTATGAATGGCGCATTTACGTATGCAATCTCATGCCCCTTGTGCTCCCTTCCGATAACTTATTGCTTTTAATGTTTCTGTAAACGGGCACTTGCCTCCCAACGCACGCCCGCGCGCATTTCGCGCTTATCACGCCGTCGTCTGTCTGTCGCATCGCACCAAATGCTAGTGTAGCCTCGCGAGGTGCCCGACTGTCGCGCCTTCACTGCAATGGCGACATTCGTAGAAAGCTCCTAAGTAACGTAATATTTACATTGGAATGACTTTGAGTTATTAGTTTGCGTGTTATTGTAATTATTTTGATTATTATTATTATAGGTAGCGTAAAATATCCCGAGAGCGTGGAGTCTAAGTCATTTGTTTTCTGCGTTTTTATTACGTATTTCTTGAATAAAACCATGAACATGGCAGAACACGCTTCTGGGTGAAAAATGATTTGAATATTAGAAGAAAATAAGCAAATTGAACAAAGTAGGGACAGCAAAGGAAAGGAAGCCCAATTTTAAGGCAGTTAGTGCCTCTTTTCAGGATTATTTCTCAGAAAGGTGAAATCCAGTAAGCATTATTTTTTATGCACTCCGCTGGGCTGTGAATTTATATGTTTAACTTTTTAGGCAGTGAGCCGTTAGGGATTCGCTGGACACATGCTAGGCGTATATTGAATGAGCTACTAATTGTAAGGATAGAGGATCTTTCATAGGGATAGGGAGACACATCATCCTAGAACCTCCCTATGTTTCTAGGTCGGACGGAGACGATAAAGTTGGAGAAATATTTTCCAAAGGGGATGTGAGTAATAATTTATTATTCCCCCTTAAGCAAAAAAAGCAATCAAGAGAATGCAAGGTAGTGCCCTTTCCTCAAATCACTCCAACGCGATCCTCTTGTCTATATGCATGTATATATTTGTTAAAACGGCCCTTACATCCGCCGCCTCTCGTCAATAGGATGGTTTCCTATCGCTTTTTTATTGCCTAAATCGAAAGATTATTACTCCTGGAGTGCGCACTTCACGCTCTTAGATTTTCGAATGACGATATCTATTTTTCGCGATTAAAGGAAAAGTGAAAATTTTCAAGCGCGCGAAAACGCGACGGCTATGTAGGAACGATGGGAAAAGTCCGTGTGACGTAATACTGGTTCCCAGCGCCGCCGTGTGCGGTGACCTTGGGGCGAGGCTTGAGCGCTGATACGACGCAGGCTGCTTGCAGGTAGCAGAGTACCCTGCTAGCAGGTAGCGCTTGGCTTAAATAAGGATTATTATTACCCTATCAAACGAAGGAAACTTTCCAAACTTAGGTAATTTTAATGTGTCATTATAAATAGATGTATCCCTGAGCTCTGTGCCTCATGCATGCATTGGTAATCTCAGACAATGTAAAACTCCTATCTACTCTTATAGAAACTAGGTCCCTGTGACGTCACGTGGAGTGGCATCGCATGGGCGCCAATCTGGCCTTTTTCAAATGAGGATAAAATTAACCATTGCCATTCGTCTAAGCTGGGATTTCTAAAACCAAATAATTTGTATGTTATGAAAACCCTAATGGTGGGTATCGAATAGCAATCAATGCATTTCGTTTTCTTTGATGAAGGAAACTACCCTATTGTCCTTACACTCCCCGCCATTCGTCTACTGAATATGCATATGTACATATTTACTCTAGCAGTGGGAAACTTTGCCCTCCCCCCACCCATTCCTTTCTCGCTTCGATGAAGTCGAAAAAAGGGATGTTTGATGTGTGGTGGGTTTGGGATTGGCACCTGTTCCCGAGAAAGGCCGCCGCTTCCCCAGCGCACATTCTTATCTCTTCCTCGAAATCCGTCCTCGCGTGGGGCCCACGGGGAAGATTCATGAAAAGGGCCGCCGTTCTTCGTGTCATCCGTGCCGTCTCTTCTCCTTCTCACGCCCTTATTTCTCTCAGTTCCTCTCGTATCGCGCCCTTGGAAGACTCTGAAGAAGAGTGCGGACCCCAAGAGTTGCAGATTGCCTGTGCATGATGAGAACGGAGGCCAAGAGAGAGATCGACGCGAGCGCAACGAAGACTGTAAACGACAACGAAGGCCCTCGACTACCAAAAACCTGAGAGTAGCTGACCCTATCGGAAGGTGACGTCATCAACTCAACTGGGAATGGGTGTAGGCCGTCGATTTTACGTCGCGAATAGCTCGATAAGTAGGCGACGAAATAAGTCGGGTCTTTCCATGTTTTAGACATTCATCACGATCGGCAATTGCTGTTGCCATTCATTCTCATCACCCAGTAATTCGCTCTGCGTTCTCTTTTCTTTGTCATTTATTTTAAATCGACGCGGTGATGCCCCCTGGGCTTCTTATTTTCTCGTTCTCCTCCATCTCCTCATCCTTATCTCCAAAGCGTGTGTTTGCCTTCAGCGCCCCCCCCCCCCCAATCTCAGTCAAATGCGTCCTTCTCCGTCCCTCCTTAGGGTGTCGCCCTGCTATGCAGTGGCCCCATTTGACTCTCCTCAGATCTTTGTCGCCATTTGCCGAGGCAGCCTCATAGATAGAGGAGGAACGCGTCCTCTCCGTCGAACTTCTATTTCTTCTGTCACTCTGCCCGCCTTATACTCTGTCTCCAATAACATTCGCAGAGCGGGGATTCGTTGAGAGTGATCCATTTATTTTCAATACGTGACGTTTACTTTCGTGAGGAATAGTGCTAAGCAATGAAATTGGTGGAACTCATGATCGCGAATATAAATATCGGTTAACAGTCCCAATATAACTTATTTCTCCATGGAATTCTGGTTCTTTCTGCCCGTAGGAGCCGAATTTGGTAAAAATATTTTAATTACTTAATTTCAATAAGTGGGTGGGTGACAGCACATCAATTTGAGGCCAACCGGAGGATTCTCCGTGATTGTAATAGTCGTGCCCTTTCGGTTCACACAGCATCCAAACTATCTCCGCCGATTTCATCTCAAGAGTCACATGAGACACAACGTGGAAACACACCCCCGGAATCGCGTCTTGCCTTCCATGGCAACGAGCAGTTGAGTCGGAGACAGTGGCGGATACAGATGGCGGGCGCCCCCCCCCCCCTTGCGGGTCCGCCCGTATTGCCGAATATTGCAAAACCACAATTGTAACTTTTTTATATCATAAGATGGCATTATCTTTTACACGTTTACAATCATTTTAAATAAAATTTTCTTATACTTTGGCTGTGACTTGACTGTGATCTTTTATTACGATAAAAGTAAAGACAACTCAAGATATGTTGCGCCCCCCACCCTTGAGTTTTTTCTGTATCCGCCACTGGTCGGAGAATTGTCCAAGGCGCCTCCTATGTGGACCACCCAACCGATACCTAACAAATGATTGCTAAGCATCGCCATATCAATTGTATGTAAATAACGACAGGTATCTAATGATGATATTTCAATTTCATAGTTGACGTATATGTAGGTACCGTCCGGAATGTATTGAAGCAAAACTGTTACCACGGCCGAGTAGCGAGGAGGATGCTGTGTATCAGCGTGGTCAATCGCAAGGGACAGGTATATTTGGGTCGGGAGCATTAATAGTAGTGGGATCGCATTATTTTCACTTACGAGAGCAAGTAGAACATATTCTGATCCGATTGGTCATCAAATGATGAGGCGTCAGAGCAATACTGAGCTTGATCCCTAGAACTTGAAAGCAGCAACGTGAAACGTGGGGGTGGTTCTGTGATGGCGTGGAGGTGCATGGCCTCGTCTGGAGTGGGTAATTTGCACTTTTCGAAAGGGATCATGGACCGCAAGATGTAAATAGACATACTGAAGCAAAATTTTAAGTTAATACTGAGAAGATGGAACTGAGAAACAGATATATATTACTGCAGGGCAATGATTCCAAATGCACCGCAGAGAATACAAAGCTGTGGATCGTTTATGACAGTTGAACACCCTTTCAGAATCACCAGACCGCAAATTGATAGCGCGCCTGCGGAGTATTCTGGAGACTGAAGTTCGGGAATGGCATAAAAGAAACAAGAATGACCTCAAGACTGCTTTGCTAGAAGAATGGACAAAATACCCCCCTATTGGCACGTCAAGATTGCCAAGATCCATTCAATGCCAAATCGCCTTCAGGTAATCTTGGAAACCAAAAGGAATGCCACAAAATACTAACTATTGCGTATAGTGTGCCTAATGACTTATGAATACTTTTTGTGCAAAACATTTGCAGTTATTTTTCTATTTTATTTAAAATTTCGAAAGTTTATTATTTGTTAGTGTTGCTGCAGTGTACACATACGTAGGGTGTATATTTATCATTAATAGTTAGGGTAATTTATTGAGATTTTATACAATGTCCGTATATGGCTATATCTGTGGCCTCATCCGAATTTGAGCCCGGATGGCTAGGGCCTGGCTAGGCCTGGCTAGGACCTACGAAGCAATTTCCCGGCTGAAAAATTGACAGAATGATATTTATTCGCAAAGTGCCATTGGGCACCCCAGCAGGTCTAATTTACTCATGCAAATATCATGGTGATGCGCTTTTACGAATTTTCCATCTAGATTAATGGTCATAATCAGTGTCATGCACTGGGAAATTATAAATGGCCATGACCTACTTATAATTAGAGAAACACTTTTTCTATGCCATCTTCCCTCTTTTATCTCTCACCCCGTCCTCCTCTTCGGGCTTAAAAAGAAGAAGGGAAAAAATGAATGGGACGATCCTATCCGTATGTGAACCCTCTTCTTGTCTTTTCCGTCTAACATAACACCCCATGCCATACTCCCTGGTCCCCATCCATTCCTTCCCTCCCCACGAGAAACGCTGCGCTCGGAGGAAACGCCTCCGTTATAACTCCGCCGTTGCCATGACAACGCCCCGAAGAAATATACAAGTCCCAAGATTTACGGACGACTCCCAAACCAACCCCTCCCCCTCTGATCCCCGCGCGCTCCGATTGTGGGATGGGGAGTGGTGCGTGCTGTGGAGAGACTCGTGCGTGCGTGCCTGGAATAATATGTAGTAGGCACAATAGAGTTGAATGGAGACCCTATTTTCTGTGAGCAAAGATGACGATTCAAAAGTGGCCAGTGCGCATGCGGCGGAACATAACAAACACTCCGGAACGCTGATTGGCTGATGCCTAGGACAGCATCGATTGTTAGCGGCGAGTACTGAACTCAAATCACAATGGAATGCTAGTCGCTGTGCACGGCAGCGCTCCGAACAAGGCCGATTTCTGCATCCCTGACTATTTAATGGAATATTGCGCACGATGCGAATGTGAGAGTGATGCATGCATTTTGGGGTGGATATGTGTGGAATGGAATGTGGTCCAACTGTGGAATGCGGTCCAAGTAACCTGTCTTCCTAACACGAATTTTATCAGCTGAAAGAAATGCCTTTTAAAAAATAGTGTGATTTCCCACGTAGTGTTTGAATGGAGCGCAATTATAGAGGTGTCTCCTCATTCAAGATGGCCGAATGCGCAATTTCTTGTCTAAATAGGGGCAACTAGAGAGAGGCAATTGAGAGGCGCCCCCTGCCCTTGGTCCCCCCCTTTCCCTCCCCCCTCCCCACACGGTGCTTCTTACGGCTACGGATTACTCTGGCCCCTTTCATGGGCATGGCTCCCTCTTCTTTTGTTCCTTAAATTATAATTCGGCCCTTCCTTCAATAATAATATATATAATAATAATAATAATAGATGCGACCATGGAAACCGTGAATGTTATATATATACAGTCGAGGATTGATAAATACCCAGTCCAACACTACGGTGTGCGTCGTCAACATCCGGGAATTGAAATGTGGGTTAATGGAAACGCCACTCGCTTCGCGAACGGCGGAGAGGTCCGAATTTCGTGGAGATTAATGTAAGCTGTTACGGATTAGTGTAGGCTGTTGACGGTAAGTTACATTCGTGATGTCATCAATGGTATTCATGCTATTCGTCGATAGTGCAAACACTCTATTGCCAACATTGATAATTAATTGATCGCTCTACACTAACCGCCGACCTGCAGACATTTTTGAAAACCAATTAAAGTGGGCATAAAAATAAACGTCCAACGGGCCATCGGATGGACTGTTAGAGCCTGCGTAGTCTCCGTAATAGAACCAGTAGATTTTTTCATGAGGAGCTTGCCTTGCGTCAACGACTCATTTGCCGTGTGCGCATGAGCAACCCGGATTAATCAGATGAATGAAAACATAATGACGTGGGCAACAATTTACCCAATCGTACGACTGGGATCTGTTGGATCTGTTCGTGTATCTATTACGCGATCGAATTTATATCCGTTCACACTGCGACAATTATCAAAGCGAAACACTTCAAGCGTACGTTTCCGAGGCGATGGTCGTGATGAGAGATGGTTGATTGCTTACGAAGCCATCCATCTCTCATTATAAGCCATCTCCATCAAGCTTACGAATTACGAAGTTTCCATCCTGCTGTCGTTTTCAGGCCCGCGAAGCCAGGTTATTTCTCTGCCTTTCACGCTAGTGGTCGTCTCCCTCCGCTGAAAGCTGATTGGCTAGCTCCCTTCTCCACTCGTCGATGATTGGGTAGCCATTTTTTTCGTTTAAGCTTTCAATTCAAGTGTGACACTTAATTAATTTAATTGTACAACACGCACAAAAAAAATCGCTTGACAGAAGCACAGTTTTCACCCGTTAAAAAAAGTCACCAAAGATGATCTCTTTTGAAACCTGGATAAAGACGAAATGACGAAAAGTGTCTGTACGCATGGTCAGAATCCCTCAGTAATGAAACTATTGAAATGAAACAATGAATATAAAAAGGGCTACCAGATGGCCAGTCGGAGAACCCGTGGGAACGATATAAAATTGCACCCTCCGAAGGGCAGTCCCTCTGAATAGTGGTCACCTCTCATTAGCGAACATTTTTTTGCCTCATTCCTATGGAATTCCTATGGAATAAATGAAAGGTTGGCTATTGTGTGAGGAATAAAGAATTAAAATCTCGAGGTTCGAAACTAGCTTCGAGTGCATCCAGGAGAATCCGTTCTCCCCCTACTTTTCTTCACCTTTATTTTCCTGTCGGACATATTTTTGTGTTTCTGAGCTGCGCTTATTGCCGCCGTCTTTACTTTGCCATTTTTAATCATCGTGATATTAATTTCGGTCTCAGTAGCTTCATTTCTCAGGAATATCAATATTCTTATTGACTTTCATCTCGCTCAAAATTAACAGCCATGGCATTCATTATCCGTCATTTTTAGTTTTTATTGCATTTCCTTAATTAGAATTTCCTTGTTGATTTTTCCCATCTCGCGTATATTAAGGACGACATTCGATTGAAACGTATCGGGGAAGAAACCTAGTGGAAAATAGTGGAACATTTGTCTTTTCGCTTGTTCCATTCCTTAGAAGTGGTAGTTTTTGTCTTCTTTCTTTTACTGCTCCTCTTCTTGATTTACAATGAGCTTCCAAACGAAGAGCTCTTCATGGAGGAGGCCCTCCCGTTGTAGTTTCATTTGTTTTCGCTGCCATTTCGCTTGCTTTTTCTTCGGTTTCCAAAAATATCCGCAGCGCAGCGTTGAACGCAGAGCGATCCATTCGTTCTCCATTTAATTTGCACCAGAGTATTTCACTCGCGAGGATGGACACTAAAAAACTTGTGAATTTGATAGATATATTCGTGAAATCGTGATTTTAAGTTTTGGTTAACAGTCCCAATTGCAGCTCGTTTACCCGTGATTTATTCAGAGTTTTCTGCCATGATTGAAGTGAGCGCCACTCCTGTAAATCAGTTGAAATGCGCGATGGCGCATTTGACCGATTGCACTATCCTTTTCTCATCATTCTTTAGAAAAATTTATGTTGAAAACCAATTGAGAAAAATGGTATGCGGCAAATTCCAAAGTTGCCTGTCTTTTTATCATGACTAATAGGGTGGTTTCCTATTACTTTTTTATTGCCTTAATCGAAAGATTATTACTCCTGGAGTACGTATTTCACGCTCTGGTATTTTCGAATGACGATATCTATTTTTCGCGATTAAATGAAAAGTGAAAATTTTCAAGCGCGCGAAAACGCGACGCTCAAGTATGAATGCCGGGAAATATCTCCGTACGTCGTATTTCTGGTTCCCCCTCCCGCCCGGTGAGGTGACCTTGAGGCGAGGCTTAGCGCTGATACGTCGCAGGCTGCCAGCGGGTAGCTGAGTACCTTGCTGAATGGTAGCGCTTGGCTTAAAAAAGGTTTATTAATACCTTATCAAACGAAGAAAACTTTCCGACCTTAGCCAGTTTTAATAAGTGATTATTAAGACACGTTTCCCTGATCTCTGTGCATCATGCATGCATTGGTAACCTCAGACGATGTATAACTCCTATCCTCTCGTGTAGAAACTAGGTCCCTGTGACGTCACGTGGATTGGAATCGCATGGGCGCCAATCTGGCCTTTTTCAAATGAGGATAAGATTTGACCCTTGCCATTCGTCTATACCGGTATTTCTAAAACCAAATAATTTGTGTATTATGAATACACTAATGGTGGGTAACGAATCGCAATCAATGCCTTTCGTTTTCTTTGATGAAGGAAACTACCCTATTGTCACAATTAAAATTTCCTCATTAGTGAACCTTCTTTGAACTACTTTTCTCGCCACAATTGAGTCTGCACAGAAGTTCCTCAAAAAGTTGATGACTTTTCTATTTCCTAGGTGGGGGGTCTGTTATGATGGGAGTGGTCAAAATATGTCCTAAAATGAATCGTGCAGTTTTTAGACATTCCCTTAATAGTTTCTGTATTTCCTGTGTTTATGTGAGTTTAATATTTTGTCACCTTTTGTATACATCCTTCATTATATCTAACGAGGGAATTTAATTCCAAATTGCAGTGAAAGAAATAAAATATTCATGCGCAATGAAACAGCGACTGTTTCCTGATTTTTATGTATTCATTGACTGAATTGGAAGACATGGCATGGGGCCCGAGTATAAGCTAGAGATGTGGTTGTTCTGAGGTGTGTGCTTTGTGATTTCAGTGCTTCGCGAGGACTTTCGAGGTGAGCCTAAAGACACACGAGTGGCGGCTGGCGAAACGGCTCTCCTGGAATGCTCGCCCCCAAAAGGACATCCCGAGCCCACCGTCTCTTGGAAGCGGGACGGAATGGCGTTGGATGTGGACATGGGCAAGAGGTGAGGCTAGAGTCGACGCCTTCTCTCTCAAGGGAAATCCATCGACTGCCCCTCGCTAATTTTCAAAGATCCCTAGAATTCACTGAGTAAAGTTCTGTAGGGTTTCCTGCTGGCTGAGAGATTCCATGAGGTCAAATGTTCTTTCCTAAGCTTCCCGAATCAATAGCTGATGCTCTTATTTTTCCGGCCTTTCACCACATTGTTTGATGTCTGATGATGACAGTTTTACCACAAATCTCACTAGCAGCATCCTAGGTCTGAAGTGGATGCAGAACTGACCTGCACTCATATGTGTCGGTGGTTGTAGTCGATGCAAGAGGCTGTAGAACTAGCCAAAATCCCAGGAAGCGCAAATTGAGAAGACAGCTACCTCACTCTCTTGGAATAGACTTAATGGTGGAAACCCAAGTTGGTGTGTGTCTTAAGCCAATTAAAAAAAAGAGGATTGAAAAACTGCTACCACCGCTACAACTGATAACAACTACATCAAACTCCACCTGAAGATGCTGTCAGGATTGGTGTTGAAACATTCGTCAACAGACATCAAACAATAGACTAGAAACCTTGAAAACACAATAGCATCTGTCCAATGTTTCAAGGTTTGTCGCATCCCTTGTCCTCTGGGACTAAATGATGCTGACATTATGAGCGATGCCTCTGTTAATTCTAGTGTGTGTTCCACATTGATTGGTACGAATTTTCATTCTCCAATGAATTGAATCTCTTCAGCACTGATTTCCATGAGTTTCCATGGCACCTGCACCATTTCGTGAGGCTGAGCACCTTCAAACGTTGGACCAGATGGATTATTCTCTCACCCTGCCAGAAACCCAAGAGAATGCACTTTATCCACTCTCCAATTACTTTAATGGGAATACTTATTTGCATGGATAATTTTTTGCTAGATGTGTCAGTTCACAGTCCCTAGATCTAGTTCCTATTTGCTTTTTCATGGTACCTAGAAATATATAATAATTCGGGTCAAACTGTTTTTGTAATTCACACCAAGGATGATATTTACCACAAGAAAATTAGTTTGCTAGTCAGGAATTCAACCTGGAACTTCCGATTGCCAGTCAGCTATGTTTCTCGTGGGTGGTTTCCAATGGCTTGCATGTGTTACTGTTGGTGTACTTGACTGGCTACTGGGAGATCATGGTTTGAGTCCTGGCTAAGGCAAATGATTGATCCATGGTGATTTTCACCCTCAGTGTCACAATAGGGGGGCATGACTTTTACAACATCACTTGTTGTATGCAATCCTTTAAATTTTTCAGAGATAAATCTCTTGTTGGCATTGCTTGATGGATATATTTCTCTTTTTGTGCAATTGCTGCCACTTATTATGCCATTCTAATGAGAATCCAATGCCCATTTTTTGGACTCTATTGATTGAAGAGAAGTGCTTTTATAATATGCTGCCTTCTGGAATTACATGAGGATTATCATAACTTTTGCAATCGACTAATTTCACAGACTGGCAATACTTCACTCTTCCAGAATCCGAGTTGTGGATGGAGGCAATCTTCTGATAACTGATGTTCGTCAGAGTGATGAGGGCAAATATCACTGTGTCGCTCAGAATATGGTTGGCACACGGGAAACGGCTCCAGCTCTCCTCACCGTCCACGGTATGCTCACACACCATTTTGTTTCTCTCCTTCCTCATTCTAGATGATTTCTTGGCTGGCTGTGTCTGACAGCCAGCTGGTGTGGTTTTTCTTTTTTTTTTACATCAGGATATCAGCCACAGACGAAATACATTATGCAATTTATTGTTATTACCCTTCACAGCTTCATCAGAAATGCCCGACTTTACTTTCTAATCTATTCAGGACTGTTAATGGTCAGATTTGACCAAGTAGGAGCTGTGGGATTTGAAGGAGGACAAAGTTAGGGATACCTATCCACAGCATCAGTTGTGGAAAATTAACGTCATGACGAGGGAATCATGCATTTTTATGTTTGTTGTAAAATGTCTTTGTTTAATGTTTTTATATGCCTCCATAATTTGATGCTACTTATGTGAAAATAAGATTGCAAGTAACTATTTTCCTTTGAGTTAATAATAAATAAATTCCTTTTAAAAAGGAATCTTAAATATTTTTGAAATAATAAGAATAACTTTGTTTTTTTTTCATATTTATTTACTACAAATGTTCACTGCTGCCTAGATTCCATGGAGGATCTTTGTCAATTCCAGGTGATGAGCATCTTCCGCAAAAGTTTTTCTGATTATTTATAAATATCAAGTAATTTCCACTAAGCCATGCTCAAAACAATGGCTTCAAAATTTTTACATAATGCACAAAGTGAGATTTGGAAAAGTCTGGGGAAATAAACAAATGAAGATTTTTGCCAAGGATAAGTCAGGGGATTTGAGATTGGGGGCCTTGTAGCAACCCTGTCTATTGCTCTTTGAATATCTGCACTTGTAACACTTTCCAGTTATACGTGTGCATAACCTCAAAATTATGTTTCTTCAAATGCTCTTCTACATTAGGTGAGCCAGGGTCAGGTTAAATTTTGAGAAAATTGTTGCTGGTAATCCTTTTTAGCCAGTAATATCAGATTTACTTGTATAATACTAATGTCTACAAATTAGAGCATCGAAGTTGGCACAATGATTTACCAGGGCTAGTTTAGGAGAAGAGGATGATGTGAATGATAAATGTGATTCAGTGCTAATCAAACGTTAGTCCACGGTGAATTTAGAGTGGTGACAGTCATTGTTTGATATGTTGGCATTGATGAAATCCTGTCTATATTAATTCTCAGTGAAACCATTTGTGAGCAAGGAGCCACAGGATGCTACGGTAGTTGCTGGTGAAGCAGTGGAATTTGAATGCCGTGTCGGTGGTGACCCTCCCCCCGAAATTCTGTGGCGTAGAGGAGACGGGAAAATGCCCGTTGGCCGAGCTCGCGTCCTCACGGACAAGTCTTTGCGCATTGAACGGGTATCTCCAGAAGATGAAGGCGTTTACATCTGTGATGCAGAGAACATAGTTGGTGCTGTGTCCGCTTCGGCCGCCCTCGCTGTCCACTGTGAGTCCATTGGGGTCATTTTATATTGCTTACCATCCTTGCAAAAGTTAATGGCATACTCCAGTAGACGATTTTGTCATTGGAAGGGAGCAATACATATATATTTCCACGGAAACATTGCAAGTTCTATAATTCAATGAAATAATAAAATCTTTTTGTCCAAGTGGACTTTTGCCCTCTGTGGAGGCCATGATTGAACTTATTGTTGATATGCCAATGGATGTAAGCTTTTGCACGGTTTGACAGGCAGGATTGTTATGTTTTTTATGCCAACTTGGAAATGTTTCTCATGATTTGGATGAAATTGAATGCATCCAGTCATTAGCCACGGTGTGGCATGGAGAGGACCTCGTCCCAAGACCTGGCCGATAATAATTTGTGAATCTCCACAACAATATGAATAAATCAATATGGCTTGGCATTCCATTTCCTTGGCTGAGGCACTTGTAATGTTGCCCATTCTACCTGCTCACTTCTCTTTCCTCCTCTTAATCCCTCTCCCCTCCTATATTGTGCATCTGGATGATAGACATAGTTCTCAGGATTTTTCACCTGGGTTCCAACAGTATTTATGAGTCCGCCCTAAATTTAGTGTCTCATATATGAGTTATCAAGAAAAAAAGGTCCTAAAGAATGAAAATATTTTTAAAATACATAATTCTCCCTCTTTTCCCTGCATTTCTCCCCATGATATGAAATCAACAATAAGTATTTCAACCAAAATATTACAGGTTCTATAATTTAATGAAATGATAAAATCTTTTTAATCAAAGTGGACTTCTGCCCCCTGTGGATGGCACGTGTGGATGCCTTGGTTTGCTTTCTTTTATGAGGACATTAAATTATCTTATGAGGAAATGGGAAATTGTAGAAAAACATTCCATCATTGAGGGAGCATTGAAAAAACACATTTCCTGTCTTTTTATTTGAATTCTGAAAGTGACATATAATTTCACCCAGTCAGCACAAAAGATAAATTACCCCATTATTACCCGTATGTTACATGGGTAAAATTGTGGTAAAAGATGGCTAACCTGCGTGTTATAGGTAAAATTTGGGCAATTTGTTGGCAAAACATGGGTAAAATTCATACTTTTTCCGGGTAAAACTTCCGATACGACATCAGAGCCACCGGTGGAGCTTTAAAAGAAACGCGACTACACCCCCTCCATCGGTGCTATTGTGAACTAACGGTACATACCTTTAATGCATTATAGGCATGGAAGAAGATACATTATGGGCATTCATATACACGATAAATGAACGAAATTGACATTGAAGAATAACTGTTAATTGAACGACGAAAAGTTACTGATATGCAAATATGTACGAGATCTACATAAGGAAATAACCACTTGGTTAAAGAGAAATTACAACAAAATAAAACCTACAATATTTGCAAAATAAGTTCCTAGGCACATTAACTGCTTTACCGTCATGCCTTTGTTATTGCCATTGCCATGCTGCCTATGCCAGGCATAAAATTATCCTCAAAAATAGGGCCTGTGACAAGAATAAACCTGAAAATCAAGAAATGCCATCCAATCCACCCTCAGTTTAGCTCTCACAGCAATTGCAACTAATGCAATGCATTAAACCCAGCTAAATGGCATTTAATGTCCTAAGAGAAGGCTTAGCTTTCAAAAGAGTTATCTCAACCATGGCTCTACTGCAATTCAGTCAGGAGATTAAAAAAATTTAGATGATTCAACTGTTTTTGGCAAAAATGTGAAAAAAGTAAAATGTGCATTCTCTGTGTAATTTTTTTTCACAAAACAGTGTTGAAGTATTGATATTAAGGTGAATTTACACAAATAGTGGAATTTTGGTCAAAATCTGCAGAGACTCTGAGGGTGAGACGTTTTGGTGAATTAAGGTGGAATTGTAATACATATCCACCCATTGCAAGTGTATGTGTCAGTGTAAATCTCATTTGTAGTTGCTTGTGTCCAGTTCTAATCTCCTGAATGCATGACATAGCTCCACCGGTGTTCCTGACCCGACCAATGGACCAGTCGATTGTTCCCAACTCGCAAGCCACGTTTGAATGCCGAGCTTCTGGAAATCCACCTCCGTCTGTATTTTGGACCAAGGAGGGCAGTCAAGTGCTCATGTTCCCCGGTAATGCGTATGGAAGACTTCGTGTGGAAAGGGAGGGAACCCTCATTATCCAGGTGCGTTGGTCAAGCTTACTTATCTCCTGCTGATAAGTGCTCTATGAATTCACCAACTCTGCTGTAGCAATCATCTCTGCTTTGCATTCCTTTTCGAATTGAATAGAATTTTGATGAGCAGTCATGTCATCTATATCTGTCTCTATATATAAAAATAAATAGCTGTTCGTTATTGTCTCACTAAAACTCAAGAATGGCATTTTGTTAATTTTGGTATAAAAACATTCGTGGAAGTCCTGGGAGGGTTTAAAAGGTGAGAATGGTTTTCGGAAGGCCCTGGAGTGGGCCCTGAATTATTTCCATGTGAATTAAATACATATGATTTTCATTATTAATGCCTGCAGACCTTTTTTCTTTTGCATATTCAAAGAAATAATGATGGTCACATATAGTTGAAGCGTATGCCATTGAGAAGACGAATAAACACAAATTCTTATTCTTACATTCGAATTTTTTGTTTTCCACACGATGTATGGTGAATTTTGAAAAAATAATTCATAAAAATGCTGAAATTTTAGTATTTTTGGCTTGCTGTTCCCATGATGACGGTCAGTATTGTTTATGTAGCTTGGATATCTCTTTCTAAGTTTATTCACAAAATAAATTCTTATTTATAGTCATCAAAAAGTTCATCTGTCATCAGGGATGCAGCCAGGAATTAAGGCTGGGGTTTAGGTGCAACTAATACCGGGATGTATGGGGGTATGGAATATCCACCAGGATAAGCAGTAGGTGCGAGATTAAAAAATTGCAGAATTTTAAGATAAATTGTTCAAAATAGTAAGTTTAACAGCTTTCTGAGGGATATTTTATTAATCCGTACACTATTCTATTTGTAATATCAATCCAATTAAGAAAAATGGATATAACTTAAATATTTCTCTTTGCTCTGGGGGGGGGGGTTTAACCCCCAAAACCCCCCCTCACTGCTCCACTGTCTGTCATTATTTATTCTCAAATTTAGTACGTGAAATTTTCTTCACGTACTGTGCTCCTGTGATCCTGAAACGAGTACCATTCAACTAATTTTAGATGGAAGTAGATTTTGCGGGGAACAATCGGTAACAGTTGGGGAAATGAAAATCATTTGTCAATATTGTAAGGCTTTATGAAGATATAATGATATTTATTTGAATTTTATGCAAGTTTTATTTAGTGACCACATTTAATAGTGATAGGCCACAAACAGTGCTGACTGAAAAAAAAATTGTAGTCATGTAGTTATGCGTTGATATACATAATTATCTGTAACACAATGATAAGATAATCTGTTATGTGGATGAAAAATGGTACAAACTTAAAATTTTAGGACTTCCACAAATATTTTAAAACCAAAATTAAATAAATTGGTTTTGCCATTTTTGAGTTTTAGCGAGATGAATGAACAGCATTTGATTTTTTTAATGTACATATGTATACAGACAGATAGATGAAGGCAATACAAAGTTGACCGAGTCATCTGATTTAAAATATTATTAATGGTTTTGAATTTATTTTTCTTTCCTCTCTTGAGTTTAAATTCACTCCCTACGAATTGCATTGCATGGCTGTTGTTACGTATGTAAGTTGTGCCCCTGATGTATCTATTGACCCAGAGTGAAGTAATTTTCATCAAATTGATGCAGTAATATAACAATGGAGGATTCTCCTGTGAGCCATTGGATGGATTGGCACCCACTGCATATTAAAGTGGGTTCACAAAAGTCACCACTGGTGGGGAGAGGAATCTGAATTCCTCTTTGGGGAAATAAGTTATTGCTTGACTGAAATTCGTAATAATATGCCTAATTTATGAAATTCATTACTTTTCAATATCACAATACAGATACCCTATTGTAAATACATATTGTGATTAAATAGATCTCTTTGCAATCATTCTGTGGATGTGGACATTCTTGAAAATCAATTATAATGTACCCTTAGTGATGAAATAAACAATCCTCTAAGGGATGGACTTCTTAGGCCACCTCTGCTTGTCCTCTTGAAAAAGTGGCTGAAATGTTTTTTGTGTAATCATTATTTTCAGAACTTTTCCCTTCAAATGGCATTTATGAATGTCATTGAGTCTTCAATGTCTTTCTTGAAGTACTCACAAATCATGTTAGCAAATGTTGGATCTGAGAATATCACATCTTATCGTGTTGAGTGTCTTTGCAGAATGTTGAGAGAGACGACGCTGGCTTCTACGTATGCTCAGCACTGAGCGTCGCTGGGTCGGTGATGGCCAAGGCCTTTCTCGAGGTGGGTGGGGGGTTGGAGGGGCCAGCTGCGTCCAGGGGCCACCCCCCTCCCCTCATTTCCATTGGCCCCTCGGACCAAACGCTTGCCCCTGGCTCCGATGCCTCACTGACGTGCAATGCTGAGGAGGCGTTGGTGGAGGGTGAAGAGGCAGCCGATGCCAGTGACCCTCCTGCTGTCCGCTGGGTCAAAGATGGATCCCCTGTGCCCACTCCTGATGGCAACGGCAACCGAATTTCCATTCTGAATGGAGGCACTTTGCTTGTCAAAGGTGAGCAGTGCTTTTATTATGAACTAGGTGATTGAGACCTTGGCTTTCCCAAACAATTTGGTTGATATTCATTACTGTGGGACCTCAAGTAGTATCAAATGTTGTTTTTATGTCAAAAAGATATCAAATTGTTTCACCAACACTGTTAAATCCACTTCCCTTTGGTGTTGCTGCAAAAGTGATATCCTTAAAATATCTCTTTGGATATTGATATTTGATGGCAATGCAAATGATGGAGAAGTGATGTCAAAAAAATAATACTCTGCATCAGAATTTGATAGCACTGGTAATGATGAAAAAGTGATACTTATAGAATATGACCTGAAAAAGTAAGAATGACTGTCCGAACTTGCACAAGGGAATATTGTATTCATAGCAGTATTTTAAAGGCAGTTTTGAGAAATTGGGGACAAAATGGTATCTTAGTTTTGGCATTTAAATGGTATCACCTAGTAATACGTATTTTAGATCAAAATGATGTATGTAATTGGTTAATTTCACTTGGTTTATCGAAATTGTAATTGTATTTGACGTACATGTGATAACACAGTGATATTTTTTTTACCAATAAGTGATAAATGATCTTTAAAAATGATACCTCTCAAAAAGATGTCATTATCCTCCTTGAGGCAGTCAATGCAATAGCTTGTTCTGCAATAGTTTGGATTGCAACCATGATTTTGGTTCTGTCTTTTCTAATTATGCATTTTGTACTAGGGCATTGTGTGCAATGTTTTTTAATTCATACCTGATTCTAATTTGAAAATAATTATCTGTTTCTCTGCTGTACAGAACCTCTATCATCAATTTATTAAAACTAAGCTGGTATGAAAAGAGGTTTTATTTCTGAAAGTCTAGGAATTTGAGGCAGACTTTCACTTTTTGAATACCTTATCCCTCAAGTTAATTTTAGCATGTGCTGTACATGCTTGGATTGCATTTATACATGTGTCCATTGGAGGAGGTACATACAAAGAACACTGTGGCAGAGGTAGAAAAATACACAAGTATTCACTTAATTCAATCATTTTTCAGACTTGCGTTCTTCTGATGCGGGCCTCTACACTTGCATTGCATCTTCTGAGTATGGAGAAACATCGTGGTCAGCTTCCCTGAAGATTGACGGCTCATCTGAGCGAAGGCCCATGTTTGTCCCGGACCCCACGGCGATCCCTCCTCGACCCAAGCGACCGCAAGTGCTCAACGCCACCACCTCTACGCTCACCATTGTGTGGGATGCTGTGAACGGAGCCCCTGCCAACCCAATCATTGGCTACACCGTCGAGAGGTTCAGTGCGGAGCAGCGCAGCGCCGGCTGGGTGGTGTGTGCCCACCACATTGCCACGACAACCACAGTTGTGTCTGACCTCCGTCCTGGCACTGCACATATGTTTGTGGTTCGTGCCGAGAATTCCCACGGCCTCTCACCACCCAGTCCCCCGTCGTCATTGACATACACACTTGCTGCCGAGGGCAGTGTCGTGCCAACGGTCTCCGAGCCAGTGAGTGTGGTTGGGCCAGACTTGGATGAGGCGAGGAAGCAGCTTTCAACCAAAGTGGTGGAGCTTCGTAGTGTGCAACCCATTAGCTCTACGTCAGTGCGACTCACGTGGGAGGTAAGTGTTATCAGGCATTGCCAGATTTAGTGTCCTTTGTAATGAAATCATTCACTCAGACTGGAGATTGCAATTCATTGAAAGATATCGGTTGGTGGAAGAGAAAGGTAAGTTATGATGAGGGAAAATAATCTTCCCCCTTCAGCCCTCCCCACATAAATTTAAAATGGGAAAATGCTAATTACTAATACTGTGCTCTATGGTGTAAAAAAATTAGGCATGGAATTTAATAACTGATACAAGGCACTATCATAAGATTCTAGCATCAGATTAAATCCATAATACAATTAATTTGAGACCTACAGGTACATTTAATGCAAAAAGTGACATGAAAAATGAAACTGCAACTTTCTCTCCTTAGTCATCAAGAAGGAAGGTTGATAACATGTTGTTCTTATTACGCTTGACTTAACAAGAACAGCATATTATCTATAATATATACAACCCGATGTGTGACAGTTACCTCACTCACTGACCACTGATTCACGTATACAAATTCCCGACCACTTCCGCACGTGCTGGGAAGACGAAATTTTTACCGAGGGTGGCGAAAAAATATTGATCAGGGGGAAAAATCCGAAAACTCGAAAAAGTCGATTGGTTTTCGAGATATATCGATCCGAATCAACATTGGAGCCTTATGGGACTAAAACTTTTTCCATTTATTGCCTACTTGTAAATGTCACGTGAACATAAAATTTCTTTGACAGGAACTAGATTTTTTGCTTGATTTTTTGGTGTGGTTTTCGTTGCCATATTTTGATTTAAAGTATTTTTATAATGTTTTAAAAATTCCAATGCTTTTCTTATGGGCCTATCTTTGGATTTTTTTTAAACCAACTTGCAATATTTGTAGAACAAAGTCCTTAATATATAAGATACAAGATATTTTGCTTGATTTTTTGGTGTTGTTTTTGTTGGAATATTTTGATTTAAAGTATTTTTTTTACTTTTTTAAAATTTCCAATGCTTTTCTTATGGGCCTAACTTAGGAATTTTTTTAACCAACTTGCAATAATCGTAGGACAAATTCCTTGAAATGCAAGATACTAGATTAATCATTATCCTACTATACCATCGACTTGATATAAATTTTTGGGACCCCTCCTGTTGCTAATATTTTACAGATTTATATTATCTCATAGGTTAACAATAAAAATTGTTGGCATGGTTCCACCATGTTGCATTTTACTGCACCTAACGGAATGAATGATTCTAAATGCGCATAGTGGTATACTCGTTCCCAATGGTAGTTGAGAGAATATTTACAGAATTTAAAGTACATATTGATAAATATGTATTCTGAATATGTTGATATGGAGACGAGTGTCCGGTTTTGTGGAAAATCTTCCTTCCCTCAATGTGCTTATATTTGTGCCAAGAAGCTGCTCATCCCTTGAAGAAATCATTTGATGTGACTGGAATCCAGTCCACCTCTCCAGCCAAGTGATCATTTGATGTCTTGTTTGGCAAGCTCATTCCATCATTCCGCAATCCAAAGATTGGTTTGATGCTGTCACTCTTCACTAAATTCTCCGATCAGCTAGCAGTTTAAAACCTACTTTATTCTTCTGCTTGCATTCCTCATCACCTATGTAGCATGCAGCAGCCATCGCTACATGTGAGCTGGCATGTAGGCATGCTAGTCCAAAGTGCAAGTCCACGAGATACCCACATGTGATCGGCGGATGTTGGTCCAAGGGCTGACCCCTAGGAGAGGATGGCTGGGGTAGATAAGAGGGTTTTTTTGGGCCTTCTCCGGGGAAGATTAAAAGAAAGGTTATGCCTAGCTTCGTGGCTGAGTTCTTGTGTGGCAATTGCCTGGGATGGTCACAGCCAGGGGCTAGGGAATATATTTGTTCATTCTTAAAGGGAATTAAGTCACTGTTTTTAGGTCAAATGACTCCTTATTTCCGGCACCTGATCCT
Organism: Ischnura elegans; assembly: GCF_921293095.1. NCBI lineage: Eukaryota > Metazoa > Arthropoda > Insecta > Odonata > Coenagrionidae > Ischnura > Ischnura elegans. The sequence goes on along the minus strand of NC_060247.1, from coordinate 136,646,290 downwards.
TTCCATTCGAGAGATGCTCATATTGTCGCTAATATCTCATTTGAAGACAAGCAGGATACAACACCCGGTCTGTGTATCTCATCCAGTATCTTCCTCTGCCACACTTCCCATCCAACTGTCTTTCAACAATCATTTTTATCAGGCCATAGTGCCTTAAGATATGATGTATGCCAATTAAGCTGTCCCATCTTATACCCAAGGTTTTCAAAAGACTTCTCTCCTACCCCTCTCAGAATCATCACACAATCTATCTATTTTATCTTCACCACACCTTATTTCAAAAGCTACCAATATTGACTAATTTGAACTTTGATGAAACTGTCACAGTCTGTGCTTCAATACCTGAGAGCAGTGTGCTGTAAATGTGGCACCGGACGAATAGCTTCCTTTCCTAAATGTGCTAATATTCGTGGAAAGAAGCCCCTCGTCACTTGAAAAAATTGTTTGACATGACTGGATTCAAATGTAGCTGTCCTGATATCATGTCAGGTAAAATCTGTTGTGCCAGAGGAGCAATCTAATTTCCCTTTCTCAAATCTAATTTTTCTTGACGGGTACACCAAGCAAACTGTTCACATTACTGCTTTAGGCTCTGGTTCCAAACACAGGATGATGCTTACAAATCCTCGGCGATTGTAGTATTTCGTCTCTGCAAATCTCTGTCATTGGTGTTAATTTATTTGTGCCTGTGGATGGTGACTACATACACATAAGTTCACATCAATGTACAGACATGCTGCAATTTTGAACAGAATAAAGAGTTAAACCTTAGCTATTAATTCTAATACTTGATACATTTCCATGAAAATGCTTCTGAGTTCTTGAAAAATTAAAGTAGTGTGTATGTTTCTGAACCCTTGTAATAATACTTTTCAGATACTGACTGCCAGCCGGTTTGTTGAGGGGCTCTATGTGAGATACCGTGACATTTCTAGTGGTTCCCAGAAGTTCCACATTGTCACCGTTCTGAATGCTGGTGCCACTAGCTATATGGTGGCGAACCTGAGGAAGTATACCAAATATGAATTCTTTTTGGTGCCATTTTACAAGTCGGTGGAAGGTCGGCCTTCAAATGCTCGGACAGTGAGAACGCTTGAAGATGGTGAGTGATCTTTATTTGGATTTCTTTCGTGAATCATTCTGAATATGTACAAAAAGTTGGAATGCCCCCTCAGCAAAGGATGAATTTTTAAAGAGCTTTTCCTGCACATCTGATTTCAGTTCCTTCGGCCCCTCCTGAGAATGTTCAAGTCGGAATGCTAAATTCATCGGCGGCCTTTGTCAGATGGTCTCCACCCCCTCCTCAGCATCACAATGGGATTCTTGCTGGCTACAAGGTGATCATTTACAGTATAATTATACTTAATTTTTAGGTACTATCCAGAGACCATGTACATGGTATAAGATTTGTCAGTTTTTACAAAAATAGAATCATAACAATGGTTACAAATGAAAACCATCCTTACGTATGCGGTGTGTTCCTAATCACGCTTGATTCGCATCAGTGCATGACCTTGAAGTGCCCGTTCCAAAATGCATCAAGGCATTGATGCACTATGTGTCCCTATGTGCCATTCGAAACAGCTTGATGCAATGCGAGCCGGAAATATTCTCCCCTTTAAAATGCCCATAAGGACTGGTGCTGGTAGATAGTTCAGGTGAAGCGATAATATATTGATTTATGCACCAAAATTTAATTATATTTATAGTTATTATGATTACAAAAAATGATTAATGGTCATAGTTTTCCGTGATCTTTATAAAATAATAAAATCAGACGATAAAACACCAAGATATTTGCATTTTTTAAATACAATGCTACTCTGGGATAATTGTTTCCATAAGAATCCCCTTCTTAAAGTGGAATTGTTTTACCTATTTGCTGACACGGAATGTTTCAAGTTTACTTGGATGTCTGCTCTAGCATTGTAGACGACGATCAGTGGCAAAAAAAAACCCTTGATTAATTTTAGAATTCAAATTGAATCAATGGTTAATCATTCGTAAATTCAGAGAAATGTTACTTAAGATCTCCAATTGTATTTTTCATATTGCGAACGTGCAATTATTGCCGTGGCAGGCATGAGGTTGAATGCAGCCCTAGGGAACAGGAGATTTTGTTGCACTTGGGCATGTTTACGGCATTACCAGTCAAGGCCAAACTGGAGAGGAATGGAATAGTAGAAGTGAAAGCAGACGGGGAAGTGGAAGTAGAGATGGCGTGAGTCATAGCCAGGCACTCCCCTGCATAGACAATATGCCTGAAGCCCTGGTTTCCTACAACCGCTACTGTGTGATGGCATAATTGCGTGCCCAGTGACTTCATGGGAGTTCCGTGCTCCTCTTTTCCAAGCATCGCGGTGCGGGACCAGTCTTGGTGATTACGGATCCGCGTCCCGCAGGTGTTGGATCCCGGGCAACTTATGCGAGACGCAACTACTCGGCAAGGTGCATGTCAGTGTAGTTTCCGACGTCGTGCAGTGATTTGAAGTGGACTCGTGCAAACCACTTTTCTAAATCCGTTACCTCGCAGCCACGGGTGCGTGGTTTTCAGAAACTAGGTATTATGTATCGCAGTAGGAATACGAGTACAATCACGTTATCACAGCGAAAAAGGCCGCGGTCGAGAGGACAAAGCTATCAACGATTCCAGAAAGCAATCTATAATAATAGACAATGTGGGTAATCAGTAATAGATTGTTTTATTTGCGTAAATTATGAAAATTATAAGAAATAAAATTAAAGATTGGATTATCTGTGATTTCCGATTATTTGAACCGCCTCTCCACTTTGCAAGCAAAACTCGCAAATGTCTTTAAGGAAAATAATATTTTTTCAAGCAAATAATTTTAAAAACTAATAAAGAGCTGTTACAGTTTCCTTAAAATGTTAATTTTGAGGTTTGAGTTTAGGGAAAAATTTTAAAAATGCGTTTGAATATATCCCCCCAATACATACTTTTACCACGGGCATTTTTGGAAAAAAAGGAGTGACTATATTCAGATGAATACAGTATGTATGAGTTGATCAATGTATTCAAACGTGAACTGGTTCTATAAGTATTTAAAAAGGAATATTTTCCATTCTGTTTACAAATTTATGCAGCCATGGGTGCAGCCAGCATGGGGCAGCTGCCCCCACTCCCCCCCCCCCCCCCCCCAGAAGCAAAACTCGCAAATGTCTTTAAGGAAAATAATATTTTTTCAAGCAAATAATTTTAAAAACTAATAAAGAGCTGTTACAGTTTCCTTAAAATGTTAATTTTGAGGTTTGAGTTTAGGGAAAAATTTTAAAAATGCGTTTGAATATATCCCCCCAATACATACTTTTACCACGGGCATTTTTGGAAAAAAAGGAGTGACTATATTCAGATGAATACAGTATGTATGAGTTGATCAATGTATTCAAACGTGAACTGGTTCTATAAGTATTTAAAAAGGAATATTTTCCATTCTGTTTACAAATTTATGCAGCCATGGGTGCAGCCAGCATGGGGCAGCTGCCCCCACTCCCCCCCCCCCCCCCCCAGAAGCAAAACTCGCAAATGTCTTTAAGGAAAATAATATTTTTTCAAGCAAAAAATTTTAAAAACTAATAAAGAGCTGTTACAGTTTCCTTAAAATGTTGATTTCAGTCACCTTTTCCATGCTTAAATCTTACCTACAACTTGAACAACCATGGCTTGCCCCTCCCTCCCTACTTTTGATCCTGGGTACGCCCTTGTTTGCAGCTATAAGTATTTGCAGGAATGTAGTCATGACATTTCCTGTATTTGTTTGCCAAAGAAATTAATGGGCAAATGAATGATTATTACTATTCCTATTTATTTTATGGTATGGTATTCTAATCAAATGCTGTGTGGTAAAAATGAGCACAATTTATTGTGCTGCCACCCTTTGTTCTGAGCACTGGTTGGCACATCTAGTTTATTTTTTATAAATACATCATCATAGTTTTCTTCTTTAGGGTGGTTTTATTCAATGAAATGTCATGTTGCCTTCATCTTCTGGCAGATCCAAGTGCGTGGCAATGGCAGTCGTGTGCTGGCTCAGATGACTCTGAATGCTTCGACGACATCTGTGCTGCTGCACAACCTGACGGCTGGTCAGTGGTACTCGACGCGTGTCGTGCCCTTCACGAGGATCGGGACGGGCCCCTTCTCCCCCCCTGTCTCGCTCCTCGTCGACCCTCGGATGGTGGCAACAGCCCCTGGCGACGGCAAGGAGGCTGCCGAGGGCATTGGGGAGGGGACAGGGGGGGGAGAGCAGAGTGGCGTGGTGCGTGAGACGTGGTTCCTGGTGCTCGTGGGTGCTGGTGTTGCTGGCAGCTTGGCTGTCCTCGTGGCGACCGTCTATTTGAAGAGGAGGCAGGCACTGAAGAAGGAGCTGGGACACCTGAGCGGTGAGTTGCCTTATGAATCTCTGTAATCCATCCATCACCACTGTGTGGTAAACTATTACGTCCAGTATTGCGGCTGAGGGCATCCTATTGGCTAAAATTTTGTATTTAAATGTTAGTTTAGTTTAAACAATTTCAAGATTGATATGCTTGAAAAAACATGTCTCGAGTTGTTAAGCTGCTTTAAGATCTCTGTCATCGAGGACATAATTTTTCTGGGCCTTCCAATAATGTGCGCATTGTAAAGTAATATTCATTCCCTTACGTTTGCATGACAATTTTGTGATGTCATGCCACAATATATCAAGAAATCTCTTTGTTCTAGGCCTAAAATTGAGTCTTGGCTTGAGTATAGGGCCTGAAAACAGTGGACTCACAAAATGTTGATCCATGAGCGTTGGCCACTTCTATCACTAGCCCACCAAGTTTAAACGAGATAAGGATTACTTTAGGACTTGCCTAAATGTCAGATTACGTGACAATTTCTTTGATCAAAATTCTGATCTACCTCTGTTTGACTTTGATGACAACAAACATTCTGTGATGCATTATGACTGATTATTGATGAAATACGATAAAACTACTGTTTAAAATGTACAACTGTTCATTAATTCAGATCAGAGATTTATCTAAGTGATTTCAAGATTATATGAACAAAAATCTGCCTTCAATGTTGAAAGTTGAGGTGATTTTTCTAACACACTTCCAGAGATCAGCTGTGTGCACCTGAGTAGTTGATATCCTGTAACTCGCCTCTTTCAAATGGTGACTTTTTTTCCCAAATTTTCCATATTTTGTGCTGTTCATGTAGTCACCGATATTTATAGATCTCATATTGGTATAATTTTCTAAGCATTGTACTAAAGAAACAGATAAATGTACACTTTATGACATTTCTTGGCACATATTCCAAAAAACTTAGCATTATCATAGACTTTAATCCAACATTAACATATGTGTTGCTTACTTAGGAATACAAATTATACAAAATATAAAGTAAAGCCTTAGAGGATTATTTTGCATTTCATGGACTTAAAAGCACTAGTTTGCTAAAGAAGGTCGACCTTATTTTTGACATTTTTGGCATCACAGAGCCTTTTAAGGTATTGAACATCAATTTCCATTCAAACCATTATTCTTCCCAACATTCCTCTGATTACTTAATAATAATCTATATTCATTAATTCTTGGATCATTTTATTATTTGTATTCTTGATGGCAGTTGCTAAAGTATAATATTTCATACACTCAAACGTTTTTATCATCAAATTCTAAATATGTACTGAGACTGTGTACAACCTGAAGATACCACCAATAGATACATATTTGCATGGATAGAATATCTTTTATTGAGAAATAGAAGTGACCGGAACTCCAGAGGAAAAACATATGGAAAAACAATGAAATTCTTAAATCTCAAACTCAAATTTCACTCAAGATTCGAGATTTTTTTCAAATTATCGCTCGATCTTGCTCGACTAAAAAATCGTCACTTGCACAGCCCTATTCATATATAACGTGCATGAAGTTCTTCTTTTGTGACCCATTATGTCGGCAAAAGATGATAAAGTAATACAAATGTGAGGAAATAAGATCAGGTGGTCACTCAATGAACTCATTATTTTGCAGTAAAGTTCTGCTACAAAGCTGGCCTACAATTCTAAATCAATGTCGTAAAATGTGTTTGTTAAATTTTCGATAATCCGTCCTTTTCAATGTTGAATATGTTGGATTATCATGTTTGTGCGTGTGTCACTAAAACTCCTTTCAGTTCCAGTGGTGAATGCGAATGACATCGCACAGCTCAACCTGATGCATGGCAAGGAGACCCTGTGGATTGACCGTGGATGGCGCCTCGCCGATTGTGGTGCTGGGGGAGGGGGAGGAGGCCAATTGCCAGGCGATACCGACTACCTTGGCGTGGAGGAGAAGGAGGGGCCACCTGGAGCCCTCGGCCTGCCTGTCACTGCCGAGACGGGCCTTCTTGACTGTCGACCGTGTAATGATCCCGGGTCATCGGGCACGGCCACCACAGACTATGCAGAGGTCGACACGAGAAACCTGACGACGTTTTATGGGAGGAGGGAGCCAGGGGTTGGCGGTCACTCGGAGCCACCAGCGCCGTACGCCACCACCACGCTGCTCGGCTCTGTTTCCCACTGTGGGGAGCGAGGGACTGGAGGCTGCCAGGTACACCCAGAATGATGGACATCCCTTCTAATGTGGGGTGCTGGCCATCAATCATTTACGAACAATATTATATATTGTGATTCCGTGCCATTCACCCTCTTGCCTTTGATCTTGGATTCGACTTTCCTGTGGTCTATGTTTGCATAGGAATTTTTAAACTCTCATCAATCTTCTGTTTTACATCCATTACATATTATGTTCTCCAAATTACTCATCCTAGGCCTTCCGTTGCCATTTTACTTTTCCACTTGACCCTCAACCAATTTTTTCATTGCACTGTTAGTTTCATGATATGGCTGATTAAATTGCCCCATCAGCTTCCCAAGGTTTTCAAAAGACTTCCCTGCTACTCTTCTTAAGACTTCCTCATGTCACCCACAATCTATCCATTTGTTTTTTCAACTATCTATTGTGACCACAGTTTTCAAGTCTTGACTGTAATGCTGCTGTCATTGCTCACTGCTATTATAAACATGTAAACATGTGAATCAAAATGAATTGCTTCCTTACCTCAAGGTTTAAAGTCCCCTTTGTTAATTGAGAGACTCCTCTTTTGAAAGAATGCATGCTCTCCTTACTTGGGCTATTTTAATTGCTATGTATTACCATTTTATGTATGTACTTTGCTAAGACCAGTTAATGGTTCAATGATTTATTACTGATATTCAACTCTTTAACCCTCCAGGCAACTTCATGTAGAACAACATAGCTTCTCACAAAATTTGGTCATACCTTATATTACATAATTCTGAAGGTGATTTTTATTTAATATAAAAGGCTATTTGTTGACACTTTCAATGCCAGTTGAAAATTATCTTAATTTGGTCTTTGGCAATCTCTGGATGAAGTGGTTCATGAATTGTCTTTAAAAAATTCCTCATCTTTTGTCCAGCAAAAGATTACTTAGTTCAGTCAAGGCCGTATAAGAACTGCATTTGGTATGAAATTTTGCATGTTTGGCATAAGGTATGAAATCATTGCAGGTTTGACTTGGCGGAAATGTGATGTATCCATGATAAAATATTTACTTGAAATGGTGATTTCTACAGTGTGAATTAAAATTCCCCTGTCAACCATGGTTTCGACATTCTAACAACCTCAAAGGTTTGACCTAAAAAATGACATAGAATGTCGAAACCATGGTCAGTAGTGGAGTTTTATATTAAAGTGTAGGAATTACCATTTCTAGTTAATATTTTATCATGGAAGCTTCATTTTAGTTGTAACATTTATACTGTGTTTTTTATCACCAACGTAATAGGTAAATTAAAACATATTCAATATATTTCTGGTCTGAATGCTTGAGGTGGATTTAATGTTTCTAGCGGTCCCGTAAAGCATTTAACTTCTACGTATGATTGTGTCTGCAGGATAGCGGAATGCCCTTCTCGGAGATGGGTCGGTCAGACACACATCACTCTGGCTCGAGCGATTCCTATTCAAAGACGAGTCAGTCGTGTTCGGACGCCAACAACGATCAGCACAGTCATCAGGGTGCAAGGGCAGGGAGTCCGTCCTGTGGACCCTCCGGTCCCTCTTGCATTGGTAATTCATGTGTTTGCTGCTTGCATCTGCATCATGCTTTCTTGAATGTACATTTTTTGTGATTTGTGAAAAATTCAGAAGGCTATAACAAAAGTGTTTGGATGTATACTTCCAAAACAAGAAAATCAGAGCACTAATAGCTTTCAAATGGAGAGTAAATGAAGGGTTAAAATATTCTAACTAATCCTTGGGGATACTGAACATTTTAGTAATTTCCTAAGATTGAAAAATGAAAATCTTGGAATGGTGGTATCTTCATGTAAGATTTTTTTCCAAGCGACCCTAAAGAAACAGTTGAATGCATAAATCATCCTGAATGGGTTGAGAAGTCAATTTCAAAAAATACAATCTGATCTTCACTGTAATTCATTACTTTTTCAACCAAAATTCTCTCACTTGTGCATAGTGTCAGGCATCGGCTTGTCTACATCGGGTGCTGTGGCCCTCTTAAAGCCATGGTCTCCTCAAGCAGGATTTCTTCATCATTTCATGGCATGAGAGATTTTTTTAATCTTGGTTTTAGAGAGTTTATTTGAGTGAGATGCTCATGCTCACAATCTGCTTGCAGACGATCACCGCTCTCGTCAGCCGAGGGGCTGCCCTGAGGAGTGGTACCTGCGTGGCATGGGGGCGCCTCGGTGGGGCCCTCCCTCTGGAGGCGCCTCCCTCCCTAACTGGTCTGAGTTCCTGCCGCCTCCTCCCGACCACCCCCCACCCTCTGGCACCGTGTCCACGTGTGGAATGCCAGCCGCAAACCACCCCTCAAGCCATCCTGCCACTCGGGTACGTACCAACTAAACGGACACATTCCACACTTTCCATAGCGAAACTTGTTCACCAAGTTTTTATTTGCGATGTAAGCCAGTTGCCTTGGTAAGACATGGAATGAATCCCTTCAGGCTTTCACCGTGGATTTTTCTGGAGTAACCACCTACATCTACTGTTCCATCCTCCAACAATTCGGCAACTGGTCTCTGTTGTTGTTGCGAGGGAACTTAGTATCCTGCAAGCAGTATTGCATGCTTACATATTGTGGTTCTGCTTGTCAAGTGGGCCAGATGTGGAAACTGATCTTGAAGGTGAATAGACAAGTAAGAGCCAATTAGGGAATAACTATGCTTCACCAGGAGAATCTAGATACATTACCATTGTCACCTGTCCTATGCAAATCTCCAATCAGTAAATCTTTAAACATCTGCATAATATGCTGCTTTACAACCTGCAATACGGACTCCATGTAAATCATCCATGGTCTACCTCTGCCGTTTCCCCTTCCATCTGTATGGAAAAAATATTTTTTATGTTGATGAATATTTCCTTTTTTAATTATTATCTATCTTCATGTATTTGGAAATAGGTAAATAGAAATTTTTTTAATCTACCAACTTGTCAACTTTCTCTAAATTTATTTTTGCAGCATGAGGGCTATTAGAAAGTTAAATACGGGATAACAATTAAAGGAGCAAGCAACTAAAACAATGAAAAAAACAATAAATATGCATGATTAAAATAATTTATTGGAAGATACTGCTACAGAAATATTTAAATATTTTAATTTTATTTATTTATTTATTTAAGTACTTTAATTAGTATACTAATTAGAGATGCACGGATCCAGGATTTTTTTCGGATCTGGATTGGGTCCTTGAATTTGGGAGCCGGATCTTCAGATATTTTTGGATCCAAATGCGTTTTAAAATTACTGCTATAAAACGAAGTAATTATACAAGTTTCTTCTGGGTACATACAATCAAAGGAATACTTTTTAAATTTACATACACATTTTTATATTTTTACTGATTAAAAATCATTTTTATAAGCTTACAAATTATTTTTTAAAAAAGATAAAATCTTTGCGCGCTCTGGATCTAAACTGTTACGCTTGCATTTGGAAATGAAAATTAGTTTTCAATCTTCGGATAAACTATTGACTGAATTTTAATATTCCTCATATATCAGTTTCCCTGAATTTTGTCACTTTCTCATCGCATGCTGACTTGTGTTTCTCCTGCAAACGCTTCAGTTGTCGTGAGGTGGATTTTGCACTTCCTCGCGATAGTGTCACGTCACAGTACACGCACATGGTTCTCTTTATGTCAATAAAAATGTTTCTACACAATGAAAGACATTTTTATCGGTATATCATTAAATTAATTAAATAACGAAGTTTGTATGAACGTCTCTTTTAGGAATCATCGAAAGGAAAAAAAAACATACTTTGTCAAAATTTCTTGTCTCTTCAATCTCTCACAGTTATAAGCTTCAGAGTCAAGTGTATGATACACCTGATTAAATTATAAGTCCTTGATATACGAAGAAGATGCATTCCGAGACCTAGTGCTCGTAAGTTGATGAACCTATACAAGGCATCGAAGAGAGTGGTTATCCTGAAGAAATTAGCACTGCATCACAATCGTGCATTAATTCATGATTGTGACGAACTGATCTAGGTTGCAACGTAATCGGAGCCGAAAAAAAATCGCTGTCCGCGGGGAAAAGAATGGGCGAAATGCTGAACAGTTCCTCACTTCACACCAAGTGAAATGATACTTTGTTCAGATTATGCTCAAAGTGCAAGTTCCTCTACCCCACGTTGTGTCCCATCGGCAAACTCCAAAGGCGCCAAATGTGAAATTTTGGGCACGTTTGAATTTTTCGAATGTTTGTATCTCTGAAAGTTCGTAAATCCAATGTGCATCAATGCAGGAAAACGATACTTTGGGGAACGATAGGTTCAGGAAAAAAATTAAATTGTCTTTATGGAACTTTATTTGGGACCAGGAACGGCGAACTATGAATGCCAGAAAACGATCAAAGCGGGAACGATAGATCGGGGTTCCACTGTATATAGGTACCTTTTTATTTATACATTCATCAAGTGAAATAGAAGAAAAAACGTACGTTTAATATGCTTTGCACAATTCTAGTATTTGAGGTATGTATTTGAAATTCAAGATATTCAAATATTCGAGCAATGATTTAATATTCGAATTCGATATTTGAGTTCAAGAAATTTGCTATTCGACCTATCTCTAGATTAAATACATTGTACCAATCTTCCAGCCGCAAGAGATTTACAAAATCATGAATATTAGAACTCTTGAAAGGTCAAGTGACATACACTTCAAAGGGAATTTTGACATTCATTGGGAAAGTAGCAACAACTGGGTAGTGGTTAGAAATATCAATGGAGGTTGTCTTAATTGTTACTTCATCATCATCAAAGTTAGAAATTAACTCTTCAAGTGAGGTAGAAGAATGTGAATTTATGCGGGTGGGTTTCTTATTATATACTCACAAGTTATGTGATTGAATAATGTTCAGAAAATCAGTTCCATCAGCACTGTTAGAAAACATATAAATGTTAAGATCACCAGCAATAATTATCATACCACTGGGATACGGCTGCTATTCTGGATAAGCGTTGCAAAAAATAGCATATGCTATTCTTCGGGTCATTATTGCAACGACCCCGTATTCTGAATGACGTGTAGTAATAATTTTGTTCGGAATAGCATCATGCTATTCCTTGCGCGAGCTATTTGGAAGCTCCGCCCCTTCCCGTATGAAAAACTTTCTGAACAGTTTGCGCAACCAATGGGGGAGAATATATTTTATATATTTTTCTGTATTTTATGGAATATTGACTTGCAATTTCAAATAATTGCTTCATTTGCATTTAAAAATTATATTAAAACGTGGATTTATATAATACGCTTTAAAAATCTCGTTTAGGAAATCAGCTGATTGTTGTTGTTTTGATAATATCACAATGGCTTCAGACAGGTGGGTTAGGTCATAATTTTACTGTTATAATGATGATTTATCGGGCATAAATATTGAATCATTTACCTATATCCGATCGGTCCTTTATCGTGAGATATATGTTATGCGAAATAATCATTGAAAGCTAAATATGTTTGATTTTCTTCGTAATTGTCTTAGGCTTCGAAGTCTGTCTGTTCGTTGCATGTCAAAATAAATATGTACCAACTTTTATTGCTTTGATCGTGACGATATAGCTTTACTGTATGGACTAGGAGCTTTCGTTTTTAATACTAACTTTATATTATATGACTCCCTAATTTCAGTATTCAATCTCTGTTTAGGAACTGAAGTAGGTGGAAACGTCACAGCTGTGCTTTCATGTATTACGATGGAATAGTATCGATATTTCAGCTGCAGATTTGGAAAAAGCAGAGGGAGGTGATGGTGAATTTGAGGATGATGGAACAGCTGTGAAAAAGTGAATCTAGCGATAGTGAATCGTGTGGAAAGTGCTGTTGTGTCAGTTATCATTGTTTTCGTATCAGCTGATTTTAATGTGTAACTGAAATTTTTATAGACCCTGAACTGTGCCGATATACTGAAAATTAATTGTGTGAATAACTTGCTTGGCTATAGAGGAAACAATTTGTATTGAATTCCACATGATATGTATTGCGTTTATGATGTACATGAATATTCCATTAAACGTTTGTGGTGAATCATATTTGTTCGGAAACTTTATTGGTGTTCGGAGAAATCCTTTGTTTTCAAGCAAGTAATTCAAGTCGACTGCCCCTGTTATAATTTAGTAAATTTTAAGTTTTAATTGTAGAAGGTAGCGAATAGTGGGGAAAATAATTTCGACGCGTTGCATATATTTGTATATACTGTCCAACTGAGGAAATGAACGGCTGATCAAAGTATATGGTATTATTATGGTAATATATGGTTTTCATTGAAAGCTATAACAATTATTATATTTGGCGAGTTAGTGTGTTAACACAAGCTTGAAATTTTTCAAGAATAGACCTCATAGCCTACATTGAGGATATTTTTAGTAGCAAGTCAAGTGATGAAATAAAATTATGAGTTGTACATATGAGTAAAACGCGGAAAATTTGGGCTAATCGTAGTAATTCTTGGCATTAATTGTTATTGTTTTCGTACTGTCGATGAAGCAAGCTTGTGCTTCATATATTAAGCTCGAATGTTAATTTCTAACCAATTCACTTAACTAGTTAAATATTCATCACTTATGCTACTATTATTTAATTAAAATAAAGCAGATATCATTTTATTTTTGGCTATTATTCCATTTTTCAATACTGATTATGTTACTTTAACCTCAGAAAAACAATCCGACATCGCAATGCGCACGTTTTCAGGGTTGCAATACCGAATAGCTCGGTCTCGAAGACCGCGTAATATTATAGCAAGCCTACCGGTTGCAATACGCCGTTCAGAATAGTGAATTGCTACGGGCCTATGCTATTCTGAGAATTACGTCTTCCGGTGTAGTAAAAACACGAATTGCAACCGTTCTGAATACCAAATAGCATAGGCGTTGCAATACGCTATATTATAGCAACATCGGTTGCAATATCGAAGAATAGCATAATGCAATTCCATCCAGAATAGCAGCCATAGCAACTATAACTTCTGAAAGACTCACAAATTTGTCCAAAAAAAAGGGAAGTTTCCCATAGGTGACCTGTATAAGAAACAGAGGGTCACAGAAAATTTGTTATTAACTACATTGATCACTGAGCATTCAAAATTGCGTTCATCTAGCAAATGTTTATAAGGAACAACATTAACAGAGTACTCAAATACATCCTTAGAAAGCAGCATGACACCACCATTTTTGTAGTTAGTTCGGCAGAACACATCAAGAGCCCTGCAACCAGCAAGTTGAAAGGATGGTAACTCCTGGTTTACCAGCCAATGTTCACATAAACGCAGAAAATCAGGTTGATAGTGGTCTAGCAGTAATTCCAATTCAGAAATTTTGTTCCTGACACATTGAATATTTACATACATGATATTAAAAGGGGCAGTCCTCCCAAATTTTTCACTGTCTAGTATCATTGTCTTTTTCACATTTTTTTGAGGTTCTCCTACTGATGTGGAGGCCTTGCTGTTCTTTCGCGTGACCATGCGATTTACCTCGGCGGAAGTGGCATCAATTGATAGCGAGTTGAAAGTAAAAGTCGCTAAAATACGTGATGTCAACAGCAACATCAGAAACTTGTAGGATATTGTTCCTCAATGAGACTTTGGGGGAGGAGTAGTTTTGAGGGAAATGCAATGGCCTGACAGCCACATTCTCTGGCCAGAGAGATTCACTAAGGAGTAAGCTTTTGCACGATTCCACTGCAGAAACACGGAAGGAAGCGCAGTTACCCTTCGCTTCGAGTTTTACCACTTTTAGGTACATAGCTTTTCCGATCCTTTCAGAAAAGATCTTATTTCGTCCTCCGCAGTGGACATCGGTTGGACTTTCCACACATGAATATGGCATTTTTTTGCAGTACCCTGAAACGGACAGTCTCTAACGTCCTTGGCCTTTCCATGTATGGTTTTACGGTGCTTGGTTTGCGAGTGCTTCACTTCTATAAAACCATCATCGGCGTTCTCGTCACTGAACGGTGATTTAGAATTATTAAACAACGTATCTTTCAACAACAATCTTTCGAAGAAGACTCAGAACTAGGGAGCACAGATAACGTGTATGTTTGTAATTTGTGACTATCACTAGCCACGTTGTTTTCATCTTGTGGGTCGGATATGGCAACTTTACTGGCAACATTATTCCCTGCCTCTACAAAGGTAACTTTTTTGCCAATGGCACTGAGTGAGATAATTGCATCCGTTGTGGTTCAGAGTCCAATGTAGGTCTCGTGGTCATCATGAATACAGCTAAATCACTTTTTAATATTTCAATATCGGCCACCGTTTTGGACAGAGAGACCTTGGACAGGTGACAATGTAAACACTTCCAAAAAATGTCTCTATTGTCTTTTAGAGCTCGAAAACATAAATCGGTCAGTTTCGGACATTTAAAATGAAAAATATACGAGCAAATATTGCAATTAACTGTTTGGTCCAGTTGTTTGACAACTTTATCGCAGGAGCCACAGAGAACCTCATTGCCATTATGTGCCATTTTGAAAAACATTTTGCACAAAATAAAGTTAGCTGTTTGTTAGAAAATTGAAAAATGTAAGGAAAGTGAGTGGAGGAGGGGTTCGGTTTACGTTTAGCCTTGCTTAAATGAGGTTGGAGCAATGTCAAAAATGTGCTTACCTAATATTATTTGAATGTTTTCTGTTCATTAATTGCTTGCCCAATTGGTTATTTCTACATTTTAGATGCAGTCATCAGACCCGTCTGCTCTGTGTGGGGGGTCCCTGTCAGGGGGGCCCCCTGGCGGGCGCCCATCGCTGGGAGACGCCTCAAACCGTGGTGCCCCTGCTCCTCCCACAAGGGGAGGGCCATCTAACCGCGGTTCGCGCACGCGCCGCAACGGGGGACGCCGTGAGACCCCCTCGCACCATCCGCCTCCCATCCCTCGCTTTCCGCCCGGCTTCAGCACGAGCGGACGCTCATCCTCGCCACGCAGCGACTGTGCCAGCCCCACAGACCACCACTACCGAGCGCCCTCGGACCACCTGCGTGGGGGAGGGGGGCACTGCCGTGAGGAGGGACACTCGTCGCCCTCTTCGTCATCGTCGTGCTGCGGGGGCGAGACGACGGGGCCCGGCTCCTGCTCGTGCAGCGAGGGGGAAGGGGTGGGGGCGGGGCAGCTGGCCGACGACTCGGTGTCCGCGTTCTACGCAGATGTGGAGTTTGCCCCGATGATAGTGATGCAGGCTAGGCCAGGGGACCCAGGGCTAGAGGTAAGAGAGCTGTGATTTCAAAAGGTGGGAAGGAATGGGGAACAGATCCCATCGGAAATCATTGCCAACATTCCGTTGGTCGTTTCTTAAAATATCCATGTCATCATAATATAGGATGCAGGCAATGTTGGGAAACAAAATGAATGCATGTAGAATTCTTCCTTGTATTTTGCATTTGTAGAACATATTATAAGGTATTTCTGTTTGTTGAAAGCAGAATATAATGACTTAACATTTTTCATCAAATACTTGAGGGAAAAACATGTGTGTAAAAGATTAGCTCAAAGACATGGGAGAGGCATGCCCTGAGTGGTGTCTTTGCATTGCAGGGGTCGCCACTGTGCTGCTCTTCACACCAAGGGGATTGGGGGCCATCTCGACCGCACAGCCACCAGAGGGGAGGCCAGCCCCCCTCTCCCTATGGCAACGACTCCGTCTACGGTCGTGGCAACAACGGAAGCAGCTCCCAGGGCTCCCTGCGTGGTGGACGACATACGAGCAGTTCCCCCCTCCATCCATCAATGCCTCTCTGTGGGTCACTCCGAGGTCAGTGCCTACACATTGGATAAAAGAAAAAGGAGCAGGCGAAATGTAGTACAATGACATTCTATAAGTATTAAAAGAAAATATGAAGAGATGGCAATTTTCCACAGGTTTATTTATAGTATGACGTATTTCAACCGTTAGGTCATTATCAAGTACAATTACTGTACTTTACTGTACTGTCGTACTTTAAATAAACCTGTAGAAATTGCCATCTCTATTCTCTTTTAATACCTATTCATTGGCTTCACAGTGAATCCTTTAACTTTTGTTCAATATGCATTTCAGATGTTTTACTCCTATAGATGAGTAGCACATAATCCTTACAAATCAGTGATAGACACTTGGGGGCCATAGGTGAACACCACAGTTCATCGTTGCTACTTATAAAATTTGGATTTAATGATGCACACCCAAGCATGGGCTTTTTATGTTGTTATTGCATCACAAATGTTTGAAGATTCCCTCAAAACATGGAATTGAAGCGTTTCACCAACAAATTGTTGCACAAGTAGCATAGTGATATCTTTTTTTTTTCGTCACTAATCAGCCACAAAAAGATCCCTGCTGATATTACTTATGCATCTAAGATGATAATACTTGCACATGCATATTAAATCACCTAAGTAATATTTAACAGTTCTCAATAATTTGATCTAAAATAGTTTTCACTGGTGATACAATTTAAATGCCCAAGATAAGAAATTATTTTATCGTCAATTTGTGATAACTTTTTTGGGAAGCTGCTATGAAATACTGGCCAAACTTTGGCCATTTAATATTTCTTCACCAGAAGATATTTGATTGGTATCAATTTTTTATCAAATCAGCAATATTTAATTGTTGATACCGACTGAGAGTTATGTTTGTATTGGCATTATTTCCTTCATCATTTGAAGTATTTTGATTTAATATTGGAAGTAATATTTAAATGGCTTTTATTTCACCTAAGGAATGATGATGTGAAAGTCATGATGGTCATATAAAATTGATATGTATATTTTTGACATAAAAATTACTTAGAATGATGTGTGGGTAAATCCAAGGAAAAATTCGTGTGGCTTCATTTGATATTATACATGCTTCCGCAACTATAAAGGATGATTCATTAATTTTGAATATGAAGTGTATGCAACGAGATAATTAGTTCTTCCCATATCTTCTGCCCTATCTCTCATTATTGATATGTGGTTTTTATATGTTTATTATCAAAAATCAACAATCCAAAGATTTTTTCTATTCACTAGACCCTTGAAGCTCAGAGTAACTAAAAGTGCTCCAGAAACAAGTGACTTTGTACGCAGTCCCGCACACAGGTGCAAAGGTAAATACACCATTGGCTGAAGTTCGCCATGACTAAAAAATATTTGACTTAGCCGGGATTCGAACCCGGATTTCCCGGTTGCCGGTCAGGTGTGTTGGCCAGTTCCACCACCAAGCCATCTTCTCAGAGTGAACTTCGGGATGGGTTTTTCCGAACGAGATGCTGATGTCACAAATCCTCACTGTGGCACATATGGCGAGGATCGTGCTTACTAAGCCACCATATCGGAGTGAAAATCCTCTATTTTTGTCGCTGGTTGGCGACAAAAATAGGGGATTGTTGTCACTTGTTTCTTCAGTGCTTTGAAATTCGTCGTCGTAGACCAGCTACAAAATAAGGTTTTTTCACCCTTACTAATGTTGGTGCTTTAAACTTTAAATGTGTACCACTGAGGCTTGGTAAGAGTAATTTAGTGTTTTTTCATATGTGTGCCTGTTAGGCATATTGCTCCTGAACTCGGCTTTTCCAATATTGACAGAATACAAGAGGGGGACTAAAAATAACCGGACACAATTTTTTTTAAATTCAAATTTTAATTTTTTGTCTTACAAACATTAGTCACTTTTGAAATACTCTCCAATTACACTGACACATTGGTTAAAAAGTTTTTCCAGTACACAAAATACATTTGGTACTCGTTGTTTCCGATGCCATTGCAGTGCCGCCTTCGAATTTCTTTTCGTCTCCATAATGTGACCAAAACATTTCCCTATCACTACCATTTTCATCCGATTGAACAAAAGGAAATCAAAAGGTGCAAGATCTGGGAAGTAGGGTGGGTGAGGAAGCAGAATCCTGCAATTTTTTACCAAAAACTCAAATTGCGGCTAGTAGCAACACGTGCCACTTTTGGTCAGGAGTCAACAAGCAGGAGATGAATTTCGCCGCAATTCATCTCAATTGCTAATCTTTGCCCAAAATTCCCTGAAATAAACTCCACGAATGACCTGATTGATCAGCAAGTTGGTCCATTCATACGTACATACGCCTCTTATCTTGGTGCACAAGGGTATGAGTTTTTTTTCCACATTTTCATCAGTTCTGAACCTGGAAGGCCTGTCTGAGCGTTGAATGTCTTCAATTCACATGTTGCCTCGTTTGAATTGCAAATACCACTCATGCACTTGAGTTATTCTTTGAGGAATCTTTTTGACTCAATTTTACGGAGCAGAGAACAACATTTCAACGCTGCACAATGATCTCGAATATCAGCCATTTCAGAAATCGAAGGGGTCAAAAAACTGTTTGAATCGTGCTCAGCGACTTCCGTCCGGTGATCTTTGGCTCCCCACCCCCCACATCGTCTTGTACATAGCTCATTCTTGGCCTTCCTTACCTTACAATTTTCCTTCAATGAGTGGCTACTACTACTGCCTCATGAAGTGGCCCATGTACTTGTCCTTTCTTCTCCTTAGGGTTTATTTGAGGGCCTTTATTTTATCCTCTTCTCTCAAAGACTTCCTCATCTCTAACTCAATCGATCCATTCAATCTTCAATCATTCTTCTTTAGCTCCACATTTTGAATGCTTCCACTCTTGACTTAGGTATCTGCTGCTACCAACGCCATTGTCTTAGAGAAACATGCCCAGGATTTCTTTCTGAGTGGGCACAAGCAAGGCCATATCCAGGTTTTTGTTCTGGTGGGGCACAAGGATACCTTGTGATACAAAATGAACGCAATGATAATGGGACCGTATTAAAAATCTTGCATATTTTTTAAGGGTCTGGGGGGCGGGAGGGGGTACGTTCCCCCGTGTCCCAACCCCTAGATCCACCTAGGTAGAATCTGATGAATCATTGTTCATGTTGCTAATGAAAATTCTAATGCACCCTCAGATGATGTACCAGCGTACTCACGGCCTACGCATCCCGGATCATGGTCATCAAATCAAAGGATAGGCAGCAATGACTGTGTGGAAGCATCTCCCAACAAAGGTGCTTCATTTCTTCAATCGCTGGACCACTGAGTGCACGACTGTTGGGATGCTGTGGTCATGGATGCTCTTGCCTTAACCTTGGCTCCCGAAATGTGCAAAACATTTGCCAGAGGTGCATATCACCTGAGCCAAGACTGCCTAAACTGCAATAAGCACTGAACTTGCTGACGTATCCCAGTCTTTCTTCTCTGAGTGCTTGACTACCGTGAGTTGTAACAACTGTGTGTATGCAATTATGAAGTGAGTGCTGGAAGAAGATTGAGATCGGCGGAACAGTGAACACTCATTTTTTGTTACAAAGATTTTTGTGTTGGTGTGGTGCTTCTAATTTGATAGGAGCACATATTTTATTTTAAATTTTTATGGCCTACCAATGGCAGTGAAAAGGAACAATTTTTGACAAACTCTGGTCAGTTGTCAGATAGCCCTGTACCAATATCCTTTGGTATTAACACATCCATATCATCATCCTTGTACCTATAGTGAGTGGATTTTTCATATTCCCAGTGGCCAACACCCATCTCAGTGTGCAACATCTTTGGAGTATTTTGGGGGATAATTTTATGAATGGCACATGTATCCCTTCCAAAATGGACATGATTTTCACAAAAGAATAATTATTTTGTATTTTGAACAAAATGCTGTATAAAATCTTGTATTATAGTCAGATGTTGTTGAACACGGTTGATGCATATCTGAACTTACTTAGTTGATAAGTTGAGGTAGGAATCTGATGCTAGCTCAAAGAGTGTTTTGTAAATATAAATGTGAAATAATAAGCTCCGTATGTGGCATGAATGGCTGTATGTCTACATTAACCACTTGAAAATTGATTTAAGCAAATGGCATAATACTCATGATCATAAGAACGCATTTCAGGCCGATAACTTCTCCAGATATGAAATCTTTTGTGGTATTTATTTGAGTTTTTCAAAAATATCGACTTGCTGTGAATAAATATTACTAAGGGCATTTAGGAAACTATACTATAGTAAAAGTGAAGTTTTTATTGACAAACTTATTAAAAAACAAAATAGCTTTACGATGATAAATCTTTGATTGGGAACTTGGAATGCCCAGAGAGTAGACTGCTTGCCGACATTTATTGATTTCAAACTACAAAATGTAGAGAAAGAGTTGTGACCGAAGTTATTTCTTGCATATGACGTCGAGGTTGTGCATTTGGTCACGTACGTATAGGATCAGTAGGCTTAATTAAGCTTTCCTCGACCTCGTGCAGCCATTGCTGTGGATTGACGGCCATGATATTTACCTCATACTTGTCCTGGGTGTTTGTGATATCTCTAGGAATTATAATTTGGAGAAATCATCAAAGAAAAATTGTGTTCATCAGTCTTAAATAATTTCCCGGGTTATCAAAATAAAGAAATGTGACGAATGATCTCAAGCTATAACAGATGTAAGAACTAGTGTCCACATTATTTTTTCTTTTCGACATTTTGAGAGCTTGGATTCATTTGAAAGTATGATATTGTAGCTCAGTTCCATGAATATTGTTTTTTCTTATGAAGGAAATCATCACTTCTAAAAATAATTTTGAAATTTACTTATTATTATTATTTAATGTAACGTGGATTGTTTGTCATTCCTCTCTTAACAACCTTTCAGTCTCTATAAGTTTTCCAAACTGCTCCCATTAACTTTATCATTGCATATGATTAGAGATGGACCAATTAAGACTGATCGTTATTTTCTTCTTATGGTCTAATGAGAATACTATAAATAGAGCCCTTTAGGTAAAGTGGGAATTCAGAAAGATTTCATACTTATTTTACATCTATAGATTTAAATTCTAATGGGAACCACCATTCCCTAGATGTTGGCTGATATTATGCATGGGGAGGGGCCAGGAAGTTTGGCTTGAAGGAACTAGGTGAGGGGGGGGGGGGGGGATCATGATCATGCCAGGGCCTCTGCTCCAACGGAAGCGTTTATCCCCTGAAAATTTTTCTTGCATTAAATCTTCTCCGAAAACCTTATTTCTGATGCAATTTTTCTATAATACTGACATTTTTTTATTTTTCCACCAGTCAAATTTTTGTTGGAGGAGCGGAAGATAGGAGCCCCTTTATCATATGCTTATGCTGATATCTATCTTTAAATATTATGAGACTTCACTCAAATTGAAATCCCTTGAGGTAATAATTTATTATCATTTTTCCATTTATTTAACTAATATCAATTTTAATTGGTTTATTAAGTAAGTATTATGTAAGTGCTGAGGGAATTGGTGAAAAAGTCTTCAGGAATCAGAAAATATATGTTCGCTGTGAACGCTATATTTTCTGTCAGGCTATATTTTTAGCTTTCCAAATTCTTTTAGCCTGTCAGCAGACAGTTTTATGCGTGAAGAATGTTTTCATAGTCCATATTTTTACAATGTAGGAATATGGCCCTCCCCCCAAATTGGTATCTTTACGCATGCTTAAATATTCTCCCTCTAAGACAACATCTTTGCACAAAATCTTTGTCTTTATTGGGTTCAAGCATAGGTAGTACTGAAACTATTGGACCATCTCTAATGCATGTGCAGTGAAATGTGTGCCCTGTATTACAATGTTTTCCTTGATTCAGGCTCTATGAGTGTCAATCAAAATGATTCTCAATTGTGTCTTAATTCCTAAGCTTGAATGCTCAGCATTATAATGACTATAATTTCTCTTGGAACCTTTTTTTCACTTTTTTATGAATAACTTATTGCTAAAATATGTAATACTACCTTTTACATTTGTGCTCTGGACTGATTACATCATCATCAGCTTCCGTATTATAATCTTGTCTACCAATTGCAAAATATGAAACATTTCATTGCAAAATAAATTTATGAAAGAAACATGTAAAGAACTTAATTGTCTTTTAGTTTTAGCTATCCTCAAGTACTGTGAGGAGAAAGTCGTGGTCACCCTATCACTGAATCATCTCAATACACACATGTTACAGATATGTAATTGCTGTTTGGGAAAAATTCCCTCTGACTGGAAATGGAACCATTGACCTTTGCCTTTCCTGGCTACTCTGTTGGCCACGATGCTATTCAAATTATGTACTTGATTTTGGCAATTTACCAACATTTGTGGTGATAGGTGTTGCAAGGTGCACACTGCAGGGGCCTAACATTAAGCAGCACGAAGCCCAGTAAACTGCCATGGATATAACAGTCATGATATGAGCAGGGCTACAGTTCATTCTCTGTTGCTGGGACGTTGTTGGTATTTTTCACCTTTGTATCTACCATTAGTTTTTGTCTTAATTCGTACTATTTCCTTTAGATCTACCCCTAGTTACATAAATTTTTAGAGGCTTTTATTAAAACTTAGTCTTACCAAAGTATACACTAAACCGTTCCAGAAAAAAATCCTTAGGCAATTCATAAATGTGTCTGATGCTGCATGTTTACAGGCCAGTATGGCTTGATAGAATTGATGTGGTGGTATGAGGAGTTTCTTATTGCTTTCCCATCATAAGACTGCATATGGGATGAGAGGTTATTCATTTCTGCAACTCATCAAAAAATATAGCCTTTGAAAGTAAGCATTTTCTCGAAAGGACTATCCCTCATATAATTGGATATAAAGTCAATGGTTGGATGGGCAACAATGCGAGTGGAGCATATGTTTCCACGAAAGGTTTATGACTTC
Organism: Ischnura elegans; assembly: GCF_921293095.1. Taxonomy (NCBI): domain Eukaryota; kingdom Metazoa; phylum Arthropoda; class Insecta; order Odonata; family Coenagrionidae; genus Ischnura; species Ischnura elegans. The sequence goes on along the minus strand of NC_060247.1, from coordinate 136,623,026 downwards.
CTTATTAAGGCCTGGTTACACGGTACATTAACACGTACAAGTTAATGTACGTTTGCGTGAATGATTTTGGTGGACCGGAATGGAACATGTACGAATGCATGAACCAAATTAGAACAGGTTCTATTTTCCGTTCATGCATTCGCACAAGTTGGGTGGTTACACGGTGCATTTTGGCTTTCATTCTCGCGTTCATACATTTAGACATTAACCCGTACGTGTTAATATGTATTGTGTAACCAGGCCTTTAAAGCCTTCATCAGAAGCAATGCTGAGGGTTGCTCTCGCAAGTCATTCAGTTTCAGTGGTCTTGGTAGATACCCAGGATCAAATCATTGAGGTGTACATACTCAGGGGCACCGACTTATGAAAAATATTGGGGGGGCCCATATCGGAGGTCTTGCCCCGGGAAGAGGTTAAATTGAAAGTGTGTCGCAGCACCAAAACACTACCATGATTCACACCACTTGACTGAGTTAACCTGCTTAACCTTATAATTATTTGTTTCAACACTCATTGTTGAATTTATTTTAAAAGTTAACTATCGTCAAGCGTGGGAAATAAAAATCACCAATATATTTTTGTGATTTCACAAAGCATAATATAACTTAATTATTTTCTTGAGTTATTGAGGGGGCTCCGCCCCCCAAACGAATCTTTGAGGGGGCTCGGGCCCCCTCAGCCCCCATGGAGTCGGCGCCACTGTACATACTAAATAGATGCTTTAAAAAAAATTAACAACCTTTTATGGCTTGACAAGGGAATTTATTTCTGAATTAATTTGCAAAGTTAGATGTGGGTGACACAAACACCGAAACAGATTCCTCACTGCTAAGCTGCCACCAACTGTTGAAAATAAGATGTGTATGTTTCCAAATGTATACTCTGTATTACACGATAACGGATACAGAAAAAACTTAAGGGGTCTCAAAAGATATCTTGAGCTACCTATACTTTTATCGTAATAAAAAATAATCAAGTCACATGCAAAGTTTAAGAAATTTTCATTTAAACTAATTGTGCATGTGCCAATGGTATTGCAAAAAGTACTCAATTTTTAATTGTTTGTGACTACTTCAGGGCATTGGTGTGGATTATTCCAGCACGTACCGCATGCCATTATAAATGCACCTGGACACTGCCACCATGGAATTTTTACTTTCGGCCACCATGCGTGTAGGTTGAATGTATGTATACACATGTATGGGAAACAAAGGAGGAATGGGACAGTTCCAATTTCCCTCTTTTAATTTAATTTTTTTAGCTCTTGCTTTTCTCACATGTATGACGAGCAGTAACTGCATTTCTTTCTAAAATGGCTCCTGGCTCACTTCTCTGAATATGAATAAAGAAGAGGATATTGGTTTTCACACCAATTTTGGAAACTTGCATGATATGCTTTAACTTTAAAGTTCTAATATTTTAATTATGTCTGTCTCTCACTGGAAGCACGGATGAAAGTGCGTGTTTAAGGTAACATTATTTTAGGAATGCCAGTTTTGTAAGACCTGCCAAATGAGGTCAATGCCTTTTTTGTTAGAAGCACAGGACTATTTCATTCAACTGCTATCACAAAAACATAGAGAATGATTAACATATTAGAGCAATCCCTAGCAACCTAACAACGAAACAAGGTTTCCATGTGAACCGTATCCTGCAACGTATGCAATCGTAGTATACACTAGTGGGGGAACTCTTGGGGAATGGGATGAGAAAACTCCAACATGAATGCTGAAGACATTGATGGCCTTGAATGTCTTTAAAATGGTCATAGCCATTGGTAATCTGTGGCTACGGACGTAGGCAATGGTAAATTCTCTCTAAGCTACCAAAAAATCTGTAAAAACAAGCTCGCTGTTCCAAAACGCTAATTCGCCGTGATCACAAGGAGTATGTTCAGGGCATGTGTTCATCCATTTCCTCCAACCCAAGAAAATTCTGGTCCTTTGTGAATAGTCGCCGAAAGTCTCCACGCATCCCCCTTCACGTGACCTTTAACAATCTCGAGGCTGTGGGTCCAGATAGACCAAACTTATTCAATCAATTCTTTACTGATTGCTTAGCTCCTTCATCTACTCTCTCTAATAAAATTGATAACATCCCCACGCCAATTCGTGACCATTGTCTATCTAACGTTATCACAGATCCCAAAGATGTATTTGAGTATCTCTCCAAAATCCCTCTCCATCGTGCCCCTGGTCCCGATGGTTTGAGCCCCAAGCTAATTAGACATTGCGCACAGTGGCGCCGACTCCATGGGGCCTGAGGGGGCCCAAGCCCCCTCAAAGATTCGTTTGGGGGGGCGGAGCCCCCTCAATGTTTCAACAAAATAATTAAGTTATCTTATGCTTTGTGAAATCACAAAAATATATTGGTAATTTTTATTTCCCATGCTTGACAATAGTTACCTTTTAAAATAAATTCAACAATGTGTAAAAACAAATAATTATTAGGTTAAGCAGGTTAACTGAATCAGGTGGTGTGAATCATGATAGTGTTTCGGTGCTGCGACACACTTTGAATTTAACCTCTTCCCGGGGCAAGACCTCGGATATGGGCCCTCCCAATATTTTTTATAAGTCGGCGCCCCTGATTGCGCATCCTCCCTCTCTCTTCCATTGAGCCTCCTACTGAACCGTTGCTTTTCCCTCGGCACCTTCCCCTCCCAATGGAAAATTGCCAACATCATTCCCATACATAAAAATGGCCCTAAAGAGCAAGTCTCAAACTACCGCCCAATATCGATACTTCCGATACTATCTTCAGTTTGTGAAAGGATTATTCTCAACAGGCTCTACTACTTCACTTCTCCTTTTTTATCAAATAATCAGCATGGTTTCCTTCCGGGACGCTCCTGCCTGACCAACTTAGCTCTTTTTCAGCATCATGCAGTCGTTTCCATCTCCAATAAAGCTCAACTTGACGCAATATTCTTAGATTTCTCGAAAGCTTTCGACTCTCTTGACCACTCTCTTCTCCTTCACAAACTCTCTCATCGCTTTAACCTGCATGGAAATTTTCTAAACCTAGTGGACTCTTTCCTCAACAATAGATGCCAGCGTGTAATACTTCCTGGCTGCTCATCCCAATGGTCACCCACAACATCCGGAGTACCTCAGGGAAGTGTACTCGGGCCATATTTATTTAATCTTTTCATTGACGATCTGGCCTCCCTTGTACATCCCTCTCAAGCCCATACCCTTTTTTACGCAGATGACTGCAAAATTTTTAAGCAAATTAACAATATCGCAGACTGCCATAACCTACAGGATGCATTGAACAAGGTTTCAGAGTGGTGCAACACCTGGAATCTCCGCCTAAACGCTAATAAATGCAACATAATTTCCATTTCGCTAAAAAAGTCCCCTTATGATTTCAGGTACAGTTTAAACTCCCTTCCCCTCAGACGAGTCTCCACCATCAAAGACTTAGGTGTCTTAATGGATCAAAAATTAAATTATTGTGAGCATATTACAAAAATTAAAAATAAAGCTATGTCTCTCCTTGGCCTCCTCTACCGCTTCTCAGAAATTGCAGACCCGATAGCATTACGCGCATATTTTTCAACTATTGTCATTCCCGTTATAATGTATTGCTCCCCCATTTGGACAATCTCAGCCCCATCCAATGTTTTGGCTCTTAAAAGTGTGACAAATTTTTTCACTAATATAGTTAAGTGCAGAGCCCCTCATCTTCGTAATATGTCCGCTGAATCTGTTTTGCACACTCTCTCTATATCTAATATTCCAAATTTAATCTTAAAATCTGATTTAAAACTAATACATAGCATTCTAAACTCTTCCATAGACTGTCCCGATCTTGTCTCCAATCTAAACTTTAAAGTTCCATGCAGACCCACTCGAACGCATTCGCTCCTCCATGTGCCCATTCCCAGATTGTCACTAACCAAACGTTCCATCCTCTCCCGCCTCTCTTCCCTCATAAATTCCCTTCCAGATCACATTGACCCGTTCTCCATTCCAAACCACTCCTTTACAAACTGCGCTCTTTCCTACCTTAATGTAAGCTCTTAAGGTCAAAGAGCTTCTTACTTCAATGCATTGTTATTTATTTAAATTAATTATGTTTGATTGTGTTTGTGCTTTTATGTTTGTTATACTGTGCCACTATAAAATGGCAAACTATGCTGTATGTGGACAATTTGATAAATAAATAAATACATGTCCAACGGCACAGAGCTGAACTCTAGGGGATGTAAGACAAATGATGGACTCAACAAGAATTTGCCTTCCCTCATCAGGCACAGGGGTTCGCAAGATGGCAGGGGAGGCAATTTATTTTTTCTACCATTGGACCCCAAAAGAGTGGAATAAACAGACACAAAAAAGTGTCATAGATGTACGCACACTGTAGCCTTTCTTCATCAGTTGTTTTGAGCTGGACAGCCCACTGTCAAGAAGAGGGGGGAGGTATTTTAATAAGTGGTCCCCTCACCTGAGAATAATGTTGAGCAACTATTTACCTCGTCTGGTCATGGAAAATTGGAAATCCTAGTAGGAACTATGTTTATATTGCCCATACTGTAGTTTACTTTGTTCACTGTATGGTTGTTGATGGAGTTTTTTTTTAATCACGTCTCTGATGTTATGTTTTTGGTGATTGTAATTTACCTGAGTTTAACGATTGGGAGATTTTAGTGAGTGGCTTTGATGCTGGTGGGTGTAATGTGACCTTATCACCTTTGATTAGGCCTATCATTGAATCCTTTATGCTTTTGCAATGTAATCAGCTTAGTACACGCCCTAAGCTAGTAGACTTCTTAATCTAGTCTTCTCTCAAATCAACTGTACAACTTTTACCAATGCTAATGTACCCCGATTAATGGGCACGAGCCAGTCAAAATATTATGCATGTTTTAAAATTCTGCATCTCTTTTAAGTTGGTTGCATACAAAATCAGCACGCTATCTTTACGATAAATCTAATCTCAATGATTCTGAAATGGTTTAAAAGTCAAGCACTACTGCAAGCTAACATTAATAAGCCATCATAACCATTACAATCATAACTAAGAATCCCATAAGGTTCTTTGTTGTGGTCATTATAAGGTTCTTCACCACAACCCACAACTTTAAAAATCGCGGTAGTTGGTGGCAATTCTGCCTTCAATTGTTTGAGGTATTTTTTTGGCGTTGTCAAGCATCAGCTGATTTGAAATGCGAACCTCCAAACTTAGTTAAATGGTGAAATAAGCAACAGTATATTTCGTGTGGAATGTTTATGGTCGAAGAAGTTTTTGTTTTTCTTCCATTTCCTGTTAACTCGCTAAATTTACTCTGGCTAATACGCAGATTTAGAACGGGATGATATGTAATTTTGTTTTAATTGCAGTTCATTAATTATGTAGTGCAAAGATAATATAATTCATGGAATCTAGATTTTATGAAGGCTGCGGCCGTGAAGGCCCAATCCGTTGTATATTTCTTTGTGAATTTCACCCTGTTGCTGGGCCTAAAATAACTTGTCAGGTAAGTTGTTTTACATGGTCAGATTTGAGTTTTTCATGATTTTTCAATTCTCTTATATAATTTCCTTTGCTAGGTTCCTGCAGATTATGTTTCCAAAGAAAATTTTGACGCCGTCAGCGTATACATAATTCCCAAAGCCCAATTACAGAGGAGTATCTTGACAGTGTAATTCCCTTTGAAAATATATCTTTGCAATAGTAGAAGTATTTGAATGCCTTAACATTTCTGCCCCTCGAATTCGCAGGACAGTCCTGGGGAAGAAGATAACAGGTTTTCCCATCAGCATTGACAATCCCAAATATGCTCGAAATGCATTTTATTTCAACCTATGTTTTGTGTTTGACTCGTGGGCCCGAACAGTTCATTTTGAGCCTGTGGTGAAGAAGCTCTCCGAATTTTTAGTAAGTTTTAATCATTTTTGTACCACGTTTTATATGCAGTTGGAAGAAGTTTCCTGTTTTTGAATTTTATGAAAATGTGTAAATTTGTGAAATTGCAATTAGACATTCGTTTTAACGTTAGACTTGTTGTTTGTTTTCCTCGTTGGTGAACATATATTAGTGTTGGAGAGTGATTACAGATAAGAAATTTAAGTCATTGATAAATTCATAGCATATATGTATGTATAAGCCCAGTCTCTCTCATTGAGAATGGTGGGTCATCCCACCAAAACGTTTGACAAATATCTTGTGAGTGTTCCTTATTATGTGTCTCTATTTATAATCATCTCGTTATTTAATTATTTGATATCTATAGAGCCTATTTTTGACAGTTCAAGCAGTTTTGACATATGCTAAACAGATTGCAGCGCCTGTTGACTGAAGTCTCCAAGGAAGGTAGTAAAACTGCAGTTGTCCCTCAAGGTTAGCCAGCGATATGATGTGTTATGCAGATGATGGACTGTACAGTAGTAGTAATATTTATCTACTTCATTGGGATAGAATATCCATGAGTTTCGTCAAGATTATGCAGTATAAAATACAAACAGATAATAAAATACAATACACACGAGCTATACAAACACACAGCTATTCTGTGGGATTGAGGCCATAGGTTAATGTACAACACCAGTTAAAAACTCATTGAGATTGTAGTAGCTCTTTTCGATTAAGATATGTTTCAGTTTGGCTTTGAATTGAATTGATGAGGAAATGGAATGGATGGTGATATGAATCTTATTGTACACAGTGGCAATGGAGTGGTATAGACCTTTTTAACAGAGACTGTAGGAGTATTGGAGGGTGTGTGTGTTGTTTCTGGAGCGTGTGTTGTGATCGTGTAGGTTGGCTTTAACAGGGAAAAGATGAGGATTGTTTCAAACGAACATTGCACAGGTAAGGATATAGATAGAAGATGCTGGACCTTACAAGAAATGGTGTGCCTGGGGTGCGGATGGGGACTCTGTGGATAGATTAACAGCTTTCTTCTGGGGAGAAAAGGTTCTCGATAAAAGAGAGGTATTTCCTCAAAACAAAATGCCGTAAAATAAATGAGAGTGTTCTTTGGCATAGTACAGAGCTTTGAGTGTGTTTGTGGACACTACCGGGGCAAGTTTCCTTATCATAAAAAGACCCACAGAAAGTTTTTTGTTCAGTTCAGAAACATGTGATGACCAGTCAAGTGTATCTGAGAGGTGAATGCCTAGGCATTTGATTGATGTCGAAAAGATAAACAGATGATCATAGGGCAAATCTTCAGCTTGGCGAGGGTTCTTAATATGGAAGTGGTGGTAACAAGTTTTGGCTTCATTTAATGCGATATTGTTCAGGTGACATTCCAACATCTCCTGATTTGTAGTTTTGGCATATTCTGTTAGTTTATAAGTATTGCTAGCAGTCAACAGATTAGTTGTATCATCTACATACATAACTGTGCGACTCCGGGTAAACTGCTGAGGAAGATCATTAATAAAAATAAGAAATAAAAGTGGGCCAAGATTTGACCCTTGTGGGACACCTGATTTTACTTTCAGTGACCTTGAGATGGTTTGCACTATCCCAGCTGTGGAGTACTGTGTATAACACTCTACTTGAGTTCTATTTTCAAGATAGGAAGTAATCCAGTGTAAGGACACCAGTAACACACAGACTTTCGAGGTTGCATTTTAAAATTTTATGATCAACACAATTAAAAGTATTTTTGAGATCATTAGAGACTCCTTGGACATGCTGTTTTAGGTTCAAGGCCTGTAGTAATAAGTTCAGATACTGGAAAATTGCAGTATTAGTTGATCTACTGACTTGGAATCCATGTTTGGAGTCAGTAATTAGGTTGAAAGAATCTAGGTAGCAACTTAATTGCCGATGAAATAACTTCTCAAAAACTATAGAAAATACTGTCAGATCAGCGATGGGCCTGTAGTTACATGTTTCTGAGGAGGGACCCTTTTTTGGGGTAGGTATAGCTTTGGCTTGCTTCAGTGCAGAGGGAAAGACTCCAGAAGAGAAGGATAGATTTCTAATACTAGCTAGGGGCAATGCTATCACTTGTGAGGAGGCATTAATAGGAATACCAACTGGACCTTTTGAAGAAGTGTTGCGAAGGGATTTAAACTTTTCCCTACTAAAGACAAAAATGTACGTCTGGACATTTCTTAACCTGAAAATGAAAGCTGCAAATTTTCGTCGGAGATTATCTCACGCAGATAAACGCATGCCGAAAATATACGTTTCGTAGCTCTCCCCCTTTTAAGATGGTCGCGGGTATGTGATGTCTTTGTTTTGGGACCCAACACAGTGGGGCTCAGGCTTTACACTCGAAATCCGGGATCAGGTACCCGGACCCCTCATCTCATATTACCCCTGTTGGCGGTAAGGGACTGCAGTCATACAATCGTGCATCCAGTCATTTTGCGAAATAAATATTTGTTCCTTTCTCTAAAAATATAAACTAAGAATTGAATTCTTTATTCACAGTGAACAGTGTTCATAATTTTTAATCGAAATTATACGATAAATATTAACTTATATCTCGATTTCAGTATAAACATCAACATGGAAATTGTTGCTGCATTTATTCACAGTGAACAGTGTTCATAATTTTTAAACAAAATTCTACGATAAATATTAACTTATATCTCGATTTCAGTATAAACATCAACATGGAAATTGTTGCTGCATTTAATGCATTAATATTGATGGTAGAGCTTCGTTCAAAATTTGATAATTCTCCAAATAAAATGAGGAATTCAATTCAAAGTCTGTAATTTATATGCAAGCAACAAATATCCTTACAGCTAATTCATATAAACGGAGCATGATTGACTGCAAACCAGTGCTGCTGGTAGGGTTATAGACCCCAAAAGGAGGGAGCCCAACTACCCTTTGAGTCCGAGATAATACGGAGTCCCCGTTAGGAAGGGTCGAAAAGGTTAAGGGTGCTGAGAGTGAGTGATTATCAGCGAGACCCTTCTTAACGAATGTCCTGTAAAAATGCTCCGTACGGAGGGGACGGAAGAGTCTCTTGGGGTTCAGTACAGCAGTCATGCTAAGGCGAGAACTCCACCATCTCAAAAGGGTTAATAATGTTCACTATTTCAGAGGGAACAGTAGGTGTTAAAAAGAAAGAATTGGGGGAGGTCCTGCGCTGAGAATGGATAGAGGACATATTTGTGGGAGATGGAGTATAGCAAAACTGTGAATTGAAGAAATCAGCAATTTTTTGAGTATTTTCCACAGTGTAACCTCTGAAGTTAATGCTGGAATTTGAGGTACCAACAGGAGATTTAGTTAACTGGTGAATAACTTTCCACGTATCCCTGACAATGTTACTCGAGTTCCCTAAGTATTTGTCGACTGCTGCCTTTTTCTCCAAGGCAACACAGTTCTTAAAATCCTTAATGGCATTATTATAATGACTAGGAAGGGATGTATAAGTGAATTTGCTTAGGTAGTGAAGACAACGGAGGTTCTCAGACATCATTCGAAGTTTTGGCGAGTCAAGTTTAAAACTTTCATGGAAATTTCTAGTCTTGACCCTTTCGAGGGGAAAGCAAGCTTCAAAATATGTCATGAAGGAGTTCATAAATGCTTTAAATTTTGTATCAACTTCTTTACTAAGATTAACGTCATTCCAAGCTTCAAGAGAGAGGCAGTGGCCGAACTCATTGATATCGTCAATAGAGAATTTACGCCTGGAAGCATACACTGGCATGGGTTTAACACATTCATAACAGAGTCATAAAATAAACTCACTTGAAGGCCGAAGTGGTTGGAAAACCCCATAGACCGACGTTTAAGACTTTTTCTTGGAGAGGTGATGCCAATTTTGAAGGCTGCATGTTTGCTTTTTCCTACGACTTTCTCGGAGGTCAGTTCCTCCTCAACAGGGTCCATATTCAGTGTACCTGTAGTACATATCTATCTGTGTGCATACATTATAGAGGATGTCTGTTTGTCTGTCCGCGATGCATTTCCATACGGCTGTATGCATTGCAATCAATGTTGGTATGAAGGTGTATCTCATGCTTTCAAAGCTGGTAGTGCTAACACATCCTTCACGTCGTTTTCTCACTACCATTTTTTATGTCACGTCTTTCAACTTCTGTGGTAGGACATCCTGCCGGGTACGTACACCTCTTTACTCGATCAAGGGGAAAACATAACTTAATGGATTCTACATTTTATTATTAATCCTCTCGGTGCAAACCATTTTGTGTTCTCACAACACTTTTGGTCTACGCGCGTATGGACACACATAACAATCAATGTTTTTAAGCAGTATACATATAAGCTGAAATATGTACATGGAAATTGTTTTTACAGTCTATCATTCGATATATTTAAAAAAATAATGAATTGTGACAAAACGATTAATTACTTTGTTATTGCTCATTCCTAGTTTTAAATTTTGATTCTTTTGACAAATGTGATCATGTTTTCAACAATATAATACTCCTGGAATGCATTAATGAATCGCAAACTGCAATGTTGAAATAGATATGCTGAAGAAACCATACATGATGAAAATTCTGTAAAAAAAGTTTTGACTCAATTTTGGAAGAACTTTTAGGGATTTAGGGAACTGTTAATAAGTTGCCATGAAGAACCTCGGAAGAGAATCAATTCCTTCTCTTCATCTCTCATCTTTAAAGATAGAAAGTTTGGTATGCATGGAGAAATTCATAGCTTGATATGTAACCACTTTACCGTATGAAGTTGCAAAGACAAGGGACATCTCAAAATTTATGTTTCTCCATCATTGCTATTCAAATTCAGTAGTTAGAATCATGCATTTTTAATGGAAGGAAGCGAGTGAAATTTGTCTAATTGAGTCTTGTTGAATTTTGTCTCTGACCTAAGAACATTTCTGTCACTTATCATTATAGCGGACATTTGTTCTCTTAACTTAAAGGAATCTTTCTTATTGACTGTGTGGTAATATTACTCTCTTTCTTCTATGAAAGGTGACGTTGGAAATGGAGAGTGGATTCCTTTCTAATGATAACTGCAAGGTTAATCTTCCAAATATTCTTCAAACTATCCTGCAAGAACTGAACAGAAGGAAAATGTGTACTGTTGTTGGTAAGGTCATCACTGATTCATTAATTATAATTATCATTTTATTTTTCTCAGGTTCTTACAAAATCGAATGTATATAAAAATATTTTCAAATTATAATTTCAAACGGTAACATAATGTTTGTCTGTCTGGTATGCATATCCAAATGGCTGCATGAATTGCGACCAAAGTCGGTACATAGGCACATCTCATTTTTTCAAAGCCTTTAGTGCTTTTTCTGGTTTTGTCCGACTCGTCCTTTGCATCGTTTACTTGTTATCATTTGTTGTGTCACGTCATGCAACTTCTGTGGTTGGACATTGTTAATTTTTCGAATAGAGGAAAGATTGGTATTTGGTTTGATGTACCTCTTATTGAACCCCTGAATGCTGAGTGAGAACTCATCCTCTCTGAACTTCAATGGGCCTCATCAATATCCTGCTGTTGTACGCAAATCTGTGTGGAAAACATTTGGAAACACTCCCTCATCTTAGAAATATGCTTCTCTTTGAGGAAATATGCTTTCCTCTGGGGAATGGGTGAACAAACACAGGGTGGACCATGGGCAACCTCTGCAGAGTGAAGGGTTTTACAGTGGTAAAAGGAATATCCTTCAAAGAATTTCACGCGTGAGAGCATTATGATTAGCTACCCTAACTGCAGGAAGTAAAGTGTAATTGTGGAGATGCCCACCAGGAGGCAGCTGAGGGCAAGCTTGTGCCGTGCCTGATGAAGTGGTAGAGGAAAGAGAGTTGTCATGATGGCTTGTACTGTAATAGAAGTTAAAAGAGTAAATATGTTAGTGAAGCTCCACCGTCAGACTTTTCTTCGATCCATAACTCATTCTAGATATCCCACGGCATGTCATGCTATAGACCAGGCCAAGTACATATGAACTTGAACGAGGGGAATGCCTCTTTCTTTGCTCACATTGGAATGACCTGGATCATCAGAGTAACTCTAATTTCAATTATACACCACTGAAAAAACTGCTATTGGTACTTGTGTATTATTACTGTCTGTCTAATGGGGTAAGTATCCCTTGGCGTTAAATTTGGTGATAATGATACTTAGGACAAAAAGTCATGGAGCACATAATTTTCCCATCTCACGTTGGAATGCATTTTATGGTACATATGTGTGTACCATTCATATCAACAAGTCCTAATTTATCTTAAATTTATAATTATAATTAAATCAATGGCAGTGTAACTTTGAAATATTATCGAACTAGAAATAATTTTATGACAATTTCATATAAAGTGTAGTATTTATTCGATGTTTCTGAAAAGAAACATTCATACATAGTTCATGAATGCATAATTGTGGCCTTCATAATAATGAGAGTATATTGTTTACTGATAATATCTCATAGATAACTTTGGCCTTTGAAATGATGATTTTTTTTATTTTTAATATGACATAGTGATTAAATGCACATGAGGAAGTGTGTCCATAATTCAGCTGAGGGAAGGAACTCCAAAATGACACACACCCCTCTCCTCTATTCCCATGGCCACCCAAATTCCATTCACAGCTTCCCACATCTCTCTCTTTCACTCGCTCATATGATAACCTTTTTTCACATTAAAAGTAGCTAACTTTTGTTAGTAACCATTGGATCAAAAGAATTGGGAGTTGTGTAGTCCACCAACATGTGTATTTTGCAGTGGGAAAGTTACCACCATTGCAGTTGTATTGTGTACTGGCTAGTCACTGTGTTCGTTTGTTTACTCAAGAGAATGTCAGACTGAGGTGCATGCCATACCTTTCTAGACTAAAATTATTGTTGTTTGTTGTAGCTATTATTTTCTAAACTTGATCTCATACTGTGCAGAACAAAGTTACTATAATTTTTGTAGGGCTTGTATGATCACTGAATAAGTTATGTTGTTGTTATTATTTATTTTATTTGACTTGTCTTCTATTTCTAAGTCCTGAAACTATAACTGATACTGATACATGACTACCCCGGCAACAGTTGGCAGCAGTACGACGCATCTCAAAGTGGTGAGGGTAAGCCGGGACCCCACACCCGTCGATGACCACCAAGTGCCATGCCTCACAGCCGTGCATAAGTCGTATTGCAGGGACCAGTGGGACTTGACCACCCAGCAGGTGGGTACTCTAATATCTTCTAAGTACTTCATCTGTGCTCACGAGTGAGGATTTTAGAAGCCAACCATCTCTTCCTGCTTGGTTTCTGTATTCCTTTATTCTTCCTATAAGCCTCGATACGCTTCGATCGCCGTTTTATTCGAATTAAAGAAGAAAATCAACTCTTCCCACTAGTTACGGTTACTTGGCAATAACTCTGACATTTTCATGCAACAATAAGGATGTTGTGAAGCAGTTTGTTTACCAAATTTCCAAGCTTGGTTCATGACGTTTCCAAAGATAAGTCGCAATTGACGTGCAGTCACTGCTAGAACCATTTAATAAACAAACAGCGGGAACTTAGTTGGGCACTAATATATATTTATTCATTTCTTCTGTTGGAGAGTGGTGAGCTGCCCCAGTGCCATCTGTTGGTTACTCTTGTGGGCCAAAGCAAAGGGATTTTTCTGCGTATAAACCCCCGCTGAAATCATGGTAAACCTCGGATTCATACAACCTCGGGTTTCACCACGGGTCGACCTCCTGTCTCAGCCCTTAAATAACATTGGCATCCAGATCCCGAATATCACTCTCACCATGTCTCCATGTTAGAAGATTTTTTAATTTGAGATGTTCGAAGGCTTCTACTTGTGATTTGAATCCAGGACCCCATTATCACCAGCCAAGCACTCTCTCTCCCCAAGGCCGCCATACTCCTAGCCAAGGGTTCCATTCATGGTTAGCTCTCTATGTTCTCTTAGGGCTGAATTTTCACTGTTCAAGAAAAAAATAATTTGTTTATTCTGTGAACATTTAGCACTTAAAAAGGAAATAATTTGTTTATTGTCGTCATTATTCAGTGAAAATGTCTACTTTGCCAGTACTTAGTATGTACTTCATTGGAGAGATGTAGGTGCATAGTGTTTAATAGCTTAGATTAAGTATATCTTAAAATCTAAGAGTAGGTTATTGAAAGGATACTGAATGCAAAGGGGGGCAATCTTTAGTCTAAAAGCATACTCAGTGGGAGATAGAAAGATAGACCCTTTGCAGGTTAGAAAATATGTATTCCACAAGAATTTCCCTGGTTTCATGTGAATCATTGTATTTTTACAGTTTTGAGATTATGTACTAGTACGTAATATTAGTTATGCTTTGAAATGTCATGAGAAACTTCAAAAGTAGCCAACATTAATTTTTTTAACATCTTATTTTATGTAGATTTTGATGGCTTTTTCCGTGTATGAGAAACTGTCACTGTTTACCATTTTCTACTCGATATCTTTGGAATACTTTTTTCAGCTAGAACAAGAGATAACATGTGTGTAGAATATTTGTGGGTTCCATGGATGCCTTCTTGAGAGATATGATATCCAATGCCCTTTGCATTACACATTGTATCTGTGAGAGGGTGCACACATTGAAATACATATTCCGCATAATTGTGCTAAGCTGGGTTGTTACTTTTATGTTAATTGCTCTCTTGCAACTTCTATATTTCAAAATCACGGAGCTATGTGAATTTAGATGAGCGCATTTTCATTACATTTGCTGTAGCAGTACCCCATGTTAACCTAATTATTGTTTATTTTCTGGATATTTCAGGTCATCCCCTTCATTGACGGTTTTAATCATGTTGCTAAAATTGCTGCAGAAGCAGATGTGGAAAACAATTTGGTCAAGTCATGCATACAGAATTTATTGTGAGTATATTTTCCTTCTTTCATTCACGTAAGTGCAGAAAGCTCTCTCCTTGCATGACCTCTCACAGTGCAATTTTGCTCATGCAGGGCAATAAAGTTTGTTCTGGATTTTACATGAGTAATAATTCTTCTTGGCAAAGCGCCATTTTGTTATCCAAAGCCCGGAACAACTTTGGAGCCCTGTCCCTCCAGTATTCATTGGATTCATTATTGCAAATATGATAGTTTATTCAAAAACCATATGTACAGGGTAATTGGGACAGAGAATGTGTAATCAGATGTGCAAGACATTACTACTAATAATATTTTATTTTCATTTTTTAAATTTTTATTCAAGATCAATGGGCTACTGCCCTTTTAAGTACATTGTGTACAAAAATAGTGAAATAAAAAGTGCATAGTATCATTCAAATTTAAACTTAATTAATAATTAACATCATTGCTAGAAACACCCCTTAATGCAAGGGTTTTGCCAGGGAGTATGTTATAAAATACTTCTGTTTCGTCTGCATTATATCACGCAGGGAATACTTCTTAAAATATTCCGCTAGGATTGGAATCCTCTCCTCCACAGCTTCGGGTTTACACCGCAGGCATCCGGGCATCACCAGCAATTATGAAGGGAGATAAAATTTTCGTGCTTCAAATAATTATAACCAGCCTTCTGAACACTTGAAGTTCTCGATTCTCAATCTATCACTGAAATACTCCGCTTTAGCCTTAGACCTAGCCCCTTTCTCGTAACAGTTCCCGTGGACTAAAGTTGGCAAAACCACCCGGACAAAGCTGAGCTTCTTGCTCTTGTATGTTCTGAATTTCTTGGGCACTTTTGCTGTGATGGTTTGCCCTCCCACACCATGGCAGACCTAACCTTCTCTTTGTTTTTTACATTGTGAAGAGAGAATAAGTAGATACATAAATTAATTACGCCACTCTTGTAATTCCCTATTATTTTCATTTTCTCGCCTGGAGATGCTCAGCGTTTATTTGGCCATCGTGTCTACCTTCAAATGCTCTCTATTTACGCAACTCACGGACATGCGGGTATGCTGTTGACTGCTTTCTGCTGCCCGAGAAACAAAAGAAGATCGAGCACTCGCAAATGTTAATGCCACAATATTTTCACCAAAACAAGCTACGACTAACTTATGGAACGACAGTTTACCACATAAATTTGAGACTGGGCACTCCATTTTAACTTCATTTCTAACAGATTGGCAGCAATTACAGAGATTAGGGACCCTTTCCAGCGATGGAAACCCTCACTATGGTGAGTGCCAACATCAAAAGGGCCTCGCAAAAACAAATTTTTTTTTACATGTTTAAAATAGCCTCAATTGATGGTGCCTCGGCTATCTCTCGTAATAGCAGGGGTCTCGCAATAGGCTGTACTTGCTTTAACGCAGTCCCACTCTATGTGACTTTTATTCGTCTTATATTCTCTTTCAGTCAGGTTTCTGCTTGCTGAGGTTATTTTCAAAGAAAAACTCCAGTAATTGAATGTAATTTGGAGTGAATGGTATAAATAGACATTTATTGGTTTCAGATTCATTAGAGGATGAGCGAGTCATTGTTGGCTTGTGTGCAGCACTTTTACTTATTTTATATAATTTTTTTGCTCTGTGAAAGTGAATTTTTCTGGAAATGAACTAATGCCTGTTCTTATGGTGTCATAAGGTTGTCCGAGATTTTATTCCAATATGTAGCTTACGCTTACAGAGTATACTTTCACGTATGGAAAAATTAAAGTGCACCCACATGCATATTTGAAACCAAATTGCAAATTGGGCACAGCACAAATTGCTGATCGGTTTTAATTTTACTTTATAGGTACTGTATCATGAAAGAAAAATTGAAGTACCAAGGTTTTATGGAAATTATAGCTCTAGAAAATGTTGTGTAGGCTAGCCAACAGACCTCATGACCCACTGTCATTCTCTTATTCCTAGCTCTCTTCCCCTTGTTCTTTCACAATTAAATATGATAATCTTTAAGCCTCTAGACACTGTGCCATTGGGGAACATAGTGTTAGGTGATTCTGTGGTTGAAACATCCCCAAATCACAGCTGGTGTCCTCATACATAGTGTGGCTGCCAAAGGCTGTGTGAAATTTTCCTTGTCGGACCATAGGGCTCCCTTAGCACTCCTCGCCCCCCTTCACTCTTAGCATGACATCATTTTTCAAAATCCAGTTTGAATGGTATATGAAACCTTTCAAAATGCTCAATGTTCTGTATATAAACGCTTCTGGTGTCCTTGAAAGGTCCCAATCCCAAAGCTGAGCCGTGAACACTTGCAGTAGTAGCTTCTGTCCTGTTTAGGCCAAAAGTTTCCTGTCATTCCCTCGTGTTGAAGGGGATGTGACGGAAGTGATATAAGTGAGTGTGGAGAGAAGGTTTTGATGATGTGCAGAAGGAAGAACAGGAAGAGTTATAGGAATCAATGCAAAAGGTGTTGACTGTTGAGAGAAAGTGTTGCATTTGAGTCATAAAAGCAACCAACCCCTGTTAACAATTAGGATGATGAGCACCATGAGCGTCCCTCAATTGACCATTAAATCTCTCGTGTAATTTTTTATGCTCTTAATGGGGTTCAAGTAAATTACTTTCACTGCATGGGTGCATAGGAGTAAGCTTGGAGTGTGAGTAGGAGCTCCCAACCCCCTGAGCCATAAGCTATATGGGATAATTAAGATCCAGGCAAAACAGAGTTGCATGGTATTGCCTGGCAAACCAATGAGACACCACCTAACATTCCAATGAAACCAATGGAAATTTCATGTTTGGTAAATTGCCTTGAGTGGAAGTAATGAGTCAGTACTCAAAGCATAGGCTGCAAGGGTGATTGTTACCTAGTGTGGAGCCTTAAAAGCCATCTTGAGAGATTTTAATTTATGAAGCCAACACGTGGACCAATTGTTTGCTTACGTCTATGCTTTGATCTGTTGGAATGCCTGAACCATGAGTTGCTCTCATGATAGGTGTCGTTTACCAACGTTTTTATTGATTGCAAATTTTAAATGAATCTTCAAAATGAAATTTCTTTAAACAGTTGAAAATGTCAGCATTTTTTCATTGTTTGACCTAACTTCACTGTCAAACACTGCTTCTCAGCTACTCTTCGGCCTCACCAATTGGTTTCATGTGATTTGCCACTGTTTATACTTTAATGAGTGATTCCTTCTGTGAATAAGGACTTCTTCATTTGTAAATTTCTCCTATTTAATCTTTTATAAAATATTGTTTTTTATGTGAAATATTTAAAAGACTTGGAAAAATAGAAAGAAATATTCTGTAGATTTTAGGCCAAAACCTACTAATTGATATTACAATTTTATTGATATTATTTTTGTGTGCTGATAATCTTATTTTCTGGAAACTAACAAGTAGGTTACAAGGGTAAGTAATTTTTGCCATTTTTCGGCAGTGCATGATTTATTTTTAATGTTTCCTTTCATCCTTACATTCAGGTACTATGGAGTTGTGAGGATGATTAGCATTTTCCGATATTCTGCTGAATATGCAACAACCCCTAAACTGAGAGAACTCTTGGAAAATATTGGCTTTCAAAAGGAATGCATGAAGTATGTGGCAAAATCAAGTGAGTCTACTATGAAATTCATCGTAGAGATGCAGACGTAAAAGTGAAATCTTTTGATGTAAAAATATTGTTAGATGCTGCTTGTGAGTTGACTGTGTTTAAGGATTAAAAAAAGATTGGACACAATTTTTGTAATTGTAAAAAATATATCACACATTGAATGTATTAATCCTGTGAGCAATTTATCATGCTCAGAAAGTATTTTTGAAGTGATAGAAAATGAATGTCAATTAATTTAATTTTTTACGACTGCAGAGATGGAATGATGGAAAAAATTTCACCGTGACCGAGAATCAAACCACAGACCTTTTGCTTTCCAGGCAGATGCTCAGGCCACCGAAGTTACTTTAATGGCTTTTGTGTTTTCGGCAGAGGGCTTATGCAACCAATTTCCTCATTTGTGTGCTCTTATTTTTTGTTTTCTAATTTTATATATTTTCACATTGGTTCAATTAATTCCCATTCCTTTCAGCTCATTCCCTTCCTTTCACTATGAACTTAATTTCTTTCTTGGGGAATTAAATTTTATTCTGCGAATGTACAGCAGTCAAAATTACAATCTATTTTAAGGATTGTGGTCACCTTGAAATATTTTAACCAATGTTATTTTTCAGGTTCTGTGCTGCCATCTTTACGTGATATTTTGGCTGTTTATGGAGGTTTTCGACGGGGTGTGACCGTGCGAGAGCTTTGTGTTCGGCTGCAGTCCCATTTGCACAATTTAGACATGAGGAAGTTGGTGCAGTTTGGAGTGCTCTCCGGAGTTTTGCGCAGAATTCATGAAGTAAGTGCAGTTGTACGTTTGCCATCTTCCAGTGTGTTGCAGGCACAGGTGGAGTTAAACTAAATATTTGGTACTTATATGAAAGAGTGCTTCAGAATCTTTCATTGTAAAAATATCAACAAAATGCACAAATTGGTTTCTACTGTCATTTGCAATCTTTAAATTTCATGTCACTCCTTTACTTTTATTATAAGGCCATAGTGTACATATACACTTTCAAGGGAAAATTTCAAGGACATCAGGTGCAATTGCATTCATATATGTATGTTGTTTATACATGCCATGTGATTGGTTCTAATAATTCACTAGGGAGATGCATCATCTGTTTCCAAGGTGGACACGTTATACATGTGGGATACCCTCACAATATACAACAACAACAACTTGAAGTAGTGGTGTAGTGGATAGCATGGCTATCTACCAACCTTAAGGTTATAAGGTCAATTCCTGTCATAGTCACTTTTGAACACTTTCAATGCTAACCATGTAAAACTCAAAATCGTCCGCCGGTGCGGCTGTCATTTTTTAATGCAAAACTCATGCATGGATGCCGAATGAGCTGGGAAAAATAATGAAAAAATTTTCTTGGCTCTAATTTGTTAGCTATGAATTTTTTTATTTATGACGTGATACCACGTCACCCGCACAGCGGGATAGACACGTGATGCGGGTTGCGTACGGTCGGCTTTTTCCCCGCTCCACCATTTTCTTTCAATTTTTTTCTGCACTATGTATCCAAAAAAATACAAGGAAAATCACTTTGTAATGTTCTACTGGTATCGCCATTGGTATTTTGCCACTGCCATTGGGAAATTTTCGGTTTAGATGGATGTAATGCAAGTTATAAGTACAATGAATCGCCGTGAACAGCTGTTTGATTGGGACGGTAATTCTGCGCAAGATATTTCTGCATATTCCTTGTACTAGTAATCCTAAGTATCAGGGTAGGATTCTATAATATTGAACAATTTCTACATTTTCTTCTCAAGCTACTATTCTCGTCACAAATTCCTTTACTCGTTTCTTGTTTTCAGCTCCAATTCCTTTCTTCCCATACGACCACCCGCAAGCATCAGATATTTAACAAAAATGGTTTTGACATACCATTATGTATTCCCTTCACTGCAGGTGCTTGAGATGGGTGGCACTCTGCTTTCAAGATTATTTTCCGACGGTGTATTAGGGTGTCTCTTGACGTGCACCACTCCAGCCGGCTGTTCTAAGGTTGGAGGTGGTACGGAGATGAAGCGAGGGGTGATAGTAAGATTTAGAAGGTCCGCTTGTAAGGACTAGGACGAGCTTTTTTGGGAGTGCTATCAGCACATCAATAAGATGGGGAAGGTATGAGGAAAGATTTTGCTGATACGTGTCCTTTTTGGGTCATTGGGGTATAGACTCCGTTGCCGAAATAAAAATGGTTGTGGAAACAGAAATAATCAACCCATAACTTCCTCATTACTATCTTCCGAACTCAAGCCAATAACATATTTTTGCAATATGATGTGACTGAGTTAAAAATCAATACATAAAAACTGAAACTAATAGTATTTCCAAGCAAACATCTCACAAGTAATCTTCATTTAGGCCACGTATCGCGGTTCTCACTACGAATATTCTGCGAAAATCTGAAAATGCTGTAAACTTTTACCGCAATAATATTTTTTCATTTGGTGCATAATAATATCAATTCGAGCAAACCATTCAATAATATGTATTGCTAGGAATAGATTTGCAGCATCTATGCCCCTTATTACATACCCGATTACCGAAAGGAACGATGGCGTTTTCTTTCTAATTACACGAGGGGAAGACTAATTCCATCATGCTTGGAAATCTCTAGTTATTTCTTATTTATGTAACAGCACTAGTCTATTGAAAAAAGGAATCACATGACATGAAAAAATATTATATTTACCCAAAACAAATTCAATACAATCTAAATGATGACCATTTTCAAATTATATAATATATATGTACAACAACGTACAGTCATGTATGCTTTACCAATGTAGGAAATACCTCTCTCTCAAATTTTATAACAATATATTTAACCTATAATACTATTTACAATTTATGATACTAAAATATATAATACTATTTATGCCTTCTTATGAAAGAAAGAAGAAAGCTCGGGGCAGAGTAGAGGATAATCCTTACAGCCAGTGTAGATACATATATGCGGTCTCTTTCCTATGCCCAAGAGTGCTTACACTGCAAGAGTGCAATACTTGCACCATCAATACTTCTTTCTGCCACCTTCCTCTTGGATGAGTTCATGGAAGTGAGATTGAGATATTGATGATAAAAGTGGCTTGGGATAAGGACTGTAGGATGGAAGAATAGAGGATCTAATTACAGAAAGACGGAATTTATAAAGGGAAATCTTTTTGGCGGGTTCGCGATAAATGAAAAGGTGTGCATAGCTTTCAGGAAGGAATTATTAGGGTATCAATGGAGGAGTGAAACAAATCTAAAAGGGAAGCATTTTTTAGAGGAAATGCTCAGGCTCTGAATCGTTTGGGCCGGTGTTCGGTGAAAAATGAAGGGCTTGAAGAATGCTAAAGAATCTATCACGACTCATATATTTCCAAAAGTAAAGCAGGTCAAACAAGATAGCAATGCTCCATTAGTCGGATATATTGTTTATAGGAATACATCCCTTGTGAAATAAAAGGTCTATGAAGGTAAAAAAAACTCTTCATAGGTCAATTGTTTCCAATCCCTAACCTTTCCTTTGGGAGATTATAAGAAAGTATGTCTGTCTACGAAAGAGGGTGTCTGGGAGAAGGAGACGCAAAAAACACTTGGATCGTTGGAAGAGGGTGGAGTGGTGAGAGCTGGGTTTTCTATGAAAGTGAACTTCGGGTCCACCATGAAGGATGTTCGGATGGAGGATGGAGAAGGACTGACGGTAATGTTAGATGGCTCAGGGAAAGAATAGGACAAAGGGGATGGGCTAGGGATTGACATAAAGGGATCTGGCGTAGAAGGAGGCAACTTAGTACCTGACTGTGAGGGTTCATCCTCCTCCCCATCCTCCTCGATAATTTCTAACTCGGAGTCTTCAGAGAATGCCGGATCCTGCTCTCTTCCAGGAGCTCCCGCTATTCCTCCTTCCTGTACATTTGCCTAGAGAAGGCAGAGAGCTCGGAAGGAAATGTTTTTGTCATTGTGGAGGTTTCCTCCCTCGACGTCGATGGCTGCTGGTCCTGATGTGAGGTCGAAGACTGCTGGTCATCTGCAAAAGCTGATTAATAGGGAATTTCACTTTCACGCTTTCAGGCGGCATCGACTACTAGGCAACATGCAAAATTTTCCATTTTACTCCTCGCTTCCGTACCATCTGCAAAAAATACATTTTATATTTTTGTAAAAATTACGATAAATAACAGGATCAAAATAAACACTCGGTGAAATAGGCCAAAGCTGAAATGCTACAAACAGCTTTACATATGTAAAACTATCTATAGGAACTAAATATTTACAATGGTGAGACTAAGAATTGAGAGCACCCATAAGCCGTTGATTTCACAGTTATCGAGAGAATAAAAGCAGTTTTATGAAGCAACTCCTTAGAATCACTTCTTCGCCAAGCAATGGGATAATTTGCAAACAGTTATTTGCGATTATTTTAAGAATGGTAATGGAATAAGGTGCATAATATACATATATCAACAATAAATGTTACAAATAACTTACACTTTTCCGTAAATAACTTTCTTCATTCTCGTATTATCGCTGCATGTCGATCCCCTCACTGCTCAGGAGTTGCACTGACAAACAAAGGAAGGGTGCAAAAGTTAGAGATATGTTACGTTGCATAAATAAAATGTAATGGCAATTTCAAATTTTTATTAAAGTTTAACTAATCACAGTACTTCCTGTATTAATTGAATAAAACTTATTAACATCAGACAATAAACGTTCAAAAAATACTAGACTCGCAAAAAGAAAAAAAGGAAGGATGGAAAAAGATATTTATATTCTCACTAAACATTACAAAAACGGAATATAAAATTAATAAACACACCTAATTAAGTTCCAGATAGTAAATATATATGATTTTTAAAATAAAACTCAAATAAAATTTGTCATACGCATTCATAGAAAGAAATAAAAATAATAGGATATAATACAGGGGGAAAATGAATGGAAATTGACTTACCTTAAGATAAAAGAAAAAAATTTCTTCCGATCCTCCCAGGAAAGGTTGCTTGAGGCGGTGTTCACAAATGTGCTGCTAGATCCCTGCTGGGCGAAAAAGGTTATAATAGAACTGAACCGAGCTCTTACAGAGGGCCGGAACCCTCGGGGTACGCATGACGTGATATCATGTCATCAGCACCAGGGGATAGCGCACCATGACGTGATATCTCGTCATGCCGCTCTCAAGGTGTTAAGAATTGTCGGTGGCACAATTAGTGAAAGCATTCGACTGCATACTTAGGGTTACGTGTTCGAATCAAGGCGATTATTTTTTAACGGCCATACCATGTTGAATACACTGGTTCTTGTCCAATCACCGAAGTTAAGCAATGTCTGGCCTGGATAGAACTTGGATGGGTGACCGCCTGGGAACACTGGATGCTGTTGGTATTACTTTTACATGCTGTAGGCACTCTTGGAAAATTGTCCAACGCAGTTTACATGCTACGTAAACTGATCTACTTGATACCAAAAGAGTACCTTACTCACGTATACTATGCTTTTTTCCATTGCCACTTTAATTATGGTATTGAACTTTGGGGCCACTCACCATCCACTAATATTGTGAAAGATCCACAGAGAAAAAATCATCCGCCTTGACCGGGATCCTGGTCAAGGCGGATGATTTTTTCTCTGTGGATCCTTCGCACGATTGTGCATTGTGGGTGACAGTCCCAGTATACTTTAAACCATCCACCAATAGTTTATTTAGAAAAAGGCAGTAAGGATAATCTCATTTTCTCACCCAAGGGATCACTGCTAGATAGCACTGGTATTATGACTCTCTACAGCTTGTTCATATATAAATGCCTTTGTAATGTCAGAGAAAATCTGTGCTCCTTGGAAAGAAGTTCAAACTTTCACAGTCATTACACAAGGAACAGTGATATCTTAGACATCCCTTATTGCAGGTTAAGCAAAAATAGCAATTCATTTGACATATTAAAGATTCATCTTTTTAACAGATTGCCCCCAGAGGATAAAGATGTGAGTGAGGCAAAGTTTAAAAAAGTTACACATAACTGGCTGTTAAAAAAAGCCTTTTACTCCGTAAATGAGTTTATTGAATGTGAAATTGTGTTGTCCTTTCTATATTCATAATCCTATAGATTTTGCCTTGTGTATTTTGAGTATTTGTTCAATTACTTGTATCATTTCAGCAATATGTAAAAAAAATAGAATCACTCATTACAAAATTACAATCATCTGGTATATGACAAAGACTAATGCAAATTCAAATTTGTTTAATATCCAAAGAACTATTATTGTTATTATTATTATTTATGGTTGAATGTCCACTATTATGCGTTGATCCTATGTCGCAAGATATTTTATTATGAGGAATACTGGATTTTTCAAATGTTGGCTAAGTGGTGGCCATACGCAATGCATTAAAATAGGAACAGCCTCTCTACATTCGACTTCTTTTGTTAGTTGTCACTCTTTTTTTGATATTTAGATAACCATCTTGTTTTGTGGACATCTCAATAATTGCAACAGAGAACGTGTAGTGTTTCATGGTAAACTCGGAAGTTTGAAAGGTGGGGGCGTGAGCTTTTGTGAAATATTGCCGTGTTTGAGAGGTGGTACTGTATTACAAAACAAATAAACGGCACACGATATGTGATATATTTGCTGCGACACACACAGGGAAAGAGAGGGAATTCTTCTCTCTCTGCCTTCTGTTCAAGTTAACTTGCACGATACCATAGCACCAATATTAATAATTATTGTGCCACATTACTATGATACTTTGCATTGTTTAATCAATGTGATTGTTATCTGTAGAAATATCTGTATTAAACAGAACCATCTATGTACTGACTGAACTTTAGCTACATAAGGTCTTTGTGCTTGTATTTCTCTGCATTCAGTTGACTTATTTTTTGGTTGATGACACAAACTCCACCATCTCGAAAGGGTTAATAATATTGGCAACTTCACGTTCTAAAAAGGCATATCTCTTGTACTTTAATCTGTTCATAACACATACAAATAATGAACATGAATGACAGTATTGACTGCTTGTTACTAATTGTAAGCCATATGGAAATTTTTTTCAAGTGTAGGAATATTGTGTTAGGGTGAGGTGAAAGTTTCTTTAAACAATTTTTAACCTATTCAGATTTGGGAATGTCATTGGGAAAAGTCATATTTTCCAACAATGGTCGTTTTCACAATTGGTATCTGTAGCATCTGCCATAGAAACTTGACTTATAACTGTAGGTCATTCCTGTAAATCAGGTAATTTGAAGTTTTCAAATGTGAGCTAGGGCATATGTTGTGCGATTAAGTTGATTTTTTTGTGCTTGTTTTCTAATGAGGCTACACTAAACCCTTCATGCACTGGAAACTTAAAAAAAAAGACTTTTAGGACCACCCAAATGATGTGGAAGTGGCAAAAGTGTGCTCTCCCTTCTCAAGTCTTAAGTAATGGATGCTTTCCTGTCGTAGTATCCTGTGGTGTTGCTGGAAGAGTGTGCGTCGTCCACTCCGGCAGTTGCGTCCCTGCCGGTGCCCCGCTCGCCCACCACGCCGCGCACCCATCTGCTGCGTCACATCCACGCCCACCTGCACGCCAATTTGCCAATGGGAGAAGGAAACCATGAGCGGAACGCCTATGGGTCCTCCCTATCAGACAGGGGCCACTGCAGTCCCTCTAGCTCCCGAAGCCGAATATCCCTCGGAGTGAGGGCATTGTCCTCCCAAGAACGCTCCATGGATGAAATCTGTGTCGCTGTAGGATGCAGTTTTGCTCGGCTTTCCTCAATTATGGAGGCTGATCCATCAGTCATTGTTTTAAGGAAGTGACTCTGTTGAAGGGTGTTTGCCGTTATAAAAAGGTGTGTGATCTTAGAAAACTGATTGATATCGATATGTATGCCGTGCTCTGATCGGACAGTGCGTTAAATGTTTGTTATCTTCAAGGAGAATTAATGTAACTTGAAGAATTTTTGGAGTTGCTATAATTCTGTGCACCTGTTCTTCATTCACATCTATTTCATTAAAATAGTTCATAATTATACTGCCTACTTTATCTATGATAATGATAGGAAACATTTTCTCCCATTACATTCCTCTGGGATGTGATTTTCCCTTAAAGAAATGTGTACAATTTCTCAAAAGGAAGGGAGTGAAGGGTATAATTGCTATATGTGATATTCATGGTGAAACAAAAAAACAGTACTATTCCACAAAATTTATTTAAGATCTATATGTGATGCTTGCAACAAAACAAATGCAATTATGATTATACTTTAAATTTCCAAGCATCCCTGGATCCCTGGGTCACTCTCTCACAATTGCACAAAATTATATCCATGGACTGCCAATAAAAAAAAAACAAGACTAACTCTATCAAAACTAGACTGGCATATTATTTTATGTACCCTTTTACTAATTTTAGTGACAAATTAGCAAAGAGAAAAACATATATTCCCCAAATTTAATGTCCACAGGCTATGATTCGTCATGCCCATAGACAGTCCCACATAGATTTTTGAAGAGGTGTTCATTGTACATAATAACAACCTTTACTAAATAATTTAATATAAAATCTATCATTAAACAATTTACAACAGTACAAAATTCCAGAATAGTCTTTTTGGGTTGCTTTTACTTCATAATATTTATTATAAAATGAAAACATTTGTCATACCCAAAAAAGCAATGTCCATGATGCACCTAGGAAAAAGGGAGAATTATTCATAGGAGATGGTGACAGCCCTAAACAAACAGTGTGTGTATAAGGAGATTGTCAGCTAAATTGGGTTGTTTGAGTTAGTACTTGGTTTAGTGAATATTTTAATGCTGGAAGAAGAAAAATTTTAGTTCAGTTCTCTGAAAGAGCCAAGAGAGGAAATTGTCACGTCTGTGGACATCATGTTCGTGAGCTCTGCAGTCCATGGACATGACAGATGGTAACGGACGTATTGATACACTGTGACCTGTGACAGAATGCCCAATGACAAATAAAACAAACTTTTTCTTGTGAGTAAAAACAATATTCCTTTTCTGCTGTGTCCGTAGACATATATTTCGTGTCCGTAGGCAGCTCAAAAGTAAAAATAAAAATAAAAACAGTGTAAATGTTACTAACAATCTCTGCCACCTATATTATTGGAATGTATGATCGACAAACTATAATTGCACAATTTTGGTTCTTATATGAACAAAATTTAATTTTTTTAATTTTTCCTGCAGAAAATGTACGATTTTTAGAGATTGACCCCCCAGAGTCAATTGATTGGCAGAGTTTTCATCTTCAGATTTGACAATATTTACAGTAAATTTGATTTCCATATCGTATCAACTTTTTCTTAGCACAATCAGGTCCTATGATTTTATCTCTCCTTTTATCCATCTTCCATTGCCTTTAAGTAAAGAAGAAGAGAATGTATCTATATAAATGTGGAGATTTCAGCAGTTAGTAAAAAATTGATACATTAGCCTTGGTAAACATGGCATTTTTCCTGTTATTTTGATATCAATAAAAACTGGTGATATCAGGACACACCTAAAAACCTTATTGAAGATATGACATGTTTTGATGATATTATGTTGTAGTACAGCATATTTTTTGCTCCTATTTTCTGTTTTCCCTCTAGACCAACATTATGGGGAGGGAAGATGGTAGGAGGTATATATGCACTTTGGTGTGGGAGGATACTCCTAGGGTCAGAGTGGGGGACAAGCAGTTCAGGCAGGGCCGGCCCTAGCAGGTGCAGGGCTGGGGGCGAACATTCAGTGTGGGGCCCTTCACTTAAAATATCACTCACACGACACAGTACTGTACTGATAAACGCAATTGCACAATAAAAATTACTGCATTATTATTCCTTTTTCATAATATTATTTTTTGTCTAGCACGGACTTAAAAATACAATAATAGTTGAAGTTGCGTTTTCAAAACTATCATATATTTTAATTTTTTTTTTTCACGAACCCGGGCCCCCCAAAGTGCGGGCGGTCGCCCCGCCCTAAGGCCGGCCCTGAGTTCAGGGATAGGTGACGGCTCCTTCCCTCTCCGGTGGATGATGAAATATTCCATGAATTTGTTCATGGAATATGAATGGATCTGTCCACGAGTCCTATTAGTATGCTCTTCTTGCACCTTCCCCATTTTCCCTCTCACTTCAGTGTCTACCATCAAAGTGCAATCCAAGTTAACCAATAAAAGCACACTCATATATGATCACTTATTGCTTCAATTAATTAAGAATATTTGTCCATAGAAGAATGAACACCATAAATATAGATTAGATGTAAGTAAGTAAAATGACAAGCATTCTGGGTAATACCTAGAAATACAAGTTCTCCCAAAGACAAATAGTGGGCATTGTCATATTTCTAACCCTGCCGCGTGAACGGCGGTGAAATATACAAGAATTGCCATGAGAAAAAATTCCCCTGGACCGGGAATCGAACCACGGAGTTTTGGCTTACCACGCCAATGCGCAGACCACTACGCTATCCAGGTTCTCTAATTCCCATGGCAACTATACTGAGGCTGCTGGTACTAGGTGTTAAGCCCTCGCAGTCCATCAAGGATGGCATAGCAAGGGAGAAAGGACTTCCAAGAAGCCTCAAACCTGCGCTAAAGCCGCGCAAAGCGGTATTTGTAATATTTCCTTTCTCCCTCGCGTTGCCAACCTTGATGGACCGCGAGGGCCTAACACCTGGTACCAGCAGCCTCGGTATAATTGCCATGGGAATTAAAGAACCTGGATTGCGTAGTGGTCTGCGCATTGGCCTGGAAAGCCAAAGGCCCGTGGTTTGATTCCCGGTCCAGGGGAATTTTTTCTCATGGCAATTCTTGTATAGTGGACATTGTCATTTTCGATTACCAATATTAATGGTTTGATAGCAAGTTAAATAAGTAAATTTTACTGGGGCAGCTACATTTCACTGCAGTGAACCCTGAAAACGGAGTTATATAGAGGGACGAGTAAGATTGATTTCATGGAAATGGATGGCGTCGTGTAAGGAAATGGAATAACGATTGTCAGAGTCCATGGAAATCGGTAATGATAGATCGTTGTAGTTGAGAATTTTATTACATTAAAATATCGTGAAAATATGAAAATAAATTCCCTCTACAAGCTGAAGCAGCACAGAAATGGTCTCATGAAAATTTTCGTATGGAAATATTTCTTTATTAATATCCATAATGCGCAAATCTGGAATATCATGTGTATTCAACCAGGTTAAATTAAGCATAATCTTTTTTGTTATTCCACTTTTAGCATTAAATTACCATAACATTCAATTCTTACGTTAATACCCAAAAGTTACAATTTGCGCGCCAGTGTCCTGTGTTATCGATTTTCAATTGTTTCCAGTGGATATTTTGGGAGTTTTGAGTGGCTGTGTAAACGAAGTGTAATATCAGAAAAATCTGGAAAAGTAGAAATTTCTTGGTTTTCAGTGAAGATTGACGACAGTATTTATTCCCAGCGACCTATACCGAAGAAAATTCAACTCCCAAATGTTGGAAGTCACGTGCAACGACCGATTAGGGAAGAAAGTGCGAGTGAAATGCAACCCTGACGATACAATTGGGGATTTGAAAAAACTTATTGCTGCCCAAACTGGCACCAGGTGGGAGAAGATAGTGCTCAAGAAGTGGTATACTATTTTCAAGGATCATATCACGCTTCATGATTGTATCCTTTATCAATATGCGTGATGATACTCTGTATTATAAGAAGTACGCCTGTAGAGGTATATTGGATCATCATCAACCTGATGGGAAATCGATGACTTCGTTTCATGCTTCAGCGCCCCATTATTCCTTTCATATTTTAATTTCAGCATTTATGTGGTATTTGTTTTCCTTAATGCTGCATCAGATGAAATCCACGATGGAATGAATTTAGAGCTGTATTACCAGTGACTTCCAGTTCAACTTGATAACCAATCTCTGTTGTCCACATGGTAATGTGATGAAAGTGTATGTTACGATAATGATGGTAAATTCTGTGGACGGACTTGTTTGCAATGAACATTGTGTGAAAAGTTTTTTGCATTGCGTTGTAGCATTCATAAGTAATGTGGGTATATTATATTAATTACATTCGCACTGTAAATGTTAATATATTTTCCATCTAATAAATTTAATTAACTCTGAGAATTGTTATAATCCATACCATCGAACGCATTTCTGATCAATGACGTAAATTTATTACGATAAAATCTTTTCTACACCTTCCCGTAATTATTTTAGTAGTTAAGTAGGGGTCATTCCACATCAAATCAACCAATATTTTGACCAAATGACACCCACCGACTCGGATTTCCATGAAACTTACCATGGTCATACATTTTGGTACGATTAGAAATTGTGTGCAATTTTAGCCTCCAATTGTCATTTGTTAATGAAATATGAGCAATTGAAATTTGGATGTGACCCCTAAAGTGCCGCAACGTGCAACGCATGCTGATTTCTATTTTCATCCATAACTCCATTCCTGTGAGATGAAAAGGCATGATTTTTTTTTCTAATGCTAAGTGGTCCATAATGATCCCACCATTATCATTAGATATTCACTGCATGAAGTAATTCAGCTGCAAAAAAATAAAGTTTACAAAAAAATCTCCCTTGCACTATTTTTCATTATCAGCATCCACAGGGAAAGGCCATGCGAGTACAGACTCCTGGTTTAGTTTAAAGTAATCACTAATGTATGAGCAAAGATCCTGATGAAAAAAAATCGTGAGTCCGGCGCTGCTTTTAGTAAAAAAAAATACTTGTTCATGTTCACGGGAAAAAAATGGCTCTTTTTCAAGGCACCTAGAAATTACACAATTTGGAGGAAATATAAGCTCAATGATTAAACAACTATCATGATTATACAATATTGGATCATGCATTATCTCAAGATATTGTATGCTACTGGTTCTTAGTGTAGGAAACACAAAGGCA
Organism: Ischnura elegans; assembly: GCF_921293095.1. NCBI lineage: Eukaryota > Metazoa > Arthropoda > Insecta > Odonata > Coenagrionidae > Ischnura > Ischnura elegans. The sequence goes on along the minus strand of NC_060247.1, from coordinate 136,591,729 downwards.
ATCATGTGAATGTACTCCCCCACTTACTGCTAATTTCGTGCTATCAGAACTATTCGAGCAGAGGGAGTTTTAATAAAAAAACTGCATGATCCATTGTACTCTATTACATTCTACATACCTTTTAATCTGTGTCCAAAGACCAAATACATTTCATATCCAGATGTATTTACAACACAGGAATGTACATTATCTAATGTCAAAGGGAACCGTCATCAAATCATTGGAATTGAGAAATTCCACAGGTACTTCATCCTAATGCTTATTTTCAATGTTTCATTTAGTCACTCTATATCATTGGAAATTTAGGCAAAAAGAGTAAAATTAAATTAATGACCTTACCAATTGATTTGAAAGTGAGCCTTCTCTTTTTAACTGGCTGTCCACATTCTAAGATGTCTCATTGTTTTTCACAAAGTCTAAATATTTTTTTCTTATGTTGTACACTTCCTCCTTCAAGAAGTAGTATGACCTCCTAGAGCTAGTGGTAGCATGAGAATTAAGCACACACAATAGGTGCCCTTGTGGCACACGACAAACATCATATCTCTCTGGCCAAGAGAATGAAGGTGAGGGCCCTTTAGGTGTCATGAATTTAACTGAAATATCACCATCTTCGTGGTTGAAAGCTTTCATTGCTCCAATGTACCACGGCTTGCTATAAATACACACTGCATATGAACCAACAGCCAAATTATCTGGGAAATCCACTGTTTCAGAACAAAAATCAAATATAATGCAGTACTGATCATCCAGGCCAGTGAACTTTGCAGCGACTTTTCTATCTGATAAAGGCACAAAATGATGGAAATTTCTTGTTCCTGGAATTGTTTTTGCCTTGGTGGATCTTTCAAGAAGTTTACTACGTGACCAAGCCACATCCCTAAACTTAATGTAATGGATTTTGATGTTTTTCATATTACATCTACAGAATTCATGCATCCCGGTGTTGTTTGTTATGCCCGGAAAGCCAAAGGTCCGTGGTTCGATTCCCGGTCCAGGGGAATTTTTTCTCATGGCAATTCTTGTATATTTCACCGCCGTTCACGCGGCAGGGTTTGAAATATTACACATACCGCTTTGCGCGGCTTTAGCGCAGGTTTGAGGCTCTCAACCGGTTGTGGCTTCTTGGAAGTCCTTTCTCCCTCGCGTTGCCATCCTTGATGTACCGCGAGGGCTTAACACCTAGTACCAAGAGCCTCGGTATAATTGCCATGTGAATTAAAGAACCTGGATAGCATAGTGGTCTGCGCAGTGGCCCGGAAAGTCAAAGGTCCGTGGTTCGATTCCCGGTCCAGGGGAATTTTTTCTCATGGCAATTCTTGTATATTTCACCGCCGTTCACACGGCAGGGTTTGAAATATTACACAACCCTCACCTTCTTCACCAGCAGATATTAGAACCCATATTGGTCTATGATATAGTGCGCCATAACGTTTCCGGGGCCGGCTTTGCTGGCCAGGGAGGAAGGGTAGTGCCCGCTGCAGACAACTTTGCCGGCACACTCCTTTGAGTGTTATGTATCGGAATATCCAGGGCCAGCTTTGCTGGCCAGGGGGGAAGGGTGGCGCCCCGCAGCTTCGCGGGAATACTTGTAGGAGTATGCCCCAGAATTTGCATATTCTGGGAGAATCAAAGTAAATACATAGATAATGTCAGTCCGAAAAAAATGGGAAGTGTCAGACATTTTTTTTGGTGGGAATATCAATGAAAGCAGCTATAAAAATTTACTTTTTCAGAAATGTTATGCAGTACTTCATGTAATTGCTAATTTCAAAAGACTTCGGTCACCTGACAGTGAAAGTGGACGAAATGCTGTGTAAATCTTTTGGATATTGATATTTTCGGTGATTTTCGGAATTGTTTCATTTTTATCCCGGTAACCAAGGGAGATGTGATAGATGACGTTGTGAGCATATATAATAATTATTTTCGTAATCCAAGTAATGAAACTGCATCGAGGGTAGTTGAAAGTATGAAATTATTCCATAAAATCTAATATCTGACGGGTTTCTTGTAATGTTGCACATAAAAACCCACTTTAAAAACAATGTAAATACGTGGTTAGATTCAATGCTAGCATTCATATGCAAGAGAAATGACCCTCATGGTATCCATATCAGGGGTGCAGCCAGGAATTAAAGCTGGGGGAGGTTTAGGTGCAACTAATTCGGGGGTGTGTGGGGATTTGGTATACCCACGAGGATAAGCGGTAGGTGCGAGATTAGTAAATTGTGGAATTGTAATATAAATGGTTCAAAATGGTGAGCTTTACGGCTTTCTGAGGGGTATTTCATTAATCCTTACGCTATCATATTAGTAATATCAATATAATCAAGAAAACTGGATTAAACTTAAAAATTTCTCTGAACTCTGGGGGGGGGGGGGGGGGTTTATCCCCCAAAGCCCCCCCCCTCGCTGCGCTACTGATCCATATTACAGTAGTAAAGTAAATAGAAAAGGTTTGTCCAGAAAAAATGGGAAGGGTCCACCATTTTTATTTTTTCACAGGAGAATAGATGGCAATAGTTCATAAAAGTTTAATTATTCTGAATCTAACTATAGTACTTTATGTAATTGCTGAGTTAAAAATAAATCTATTGGATAAAAGTTGAAGAAATGTTGTGTTAATCTTTTGGAAATGGTATTTTTTGGTGATTTTGGGAATCTTTTAATATTTTTCTGGAAAACCAAGGGTGACGAAAACAAACTGTTACGTATAGTACAGGACCATGTGAGCATATATGATTATCATTTTCGATGTCCAACTCACAAAATTAGGTTTTGGGCAGCAAGAAATATGAAATTTTTTCCAAGAAATCAATTTTCGGATGCCATTTTCACAGCAATGAACTGAAAAATAAACTAAAAAAAGCTTATGAATGTCACGAGTACGTCGTGACATTCATAAGCTTTCAAAATCGACACAAGAAGAGAAGAAGACAATGCTAACATTAAAATAGGAAAGCAGACATGGATAGAGTTGAATGAATTCTGTTATTAAGGAAGCAGGATCACTAGTGATGACAAAAACGACTTTTTGTGGAGCTGCCTCTCCGCTCACAACACACTCCAGAGAGCCGCTTGCACTGTGCAACTCAGCAAAGTATTTCTGGGTTGAGGGGAGTGGAAGAAGGGGAAGTTGGTGAGGGGAGGATTTCTTAACAAACATATAAAATGCAACATTTCCTAGATCATAATTTGAAAAATTGATTTCAAATCAATCATGTGTTACAAAGTTAAAATGTTTAACAAGTGATATAACTGAGGAACCATTTATGCCGATACATTATATCTTTCATGGAAGATGGAAAATGTATTCCGTCTCCTGTGCTAAGAGATGATGACAATTTAAAACATTCTGTTTTAACAAAATATTCTCTCAGAAACTACACGATCGTGTTAACAATTTATAATTAATTTCCTCGATTAATCTTGGTTGTTTGTTTGAGAAAAATTTTTAATTTTATTCTTGTTATATTTTCATAAATTTGCCTTTTCCAAAAACTTTTACATGAGCATCTTCTACTATTTTTCTTTCACGATGCATGGAACATGCAGGAGAGAGAATTATGATAAGGGTAATATGAGATTCTTTAGAGTAAAACCCAGAAAATGAATCAGGAGAATCTTTCAAGCGGTGTGAAAAGGTGAGCAATGGGTTACCTGCAAAAAGTGCCATGTGCCTCCTTTGACCCGTCAAGCGTGCGATGAGCCTGACACGGAAAATGTTTGTGGAAGGAGTCATGTGCGCATGGAGTCCGACTTCCACCGCTCACGACTCTAATGCACACATTGTGCGCTGAGGGAGACGTGTGCGCTGTGAGTCTCGACTTCACCTCGCATAATTCCAGTGCACATTGTGTGCAAAGGGAGTTGTGTATGCACGGGGTCCGACTGCTACCACTCACGACTCCAACATGCACAGTGTGCTCTGTGGGAGTCATGAACGCCGGGAGTCTGACTTTGCACAATTTCAGTGCACAGAGGGAGTTGGTTGTGGAGGTGAGGGAGTCGTGAGTTGCGGAGGGAAGTCGCGACTCAGCAAGTAACACACTCCCCTCACAGCTCTATCTGCCAAGTCGCACATTTGAACTGACTCAATCGCACAGAGCCCATCACTACTTGTGACGGGATAAGCAAGAAAGAAATAATCATCAGAGGAGCCCAGGTGAAGAGAGCACTTCACCAAAAGAAATAACCACTCACAGCAGGAAATTTAAACATGGAAATAAGTTATATGAACCTACATTTGGAGTATGCTCCGATATGGAAGTGAGACATGAACAATAACAGCAGCGGAGAAAGCTAGGATTGAGGCTTTCAAAATTTTGGTGCGACAGAAGAATGATGAGGATCAAATTGATTGACTGAGTTAGAAATAACGAAGTCCTATGAAGAGTAGGAGAGAAGAGAAGACTCATGAAAACCGAAATAAGAAGATGGAACAACCTTATAGGCCACATCTTGAGACATGATGGCCTGATGAAGACAATCGTCGAGGGACAAGTGGAAGGCAAGAACGGAAAATAAACGCCTCAAACAAAATATATGGAACATGTAAAGAAATACATGAAAGAGAAGTTAGGTACATACATGTAGATGTACAAAAGGTTAGTTGATTAGAGAAATGAGTGGAATGCTCCGTCAAACCAATCTTATGATGGTTCAAAATGGTGAGTTTTACGGCTTTCTTAAGAATATTTTATTAATCCTTACACTATTCTTTTGGTGATATCAATCCAATTGAGTAAAATGGATTAAACTTAACCCCTAACCAGTGACGTGCAATTCTTGTTACACTACTGGTAAACGTGCAGTCTGGGAGACCGCAATAAAACAAAAATTCGTAAAACGTTGCAAAGTCATTTTTAATGCTTAGTCTGTTTCTTTGACTTCTCCACTATTATAAAACTTATATTTAATATTATGCATTCCAAATACGAACCAACTATTCAGTAAAAATTGTTACTTGAAACATGATCAAAAAACTGATGTAAAAAACTCTTGTTATTATTTTTACTATGGTAATTTTTTAAATTAAGTACTTACAGACCGCTACTGAAATTCAGTTGAAAATATTCAGAAATAAATACTTAATAAGAATGTTAAATTTTAAGAGTGCTATGTCCTTATTATTCTAAGCTATGATGCTCAGGAGGATTTTAGATGTTTTGAAATAGCAATTTTGAAAATATTCATAATTTTAGAAGCGCAAGCTCAGACTGCACGTCACTGGTTAAGGGTTAATATTTCTCTGAGCTCTGGGGAGGGTTTATCCCCCAAACCCCCCCCCCCTCGCTGTGCCACTGCTTTCACGTATATTTCCTCATTGAAGGTAGATCTAGTTGTAGTGGCGCAGGCATGAATTTCGTTCGGGGGGGGGGGGGGGGGGGGCCAAAACCAGGGGGGAAAATTTTTGAAAAACAGGGTATTAACACCATGCTAACAAGGTGTAAGTAGAGGGTTTTAAACTAATTAAAACACTTTTCACAATCGAAAAAACTTCATTTATTGAAGAAATATTTTTTAGATCCATAATTTTTCAATATTTTTTCTTTTATGAAGGAAAATAATTGTGTTTTTATATTTCGGGAGGGGTCCGGACCCTCCCCTGGCTACGCCACTGTCTGGTTGCTCGGTAGCGCTACCAGCGGCGATTTTTGAAAACTGATTACATTGCGCGCCAAGCGACAGCAATTCCTGCAACGCAAATTGATAATCCTCTGATGATATTCGTGGTTGCTCCGTTCCGCATTTGGGATTAGAGGAATGGCACGAGTGGAACGTTGTTTGTAAATGCTAGGAATGAAACTCGCGGAATTCAAGCATGACGAATTTCGAGGTGAAGGAGTGTAGACTGTGGACGTTGTGTGGCTGGTTACTACTTTATTGAAATATTATTCCATGGTGCAAGTGATTCCTAATTGGATTGCAAATCTCCCAATTTGAATGAATAATTGCTATTCACTCGTGGCGTGTGCAGTTTTCAGCTATGGTCATGGGGAAAGTTGACGGTAGTGATGGGGAAAATGCGGATGTGTCTTCTTCGTCTGCAGTCAGTAAATTAAAGAAGCGGAAACCCGGTATTATCTATCTTTCTACTATACCTAAGTACATGAATGTCTTAAAAATTCGTGAAATATTCGGTATGTTTGGGGAGGTAGGTCGTGTTTTCCTGCAGCCTTCTAGTCCAGGTAAGGGTATCTACCTTTCAACGTCTTAACTCTCGGTTAGGCATGTTTGAATGGTACTAAATATATTTTTCCCTTGTTTAGGAAAACCAGGAGGGAAGAAGATGAAGAATAAGCAATACTCCGAAGGATGGGTGGAGTTCAAAAGGAAGAAAATTGCGAAAGAAGTTGCTGAGAGTTTAAATAATAAGCCAATCGGAGGAAGGAAAAAGAGTAAATTCTATGACAACATATGGAATATTAAATACTTACCCAGGCAAGTGTCCATTGATTGGAATAATTTCTTATGAGATATATGTGGGTATATTATTTTTGAATGTTGATCTTTAGGTTTAAATGGGTTCACCTCAGTGAAAGGCTGGCATATGAAAGAGCAGCTCACCGTCAGCGATTAAGACTGGAAATCTCTCAAGCTAGAAAGGAGGCCACGCATTTCGCCCTTAGTGTTGAAAAGAGCCAGCGACTGAAGAGGTCCAAGAGGAAAGCACTTGAAGCTGGCGACTCAGGACATATTGTCCCCTATCCTCAAAGAAAAACTGAGAGTGAAATAGTTGGTGCTAAGATTGATGTTAGATCCGGCGAGGAAGGTGAGGATAGGGCTGACTTGCTCAAATCGTGGTTTGGTGCCACATAAAAGTGTTGGCTCCTATCTGTCTACGAGCGGTAACGAAGTAATTCAGGTTCGAGAGGTATGTGTTCCAATTGGTTATGCTAGTAATTGATCAGCCTTTACCAAACAAATATTCCATGTAACGTTTTTTGGTGGGCTGTAATTTTGAAGTGCTTGACTGCAGAGACAGAATCACACGAGACGCGCCCAAGTGAATTGAGAGAGTGTGGGTGATTGTACATTTATCTCTCTCTCCATTTGGAAAATCACGGATCCTTCCATCATATATTTTGGACTGAAATATAGCGGATAACAGGAGGACTGTTTATGTGTAAATATTTCATTGGGCTAGAATTTATGTTATTCTAGATCGGTTGATGTCCATTATTATTTTTGAAGACACATTGAATACACATGATCAAATAAACCCATGCTTTTTTTTAAATTTGTGTCCAAGACTTAAGGAAAGAGTTGAAAGTAAATGTATTATAAATTGGTATACGCTTTCATGTAGTGACTGTTAATGACTGCAGAGATAGTGTTGCATGAGGGAACCATGTATTTTTGGCGGATCTTCCATATTCCTTCATTCTCCATGAAATGAGTAGCAACATTCGAAACTGGTATTTTGAACCGTATCTATTTGCACCTACTGGAAATGTTAACCATCATGTATGTCTTGATGGGTTTACTAGTCCCAAGTACATGTATAATATTTTTCATGTTGAATAAATGAATTTGCTGTTCTCTTGCAGCAGTGCTCTAAGTATTTTATATACGTATGTATTTAAATGCATTTCCTAGAAAAATTGCAGACAGTTATAATGACCCATCATGATTTTTCATCTTAAACATTAGTCGCACAATTATTCATGTTTTGTCTGGTAATGGGGATAATATTTTTTAATGTTAATGCCTCTTTGTACAGTTGATGTGTTGGGCTTGTACATTATTACTTTTTACCATCAAATTAATGGGAATAATTTGTTCAAGATGTGTTTTCAAAATGTTTGCGGAAACACCTTTGTTATGTCAACAATGGTATGCCCTCAAACAATGGCATTCCTAACCCTAACAGCTAAACTACATGGCATAGCCTGTATTCCAAGAGTTCATTCAACCTGATTGCGATGGCAGAGAAACTCTTGAAAGGATAAATGAAATGCTGCCAGGAAACACCGGGAAGACTAATGTCTACAGTTCCCAGTCGAAGCAAATTCACTTCGGAGAAGGTCTCAATCAGTCTAAGTGATTCACTGAGACTGGAAAAATACCATACCGTACATAGGTTCATAACATAGGGTTATTAGGGTTTCATTGGTACACTAGCAGAAAAATGTGTTAAAGCCATTGCTATAATCCATTATCCATTCATATATGGGTGAAGCCTGAATGAATAACTGGATTGAAAATTAAAAACAGAGGTGGACCCATGTTGCTACATACATTTATATTTTTGGAGTGTACTCATGCAGTGGAAGATGTTTTCTTGGTGTCTACGTCATCACTTTAAATTTATGTCTCCTGGCAGATTAGTTTTTGCAAATTGGGAGTTTGCTATTTGTAACCTTGGTAGTAGATCAGGGGCCTAAGTCCGTAACTTGAAATCTCCTTTCTCCAGAGAAATTGTTTTCTACCGTAGTTTTCTCTCGACTGTAGTCCGTAACTTGGCGGAGAAAACATCAGTTCCTGCCCACTACCAGAGAAAACTCTAATTCTCAGTATCGGATAGGAAGAGCAGATAGGTATGAAAAATATTGAATCCGAAGCCGGCGATACCATGAAGAACCAATAGAAATGCTTTGTTTCAAATAAAAAAACGAGAGGGAAATCAAACGATTCTCACTTGTAATAAGGGCTACTCATTCATCATTTAAGTTAAACTTTCAAATAAAAGAAATTGATGCATTGAAATTATAATTGGTAGTGGATTAATCGATTTAAATCCATTGCAGATATATTTGTTCATTAGTACACTCAAAAGAGTATAGTATACCATTGAAAAAGGAGAGACTAATGCGTAACACCAAAGCATTTTTATGTTTTAGATGTAGGAAATCTTGTATACAAACGGCCGCTGTATTCATTGATGATATATATGGCATATTTTTTGCACTTCGGATTCTTACTTTCATTGGTGAATGCATGATGAGTATGGAAAAACATAACTGGCAACGTCAGTATTACATGCATTTATACTCGAAAAGCTGAAATACACCATGTGGGAGTGGAAAAAGAAAATTGAAAAATTTTACTATGCAGTAAAGAATCGTAAAGAAAATAACGTTACGGTAAATGTGTGAATGATACATATTTATTCTTGCAAATACCTACGTGCGAGCAATTAGTAACATATGTTACCAACTTCAAAATGTTATAGTTTAGGAAACACAACAACCTGCCTCGCTACATTTAAAATTTTCAAATACTGTCAGCGTAGAATAGCGCAAACATGTGGAAAATGGTTTACTAGAGGTATTTATATAGAAAACAAAGCAAAATTATCCTTACTTGTACATATTTATTGCTCATCATATCACATACAGCACTACAACGCACACATTTCTATCTTTTTGATACTTATAATCATTATATTCGGTATCAACTGTTTCAATAAAAAGCTTGGCTCACAATAAATATAAAACACTATTATGTAACACTAATAAAACATGATAATCGGTTTTCCAATCACTTTGCACACACTAAAAGGATTTGCACTCCTTGAAGTTCGAAAGGACTCTTCACACCTCACTTCCTACTCATCACTAACGACTTAGAATCATACAACAAACTGAGGCTGAAACAAATTGCCAAACCAGTTATTGTAACACCAACAAACTTCGAATTTCACTATCACTCTCACCGTAACCAAGATATGACCAAAACAAACAACGCAACGAAATGCGTGAAATGTAAACACTGCCAAAAGCTCACAATCTCTCAACGAATTGGGAATTGGTAATAGATGCAATACGTAATAAAATCAAACAGAACTTAGAAGCGAACAAACGAATGAACATTAACAGGCGTTCGATGTATCCCTAAAGTACAACTAGTTCAAATATGAAACATATCCCCTTCGCAATAGTTAGATATTTTTCATCGAAATGTATACGGTTGATTCATACCCTAAGTTATATATGTACGAAATAATTTCGTCGAAGATGTTACATTCACAACACACTTCACTCTTTACTTCATCGTCTATATGCAATCAATTCACTAAGGGGTACACTAAGGACACAAATTTTGTTCACTTATACTAGAGGCACAATGAAAGTTCACTGCACGTAGTTTCCTTGCAAATGCAGCCATACAAAAATTTCTATTCTTGTCACTAATTACTGTACATACGTTGCCTGCCTAACTTGAAGAATGCATTTTCGTGTTCTACTTTGGCACAAATACGTTAAAAATATATAAGAGTATGCTAATAGAACTGCAGTACGATCATCCACAACGGTCCGCCATGGCTATTTTCCTCGTTTTCTCCTAGGGAGAAAATGAATCGGCGGGTGACTCCGAAGCACCTGTCCAGGGTGCGTCAGTTTCTCCAAATCGAGTCACGGACTTCAGTCGGGAGAAAGATATTCTCCAGGAGAAACTCTTTCTCCGTTACTGGGAGAAAGTTTTCTCCGTTACCGGGAGAAACGAGTTACGGACTTCAGTTGGATGAAACGGGTGCTTCACGAGTCTATTTTCTCCCAACTCGGGAGAAAACAAAGTTACAGACTTAGGCCCCAGGAATCTTAACTAATTTGGAAAAATATTTTCAATGAATGTTGAAAATTTTATAAACAGGAAAAAAATTTTCTGGCATTACCCTTAAAGTCCTCCATAGTGTGGGGAACGAAGATTTCATTTCAACGATCTGCTGGAATTATTTGCAGTAGAGCCTCGTGTAACAAAATTCAAGGAGCCCTATCAGTGGCAAATTCATTATTGTGAAGCTAAAACCATAGAATAAGTACTCTATGCTAAAACTTATGCATCAATTTTTTTGTGAGGTAGTAGCTTGTAATTTTAGCTTGAAACAAATCGGCAGAATTCATAGCATCGAGCATTTTCATGTTCATAATTTGCAAATTGTGGTTAGAAAAAAGTAAAGATACCTACCATTTGTTAAGGTTGAATATTCTATCCATTCACGAATAGGTTTACGTGCAGTCTTTGTTTATTATGATATTTAAGGAATTTTTCTATCGGTCATACTAATCATTGGCTGTGGCATCTTTGCATATTTTTTTGCAGCATAACCACATACACTCCATTGGTCGCTTAAAGACGTAATGACTGCTAATTTACTTGCTATGTCTTTGATATGGAAGTAATCTCTAACTAAGGAGGTCATCTCAGTGTACCTGAACGTGATCTTCTGCTGTATAAGTTGATAACAGGTTGTAAAATATCCATCTCCTGAACAAGGGCTTATCCAGGGTCAAAACTAGAGAGGGGCAAGCCATGGTCGTTCAAGTTCTAACACAGAAAAGTTTAAGGAAATCAAAATTTCAAGAAAATTATAACAATACTATATTAAGTTTTTGAATTATTTGTTCGAAAATATATTTTTATTTTAATTACATGTTTTATAGTTACAGTAGACTCGTTAATACAAACAACGTTATACGAAGTTCTCGTTATTACGAAGCTAACCGTTGGTCCCGACCTAAAGGCCTATCCAAGCTGTAGGAAAAGAATCGTTTACGAACCTCAGTCCCGGTCCCGGCGGTTACAAAATGAACTTTACTACGAAGTCCTACGCATAAGCAATGGCATTTAGGTGGACATTCACTACGCTAAGTTTTAGTAATCGCGCCACATTTAACTTCTCCTCGTGTACTGTGACCGAGAGCGTCAATTGTGGTTATTTTTTCACCATAAACGCAACGTCATACAAAAAGCTTCATTCCTGGGGAATCATGATGACCGACTCATTACAGCTAGTAAATCTGATATACAACAGTTAGTCCTCTTCCTACGCACATTCGATTTACGAACTTTCACTGATACCAGCGTGCAAAAATTTCGAATTTGGCGCCTTTTGATTTAGCCAACTACTCGGAGCGGCGTAGAGGAACTCACACTCTGGGCATAATCTGAACAAGGTATCATTAAATCCGGTGTGAAGTTAGGAACTGTTCAGCGTTTCTCACGTTCTTCCTTGCCGCGGAGGGCAATTTTTCGGCTCCGGCTGCGTTGTACGCCCAGCTACATCAATTCATCTCAATCGTTAGTTAGCGCTCTATTTTTATGCAGTGTTGCATTCTGCAGGATAACCATACTCCTCGATGCCTTGCACAGTGGCGCAGCGAGGGGGGGGGTTTGGGGGTTTAAACCCACCCCCCTCGAGAGCTCAGAGAAATTTTTATGTTTAATCCATTTTACTTATTTGGATCAGTATTACTTATAGAATAGTGTTAGGATTAATCGAATATCCCTCAGAAGGCCGTAAAACTCGCCATTTTGAACCATTATCCTTAAAAAATTTTCTAAAGGAGGGCCCCCGCAACTCCTGATTACCGTGGCGGGTATGCAATTCCCCACACCCCTATGTATTATTTGTGCCTTAAACTCCCCCCTTGCCTTAATTCTTCGCTGCGCCCCTGGCCTTGCATACAGTCCGGCCGGCTAGAGTTGTCCGATGGCGGCACAATAGGGGAAGCCGAGAGGAGCCTGCGCCAGCACGGTTTACAGCCAATCGCTGTCTCCCAAACGCACCTCACACCATCGCATACTCATACAACGTTGTCAAAGCACCGACATAAGCCTGATCCACCAAAACATGCCACATCTTCAAATCACCAAAACAAGTGATTCTTCCGTTGGGTCCTTCACGCTCGTCGTCCCTTCCGGCTCCTTTGTTCACGGAGCTCTTTTTAGACGTTTCCTTTTCTTACCTGGGAACGCTGCCCCGACGTAGACCATTCTGCCTGTCATAGGACAACTCGGCGGCCGAACCGTAGGTTTATGAACTTGGGAACATGGTCTTGGAACGCATCTAGTTCGTATATCGAACTTACTGTATTTGGAAAGATATCAACCCTCGATCACGTCATGCTGCATTCTTCTGTTGAGAGATTGAAACAAATGAGACGTTCATAAAAACTTCGTTATTACGAACCTCCGGTTTTTCGGTCCCGTGAACTTCGTAATAACGAGAGTACTGTATATCAATTATCTGGGATTTGATGAAAATTTGTTCAAAACTTTAGTTTTAAACTAAATTTACCTTTGCTTCTAGGGGGGGCAGCTGCCCCTTCTGCCCCCCCCCCCCCCCTCCGCTAGGTACCCCCATGCTCCTGAAGTCTTTGGAGATATTAGAGTCCAAGAGAGCACTGCAACAACATAGCAGAGTAAGCCAAGTCAAGTGGAATGTCTATACTCCAGTGGTCATCAGTAGTTATCAGCCATGTTCCGAGTTTCCTGTAGCCAAACCTCTAATGTTAAACCCTTCCTTCTTCTGTGATTGGCCCCTCTTTCTCCAATTATTTCTCCCTGAAAAAACAAACGTTTGAATTTTTAAACTAGCCACCCATTTTTTCTATACTAGAAAGGTAGTGTGCCTGAAGCAAAACAAAGTTTAAAAGAATAGGGATGGTTGAATTACTTAGCAATCAGTGTTATCAGAATTCATAATCAGGATTTAGAAACCCTCCTTATTGGTCAAAAATATAATGCCTTCTGCAGTATGCACTAAAAACACAATTGAAGAATAAAAACATCAGAAAACCAAAGCTGCCAAATTTCACGTATGTATTTATGCTATAGAATGTCTTACCCTAAAAAAATATATCAGTGGAAGCATATAGCAGTACCGTATCGTAGTAGCAAAATATTTAACACCTCAGCTTACCAAAGATGAAGTCCATATCTACTAACTGTCCTTCATTTGAAAGCTGTTTTATTCTAGACTTTTAATTACTAAACAAAGTTTGTGCATTTTGGGGAACTATCAAGTAAATACAGTGAAACCTGTCTTAAGCGGAATCTCTCGGGCCCTTCACTTTTTTCCGGATAAGACAGTATTCCGCTTAACTCAGGGTCTGACAATTCAAAAAAGACCGCGAAAGTCATATCACGTCTATTGCATGCGTTGCCTAAAAGGTGGGTTTGACTCAAATTCTACACTTAGACGAAATCTTAATGAAATAATAAAAGAACAGCATCGCATTATTTTTAAATTGTTTATTTGAAGTAATCAGTCATTTTTGTCTGTCTTTCCATTTTTTCCTGTAGAATACAATTTTCTACGTTGCCTATGGCCCCATGTAAGCTGTTATACAAATCACTGTTACCTTTGGTGAGACTGCATTCTTCTAATTCTTTTAATGAGACCAACATTTCTCTTTACGATTTTTTATTTTCTTCACATATTAAGGTCACTTCTTCGTCGGTGTCACAGCTTTCGTCTTCTTTATTATTGGCTGTTAAGGAACCATCTTCATCGCTCGTGAGAAGATCGTTGTCGAAGTCCACAAATCTCTCAGCATTCTTGTCAATGCTTATTACTTGCTGAAATTCGCTTAGATCCACCATTGGCTCTAAAATAGCAAAGGTCATATATATAATCCTGTAAATGCGTAAATATGCATTTACATTGATGATATATTGGTGATGAAGGAAATCAATCAGCAGTTCCCTTTATTCTTAGCCTTCTGCGTTGTATTCTTACCCTGTTGGCAGCACGTAGGAGAATGATTCCTTCTTATTCGGTTGCGAGCAAGGATGCACAAAATGCTTGTGTATGTAGAGAGAGGGTTCTACGAGTTGGAGGGGAGGTAAGTGTGCAAGAATGGGTTGGCAGAAAGGAGGTGGCGGGAGGGAAGAGGGGTGGAGTATTGTGGAGTACGTGATAACGTGAAACGAAACTCACTGCACTTTACATTAGGGACGATGGACATAAGGCACTGGAGGAGGATCAACACTAGGTTTAGGGAGACGCGAATGAAGTGAAGTGTTTTGGTCAAGGTTGATGCAATATTGTCCTGAGTCCCTTCTGCGACGTGATGTCAGTTAATAATGACGTAGACCATGATGAACGTACGACACATTTAGCAGGTTCCGTAGGATTATTTTCTGTGGAGAGGACTTTACAAAACATTTTAGAATTTTATTTCCTTACGGTAAAAATTGTCCATGGATTTTTTTTTGCAATTCCGCTTAACCAAGAAACACGTGCCTGGGAATCGATTCCGTTTCCGCGTTTGACAGTTTCCGTTTAACAGAGGGCACCAATGCACTTAAAACCCTATTGTGACCGCCAGGACCAACAACAATTTCCGGATAAGACAGGTTTCCGCTTAACTCAGGTTCCGCTGAAGGCAGGTTTCACTGTACATTTATTCTAATGAGCAGCCCTGAAATTCTAATGTTTTGCTGGAATGGAAAATTGTTCATCTTTAAATGGCTGATGGGGATCGGACTGGTGTGGTGGCAAATATGATGGCCTCTCACCCTGCAGGCTCAAGTTCAAATCCCAATAATGGCAGAGATTTTTCAGAGACTGCCTGATCCCTGCTTGAATGTTGTGTGACATTTCAAGCACAATACTCCATCCATCGGATAGGACATTAAGCCAAGGTCCCCAACTGTGCCTTTTTTTGAGAGCAGGCGAATACAGATGGATGCCTGGTTTCTCTCCACCCTTCCTTATATACATATACCTCAATTATTGGTTGCCTCCTCCAAATACCATACCAAATGGCTGTAGATTTGTTTAACTTCTAAACATAAACTTTTCAGAATCATGTATTTCAAAATGCATTAATTATTGCTAAATCTCACAAACCGTGAGAAATATGTACAAACATAGTTATGTTTAACTTTAATTAGTTACATGGATAATTGTAGCTAGAACGTAAATTGAGGACTTCGAATTGAATTCCTCATTTAATTCTGACAATTGTCAATTTTGTATGAAGGTCTACCGTCAATATTAACGTATTTAATGCAGCAACAATTTCCATGTTGATGTTTATACTGAAATCGAGATATAAGTTAATATGTATCGTAGAATTTCATTTAAAAATTATGAACGCTGTTCAAAAGATAAAGGATTCAATTCTTAGTTTATATTTTTTGAGAAAGGAACTAATATTTATTTCACAAAATGACTGGATGCACGATTGTATGACCGCAGTCCCCTTCCGCTAACAGGGGTAATATGAGATGAGGGGTCCGGGTACCTGCTCCGGGATCTCGAGTGTAAAGCCGAAGCCCCACTGTGTTGGGTCCCAAAACAAAGACATCACATACCCGCGACCATCATAAAAGGGGGAGAGCTAGGAAACGTATATTTTTGGCATTCGCTCACCTGCGTAGGATAATCTCCGACGAAAATTTGTGGCTTTCATCTTCTGGGTCAAGAAACGTCGAGACGTACATTTTTGTCTTTAGTAGGGAAAAGGTTAACAAAGGCCCATGTCATTGACTTACCAGCATAGGCTTAGAGAGATTTTACTAAATGCTGCATTTAGACTCTGGAGGCAACCCTGAAATGTGTGATATTTGTGTGGAGTGTGAGAATGCCTGCCTTAGCTCATTATCCTCTTCTTCTTTCCTGCTCTAGATACAAGTGAGGGACTTCATGGAACAGATTTATCATGTAAATGATGAAGTACAGAATCCAGTACAAAGAAAAGAGTGCAGTTCACATGTGCAAGTGCAGAGCAGTATACATTGGGCGAACTGGGAGTTAATTTCAGGTTGGGCAAAGGAGCTCCTTCCCTGTGCTAGGAACCAAAAAGTTAACTCCCTTATTGCCAAGGATTGTTGGAAAACAACCATAAAAGCTAGTTTAATTTTGAAATTTAACATCTAGAAAGCAAAGGTGATAGACTGGATGCCTTAGAGCAGTTCGAAGTTTTAGATGACGAAAGTTTGAAGGAGAATGTGCATTATTAATGAATTTTTGTATGCCTCCCAATCCACCTCCTAAAAATCCCAATCCTCTGCAACAAAATGGCAGATGATGAATCCCCTTCCCCTTCCTTCAACCTTCCTTAATCTCAATGCCTCGCGCAAGAGCCAGGGGTAAACCCCACCAGAAATTCCTTATACCCAAGGGAGATTTCTCCTGGCTGCGTCTCTACCCTATTTTCTGTCATGCAAGGCCTTCCTGACTCAAAACCACACCACCAAACCTTCTTCGTTTTTTCCACCCTACGCTCTCACTGATTGGTTCATTTAGTTTATCCAGTAGTGGTATACATGAAGTGCTGTATTGTAGACCAATCTTAGAGTTGAATAGGGTGGTTTCCTGTTATTTTTTTATTGCCTAAATCGAAAAATTATTACTCCTGGAGTACGTATTTCACACTTTTAGATTTTTAAATGACGATATCTATTTTTTGCGATTAAATGAAAAGTGAAAATTTTCAAGCGTGCGAAAACCCGACGGCTAAGCATGAATGCTGGGAAAACCCCGTGTGACGTCGTACTGGTTCCTGCTGCCGCAAGAGAGGTGACCTTGGGGCGAGGCTTTGAGCGCTGATACGACGCAGAATGCTAGCAGGTAGCACTTGGCTTAAATAAGGATTATGAATACCTTATCAAACGAAGAAAACTTTCTGACCATAGTCAGTTTTAATGGGTGATTATTAAGAGACGTTTCCCTGAGCTCTGTGCCTCATGCATGCATTGGTAATCTCAGACGATGTAAAACTCCTATCTACTCGTATAAAAACTAGGTCCCTGTGACATCACGTGGAGTGGCATTGCATGGGTGCCAATCTGGCCTTTCTTACCTTACCTGGCCTTACTTTCTTTCTTACGGTTAAAATTGACCATTAACATTCGTCTAAACTGGGATTTCTAAAACCAAATAATTTGTATATTATGAATACACTAATGGTAGGTAACGAATTGCAATCAATGCATTTCGTTTTCTCTGATGAAGGAAACTAACTTATTGGTGAGAGAGTGAGGGAGTATTGTGTAGAATTTGCCTGACAGTGAAGTGAGACTTTGAAATCTGGGTTGCTTCAATGAAGTTTTTTTTTCGTGGAACAGCAAAGTTAATATTTTAATTTACATTTGCTAGGTACCCTAATTATTAAGGGCTCAGGGGGCACACCCAAGAAGGTCATATCAACCTTATACGGCCTTAAATGGATCTGCTTTAATCCAGGCCCAGCTATTAATTTAGTTGACGGCTTGTCCATACTCTGTGCACTTGAAACTGTTGCAATTAAGCTTTATCCGCCTTCCACATAGCCTCCTTAGGCAAGGGTGTTCCCAGGATCAAAACTAGGGGGGGCAAGCCATGGTTGTACAAGTTGTAGTTAAGATTTAACAATGGAAAATGTGAGTGGAATCAACAATTTAAGGAAGCTGTAACAGCTCCTTATTGGTTTTTAAAATTATTTGCTTGATGAAAATATTATTTTTCAAAAAGACATTTACAATTTTGCTTATGGGGGGGGGGGGGGGGCGCAGCTGTCCTCTCCTGCCCCTCGCTGGGTATGCCCATGTCCTTAGGCCTGTGTTCTGCTCAGGATTCCCCTGCTGTAACTGCTCAAGAAGCATTTTGGTTTCTGGCTTAATAGGTCTAGGGACCAAGACCATCAGCACCTTCATCTCAATGAGGTTTTTCAACCCCAGGCTACCTCAGCAACTATGTTAATGGTACCTTTAAGGACGAGCAGCTAGTGGCCCTCTGTGACAGCATCCAATCCAGTTCCCCAATTCTTATTCTTTGAGTGCCACTTTTTCTTCCCCTCGCTACTTCCAAAGGGGAGTTTATTAGGCATGATGTTCAAGAGTCCGATATGGATCAATAAGAGGACTCATGGCTCTGACAGATGTACATATGATGGTCGATACTACTTCTCCAAGCCAGCTGCAATGCTGGCAAAACTTTTGCCTACAAAGATGAACACATGCAGTGAATATCCAGTAAACCTCTCAGTTGAATGAAAGCCATATTTTTGAGGTCTTTGCTGACCTTCACATGGGATGTCCTCACCCTTCTAGTCTATTCCTCCTCACATTAGGAGTGCCCTCTGAGGTTAAGGTCCATTTTACATAGCCTCTGGGGTCTCTGTACCCTCCAAATCCTGTTGAGGACCCCTGCTGGTTACGCTGTTCTCAGCAGCACCCTTTTGTACAGGGTGGGCAAAGATCTCCCAGCAGCTTTGGCTGCCCTCATTCTCCCCTCCATCCTGGAATCCAGGTTATGCTTGAGTTGTGAAAATAGCCTCCTCAACTGAGGCTATAGCCTCCAAGGTGTCATTTGAGGCACCTGAATCTGACACCCACTCCAAAGGGGACCTCTTTGCCCAGTAGGGTGGACAGGAATTACCTCTGGTGGGGGTCCAAAACCAGAGGAGGAAATTTTTGAAAAATAGGGTACGAAGTAGAGGATTTTAAACTAATTTTAATGCATCATAATCGAAAAAGCTTCATTTTTCATAGAAATCTTTTGTAAATTCATGATTTTTCAATGTTATGTTTTCTTCTAAATGTTCTGTTCAATGTTAGGAAAATAATGGTGATTTATATTTGGGGGGTCTGGACCCTCAGGATCTCTCTTTTCACTAAACCACTGTCTGTGCCCCATTAATGGTGGATTCTGAGGAGTCAAAACCCTCCTGTTTTCCCGAGGAGGGTGGCTGTGCTGCTCTAGTCCAGACTCTTGCAGAGAGTCAACAGGGTCTCCTCCTCCAAACTAAAAACAAAGCTCTCAAGAAAGGATTGGGCAGTCTCTGAAAAATCTATGCCACCGCTGGGATTTAAACCCAGGCTCATGGGGTAGAAAGCCAACACTCTACCCACCACACCAACCCAATCCTCAATGCTTTTTGTGTAGAAAGATCCATGGTTATCTCATAAATAGCTAGAGATAGATGAAGGTCCACCATCACAGATACCCTGCCTACATGACTGCCTTCCCATAAAAAGTATTTGGTGTGAGTTAGCATTCAAATTAAGGCTGGATGAATCCAGAGGTTGCTTGGTCATCTTTCAATTGCTCCACCTTGTAATGAGAGCAATTCATCAACCAACCAGGTCTAGATTCATCATGTTCTGCTGAAAACATGTGCACCTCATGGAGAAAATCTGCATGAATTAATATTCCTGTGAATGACGGTCTTGAGAGGTAGTTAGCGAGACTGGCTCACCTATCCTGGAATCACTTATCCTTCGTCCTGAGGACTCATGTAAGTTGTTACATTGTTGTTTTGATTTTTTACTGTTACTCCTCCTTTGCTTTTTAAGGAATGATTCTATTTTATTCGTTGTTATTTCATGCCATATTTTTCTTTTGTGTGTTGGACAAGGGTGGGAAAAAATTAAGCTGAAATCAGATAGTCAACTTGGTAGAATATGCTCAGTTATATTTAACTTCCCTTATACTTGCTGTACATATGTATAGGCAATATATTGCCATAGTTATTCCCAAGATTTTTTAAAAATGACGGCTACGTAGTCATGGTATCTTCTTCTTCTTGTGTGGTGTTCTGCCCGTCAGCAGGTCCCCCGTGCCAATGCTGTCTCCATTCCCTCCTGTCTCGGCCATCTCCTTGAAGTCTCCATATCTTCCAATTTTTACGTTGTCGATGAACTTCTTCTGATCCCTTCCACCGTTTCCTCCAAACCTACTTTCAAAATTCTATTCCCTCTCATCAAATGTCCCAGCCACTTACCCTTCCTTTGATTTATGTTGTCCATCAACGTTCTTTTCTCATCTATCCTATCAAACACTTGCTCATTTCTAGATCCATCCACCGTATTCCCTCCATCTTCCTCCAAACCCACATCTCAAACGCCCCTGTCTCTCTTCCCCATCGTCCCAGTCTCACAATTCATGGTATCAGCAGTTCTAATAGAGGGTTGCCATATCTGCTTAGCTTAAAATGCAGCCAGTTGAATGAAACATGCAGGCACATTAGTTCTTCAGAAATAAAGACATCGTTTTCTTTTATGTTATCAAGAAATCTCGTGGCAGTACACAATTCTTTCTTAATGAAGATATTTTTTGGAATTAATTTTAACTTTTACTCGGACCATATTCAAGGATACCATTATTGATGACTCTGATTTGTTTTAGTATTATAAAATTTATAAAGTCTTGATAGCTGTCAATTTAGAACAAAATTGTAGGTAGCTATATCTGCAATAATTAGGACACCAACAACCATGTATGAAAATTAAATGCATACCTTATTGTTTTGAAAGTAAAGAAAAATGCATTCTTTGCATAGTTGAGAGAAATAAGAGGATGATGTATCAAGCTAATTTCTTCAATTGTTAACCAATTGTGAACAAAGTCATATCAAAGGCCTTTTCCCCCCACCTATCTATAGCAGAGGCCTCTCTTATTTTCATTGGAGTAGATATCAGGAAAATTTTCTTGCATTTTGATATGGAATTGGCTGATATAATAGATAGCTGCTTGAGAATTAGAAAAAAATAGAGTGCCACATGAAACAAATTATTTTATCCTACTTGCTTATTGTTGAATTTAAATGGAGTGATGAACTGATTAGTTGAAAAAAATCAACAAATAAAGAGAAAGGATTTCACCATGTATACCATGCATAGTAAAGATGTTTTCTATACCTATATTGTATGTATTGGATACCGAGCGTAATGTCCCTCTTTGGATACAGCTATAGTACTCAAGCATGTTGTATTAGATATGCATTTATTTATTTATTTCCGATGGATAAAACCATTTTACAATAATGATCAACGGAAGAAGGCATCAAGACAGCTAAAACAATAAAGAAAAACTTAAGCTACAACAATTATAATTTCTAAATAAAAATAAGTCTACAATATTCAAGTGACTCAATGCAAGACAAAATAGCGCATGATGGTTGTAATTTGATAGATAATATGAGATATTAAAATTTGATAAATGGATTATCATACATTTCTTCTGGTTTTTAGTGATAAGATATAATAAATGAATGTGGACCAATTTCTACGAACGTCCCAACTTTTCTTCTGAACGAAGCTGTAGATTCTTGGAAGAAATCCGGGTCCACAGCTGCAGGGTTACCAGTTGTGAGAAGATATCTGAATGTTACTCCTGTAGCATCTTCTTAACAAACATGACGTTATGTGGTATCAGTTGCCATTTTCCTTGAATATATTCAAATAAACTTAAAATAAGATCGGTTGATTTAAAGAAAATCGTTTGGATGGAAAATTTGTAAAGTAATTTAATTATATCCTCACCCAAGATTCAGGAGAATTAATTGGCTGTAATAAAGCTACACTTTATCGGACACAAATTTAAATTAAAAAATATAATTGAATAAATTCTACATACGAATAATTATAGAGATTCTCGATTAATTGCGGCATTCGCCTCACAATCGAGGTAAGTACCTCATGCGAACCGATGCATTCGTCCATTCAAGTTGCCCGCGCTGAAAGTGATGCAGGTTGTGAAGTTGTTTACGTTTTTGGGCATGCTGGGATAGAGGTCGGGCACGAGGGGGAAGATCAGGGTAGATGCGATGGAAACTGTTGTTAAGCGTTGTTACGGAAAAACAATTGCATTGCCGATTATGTATGGAATTTTGTAGTAAATTTTCTCGGAAAGTTTACTTTATTGAATGAAATATACGTTGACGCTGTGTGTTTAAGGTATTTTGATATTTATCGTTTATATTCTTGGTATTTCATCGCGCTCTATTTTGTTTGGGGGGGTCGGTATAAAGTAACATGGCGGACCTCTCGCTGTTTGTTTTCACGCTGACCTTGCCGCTAAGCGTTTTGGCGGTTTCGATGTAGTGGAATTATTCAGCCCTTTGCAACTTAGAGTTAACGTTAAAAGTAATGCTTGAACTATTAATACACCAATCATTTATAATAAGCGAGTTTAAAGTGTGTGTTACAATTATGAATCGTGATACTGTCGCCGAGTGCATTAACTTAAATCAGAATGAATTAACCTGTTTCCATTATTATATCAGTGTTTATTTTGCCGTTTTTTGTTAGGTATGTCAAGTACTTTCGTGGCAGACACTTCCGACTCCCACAAGTCAGACAACACTGTAATCATCATTGTGAACAGTGATGGGAGTCTTTCTTTGGATCAAGAAACCCTGCAAAGCTTATTAGGTGAGTAATATTTTTGTGAATTACCTATCTTATTTTGTAGAATGAGTGCCTGTGCCAATTTTTTGTTATTGTTTTCCGTTTTTAAAATTTTATTGTATTGTTCTGGTATCTGTGGGCTACATATATATTTTATGTGGTGTGTTAATAGCTTCCCATTATTCTATTTGGATTGTGAATAATTCTACTGCCATGATATACATGTACTGCTTAAAAGTTGTGTTTACTTTTTCTGAGAAATCATCTAACCATATGCAATTTCATAATTTAAACGGTAAAGCTAACTGAGCGTCATGCCTGGAATACTTTTATGAAGTTAAGGGATTATATTGTTAATTTATTCTCTCAACTGATTCTATGTAGCTGTATCAGACGAAACACTATATATTAACATCATGGAGTGATAATTGGCTCACCGAAAAATCATATCTTCCATCATTTTCCCCTGATAGAGTAATGACAAAAAGAGATTTAATATGGAATGTTGCTGTGTGACGTTCATATGGATTCCATCAATCGGTTCTCTAATTTATGTATTGCTATTTCTCCTACATAAATTTTTCATCAACTGTAAGGATAGCTGTACTAAAACATTCTTTCAATCCCTCTGCTATATAATTGCCGGTTTTCTCATTTTTATTGTTTACTGGAACAAACGAGGCGAGCATTCAATACCTAGGTGGACCTGTAGTCCGAGTCCAAAGTAAAAAAAAGCCGAAAGCTGGGCAAGCTGTTACTACTCGCTAAGATTTGTCTTTGTTTGTGCTGTTTTTTTTAGTGATTCAGTCTTTAGGTTGGCTTTAATATAAGTAATCATCTCTCAATAGAATTTAAGCTTTTTGTCATAAATTTGAATTTTTAAATGTTTGATTAGTTAACTATAATTTATTTATCCTTTGATCATATTCAAAATCCATTAATTTCCAAGATTCCAGTAATTTATTACATTAAATTTTAGCTTTATTATATATATTTAAAATTTGTCAATAGTATAAAAACCATTTGCTTAAAGCTATCATTACGCTACAAGGAAATGGCAAGTTAACATTAAGAATACGAAACAGAAAATGCCCATAATATGTTATTAAAAAATCTACTATGAAGTAAAAGTTTTGAATTAGGTAGCTTTGTTTTATAAAGTAAATGAGAGTCATCAAAAGGTTATTGCATAGCAAAATATTAAGCACCTCAGCGTACCAAAGATGGAGTCCATATCTACTAACTGTTCTTCGGAATGCTGTTTCATTCTAGACGGCAAGTGTGAGCTGCAAAATTGTTGGGTTTTGTTTGATTTTTAGTTCTTATTTTAATTTTTAACTCATTTGCATTGAAGATGCTTCAGGATTAACTTTGCAGACTTCTTCATTTTATCAGTAAATTAAATTTTTTTTTTTTCTGTTATCAGGTGATGCATAAAGACTACTAGCACATTTTACTTTGCAGAATGCCGCTTAAGTACTCTACCTTAAGTATTTAAATTTTTTTATTCTGCTTTTCTGAATTTCACTTTTTCCCTGCTCTGCCGTCTCAGTTTTCAATGCATTTCATTTCATTATTTCACTTCAAAATTTAAAAAAATGTATACATCATCTCCCTAATGCATTGAATGTGAAAATAAGTAATTTGGCAATATTAATAGTGCTAAGTTATCCAAGATTTGATTTTACCCTATGTATCCTATTGTTAGCCATAAAATATGTGTGTAAAAATCACTTCTCATTAGTTCACCAAAACTTAAAATGATAATTATTTTTACATTGCCATGCACAATTTTTGGTGCAAATTTGTCACATTTTGAATCCAAAATCTTAATAAATACTAAAATATCTTGTTGTCTTGGATAATAACCTACCTCGGGCATATTTCACTTTTTCATCTGTTAAGGTTTTGAGAACTTATTCATTCTTGTTGGGGAGTTGTGCACTAAAAGGCAGTTCCAACTCATTAAATATGATTTCCATGATGTTCGACTAACTTCGTCGAATCATGTATTTGTGCTTACTTGCTCACATCTATGCTTGTTGCTAGTATGACTTGAACTATTATTTTCCACCTGCAATTGACTTGAAAGCATACTGTAGATTCTATATTAAGACTCATCTTTCATCATCCTGCAAATATTTCTGTCATGATATTCCCCTTGAATTTTTGTGAATATGCTCGCGCCAATGGCTTTTTGTGCTTATGAAAATTGGGCTCCTGTCCCACCCTATGGATTTATGCCCCAGTGATTTGAAGTGTGGGAGTTGAGATTTTAGTTGATATCACCGTCACCTGCATTGTATTTATGTACTTTTTGAGTCCAATATTGTTACTGGCTACTTGCCCTAATAGATTTCTTACATGCCAGGGAAAAGCCGGGAAATGTAGTCGATGGCATCAGGGAAAATATTTCATGATACATGTATCAAAATAACTGCCATCCTGTGGGCTGGCTTAGGGCTTGCGTCTATGACACGGAAATAGTATATTGGCAGTACTTTTATTCGATCTACAACCAGTTTAATTTTTAAAAAATATATGAAGGTTCTAATAATGTTGTATTGCATAGCATTCTTATTATATAATTTCCAAATATTCATTATACCCTCTGATGTCCAACAAATTCTCAAATATGCCGCAACTTCATGCTCAGCTTTGCTATCCATGAAATGTAGTAGAAAAAAAGAATAAAATGCAGGCTTCTATGAGTTATTAACTTGTTATTGTTTTTCTTTGTAAATTTGTAAAGAAATATGCTTTAGAAGAATTTAATTATATTTAAAAAATAATCTTACATTTTGTCGACTCTGTATTTTCAAATATTCTATGTAATGGTCGAAATGAGAGTATGAAAGTCTCAGGGGAAAGTGAAGATTTTTGTCTGGTAATTTGAATCCAAATTCCCAATTAGAAGTATCGTAACAACCGTACTGATATGATTATGGTCAATGAAAGACTTGTGTTTGTAAGTGCTTTATTTTATTATAGCTGTAGAAGAATGCTTTATTTTAATGTATAATAGAGCATGCTATCTTGCCCCTGGAAGCAGCCATCACCATTTGAATGTATGGCCTACTAGTGCCTGGTTATTATAAAGTTTATTGCTTAGTTTCTCTACAGTGTTTGCATAGTATCACTATTTATTTTGCCTCTTCCATCGCATGATCTGCTGGAAAGTCACCTTGGTTGGTAATTAAAAATCGTATGCGCATAAAATAATGTTTTAGTTCGTTTATATGTTACCTCTTATGTTATAATTTTTGCTGTTCTAATAGAGCATCTGTTGTTATGTAATTACTTATTTTATTTACTATTACAACTGGACTACACAAAACAAAATGTCATGAATTTTGTTATGGAAAGTTATAAAGAAATAAATTATTTCTTAGAGTTCCATTATTATGAGATTCAAATATTTGGTGGGTCCATAGCTCCTTGTCATTGGAGTGGTAATTTCAGAATTGGCTAAATTTTGTCTATGGATCCAGTCTATATTGCCTATTGATTATTGTCTTTGTGGTTACTTTTCATAGCACCTGATGAAATTAGCAATAACCATCTTATTATTTTTATTTCTACTTCTAAAACTGGCATAGGTCATATAATTATTCAATGGTACTCAATGAAAAATATGTTCATATCTCTAATTTCCTAAACTTATTATGAAGCCACTTATTACCAATAAAAATACAACCTATTGATAAAATTTTATTTAATCAATTTGTATAATAATTAGTTCGTCTAACTTGCTGAGAAAACTTTAATTATGCCCTATATTGCAGTTTTAATCGCAATGGATCCATGGTTACTATGTAGTAGCATTTGAGCATAGTGGTTCAGCGATACCAAGCTAGTTCATGTCACTATAAAGAATGGCTCCACTTAATTACCGTGTATTCAAGTCTACATCGAGAGCTCCAGAGAAATAGAGATATACTGCGAATTCACATTGTGTTGCATTTAATGGATGCTTTGATCTGATTTTTGACATGGTTTTGGTTTTGTTTGTGGTTTGTTTGACTTACTGGGGGGTAATAATGGTAGAAGAGGAAGCACAAAATTAAGAAATTACATTGAGAGTTTTTCCTTACATGATTTAAACCTTATTGACCTGTGGAAAATTATGGATTGGAATCATTGTATTTTTGTGAGTAGTGAATCCTGGAAAATGGAAAATAGACTTTTGGTCTTTTGCATGGTGCCCTAAATCAAAGCTGGTTAATTTTGATTGTCTGTTGCGGGTAACGATTGTTAGCGATATTTGTATTCTTGTAAAAAATTAAAGGGATGTGATACTAAACCAAAATAATCCATTTAGGATTATATTTTCTTTTGTTATTATTTTTGTTATAATTTCTGTGTGGTGAGGTTTTAAATTTTGTTTTGTGACGTAGGAAGAATATTTTTCTCTGGTCAAGTTAGTTAGATCCGTCAACCTGGTGATGAAAGAAATCATTCATAAAATTTTCCATCTGTGCATGTTCTCATTTTCAGCCAACCAACAGAATACAAATGTGAGTGTGGTGAGAGTTGGGGGCGGAGGGCTCGATGGGGGGGATGGAAAGGAAGGGTCAAAGGATGAGGGGGAAGGTGACGATGACGGAAGTCCCCAGCTGGATCTCACGGTGGAAGGCATATTCCCGGCAGCTGCCACTCATTCTGACCCGGAATCTTCTCGTGCTACAAGTTCTCTTACAGCTGTCTCAGCTCTGGCTGCTGCGGCTAGTGTGGCCCAAGATGGTAAGTAAAAATTCCTTTGCTCTTGTAGGTGTAGAACAGAATGGTGTATTTCCATTGCTCCATTTCGGGTTTTATTGCTGCATAAATTTGTGTAAATGGCACACTTGTCTTTCCATACGATCGTAGCCTATAATGAGGGCATGTCCCTTTCAAAAATTCTTTATTTACCTTACTCCCTGTGATAGATGGAAGACCTTACTGATTTACTTGTGCCATTGAGGGGAAGGGGATATTTGGTAAGTTGCCTCAAAACCTAAGTTGGTAGCAAGGGGAGTGTCATTCACGATAAAGTTTTGTCGAAGTGCACCTTTTAATGAATCATTTCAGATTATCCTGGTGAATTGAATGTAAAAATGTTTCTCAGGCTTTGCACCAAACTCGTTTTCATCTTAGTAAATTCATAGCGACTGGAATTTTCACGATCAGTTTCAGTATGTTTGTATTATCTTCAGGTATAATAATTAGAGATATATAGCTAATATGAGATGTGTTGAAACCGAATATAAAGTATAGGCCTAGGCCCTTTGTGTAACTAAGTCAGGACCTAAAAATGTCCTTCACATCCACTTAAAAACTAGTTTTTCCATGGAAAGGGCAGTAAAATGTAGAGAAAGCAATTCACGTAAATTAAAGTAAAAATTGAAAAAAAAGAAGCCTATCACGATGTATTTCCCTTCTCTTTAAATTATTTGATTTGGCTTGCCCTTTTATAAGAACACATAATTGAAGGTCTCTTGTACAGTAAATTCTTTTTTAATTAGAAATTTGGACTAGATTGCAATTTGATCTATGAGCTAGATCTTTGACAAGCTTGATAGATAACGTTTTTAAGCTTCTGTCATGGTACTGGCTAAGGGATGTTTTTTGTCAATTACTTGAATATCAGGAAGTGTGTGATAAACAGTTTTTTTGGGGATAATTTGTGTTGATTTGTAACTTACAAGGGGAATACACTTTTTTCTGTCATTTTCTTAAAATGTTTAAATCAGGCTGAGGAAAGAACACCCCTATTTGTTTGTGGTGCTGCAAGGACTGTTCTGGAGTTTCGAAGGAGAATACATATCATTCACATTTTCTCTCATATCAGAGAGCTTTGATGCAAATCATGCACGTTCAACAATTTTTCTGGGAAATATACAATGCGGTGTGGGTACTTGATCAGCCTGATGTAGGAGGATGTTATATGTGGACAAAGCATTTCAAATCTGCAGCCTTTTTCACAGCCGACGGTCGAGAACAGGAGGGGTACGAATCACTTTACGATATCTCTATGATGACTACCATTCTGAAACTTGCACATAAAGAATTAACTGGATTGGTTAGGTTGTGTGCTAGCCTTCCGTGTCCCAATCTCAGCTACAAATTTCGGAGCATTCCGAAATTCAACCCCTTTGTGTAATGTGGATTACACCGGTGGTACAGTCCTTGGGATGGGACGTTAAACTGTGGTCCCCTTGGTGCCATTCTTAGTAGGCTAATGCTGATGCAGGATTTCTATCCACCCTTCATTCCATGTGCAAAAGCCCAAGCTGATTCGTTCCCAATTTAAATATGTAAAAAAATTGCATAAAAATATTTTGCACTGCATGAAGATAAGAAACAATCTTTAAAAATTCAAACAGTAAAATCCTTAAAAAATAAAAAAAAAGTTCCGTGAGAAAGGATTGAACTGGCCATTATTACTTCCAATGTCAACCATTGTAACCTCTGGGCTATCGCTGTCAAGTGGGAATTGCCATTCAATACAGGTTACAAACTGTAACTTCATTTTATGTGATCTTTAATTGCTTTTTACTCTACATTTTACGAGAGGTGCATTGTCTTGCTTTGGCATATTGAATTACAGCCATGATTTACTCAATCAGAAAATTTGAGCTCGATTGGCCACCCGATGGTTGTGTATTCCCCTTGTTAGATGCATTTGAATCCAATGGAAACACACTGCGGGAAAAATGATGAATAAGAAAATGAAATAGATCCATGTAATTTATAATAAGGTATCCAGAAAAAATCCTGATCTTGTAAAAAGTGCGATTTATATAAAAAGGATGTGAAGGACTGTTGTATATTACATGAGTAATGTTTTTGCCGTGGGAAATAAAAATTTAATTAAAACTTTTATTGAAATAAGAAATCAAGTATCAATTTATATATTTTAAAAAACCAAATTGGGTATCACTATTAAACTACTTACCTTATATTCCTTTTGTTAACTCAGCACTTATTCTTTATTGAATAGTATTCGATTTGCCAATGTTATTATTCTGAATATATGCAGAAGAGAGGCAAAAATAGTGGCGCAGTTCAATTACGATTTTTATGTGAAAAAGTACTAAATCATTCTAATTCATTTATGAGTTTTCAATTAAATCATGATTTTTGTCAGCCCTGAGCTAAGGGATGCTGCTTTGTAAATAATGTCATTCTTAATCAGCAATGAAGAATACGTGCATAATCAGTATGTCAGTATATTATCTAAAAAGGGATCAAATGAAACAGGTGTGTGGGCACACTGATGAAATTAATTTTAGTAGTTTTATAGCTTTAGAAATACATATCTACTGTCAACCTTATACTAAAATAATTGGTGATAATCCCTGATCATGAGTATATTCCATTAAAATCATAATGGCTGTATTTTTAATAATCAATGTAGTAGTGAACAGTTTCATCCAGAATAATTAAAGTAAAAATAATAAAAGCAAGGTATTAAAATAAAAAAAAATTGATGTGAATGAAAAATCCTTTTTATGAAAATGATTTCATAGGAAAAATTCGGATTTCAATCAACCCTGCTTTAGAAATAGGGTCGGTTCAAGTAACCGGTTTTCGGTGTTGCCAGCTCTTGGCCTGTGGAACTGGTATTGAAAACGGAACACATTAAGTCAGTACTTTGGAACCGGTTTGGAACAGTGGCGAGGGTATGAATTTGGTGACCAAAGCCGAAATGGTCTGCAGCGTATTCAAGGTCAAAAAGTGAAAAAAAGATTCATATGTTACTTTCCGATTGCATGGCATCCACGTTTTTTTCTTGTGAGAGTTGCTCGCTAGCACATGCATTTAAGTTGTGCTCGTCTGTTTGTTGCTCTCGCCAACATTATAACATTTCCGATGCACCGTCTACAGCGTGAAATACAGACAATGCTACATTGAGGCCTGTTTCTGACTAAACGACTTTTTGTCAGCTGTCGTTCACGTGAAATTCAGGCGGCTTTTATGATGAGAGGACCACTCTCTGCAACACCATGTGCATTGAACGGCAAGGAATCGAAAAGTGTGGTTATCCTATAGAATGCAAAACTACATAACAATTTTGCATTACCTTATGGCCACTCAGTTTATCCATGGTGTCGCTGCACTGCCGACTTGAACAGTTTATTGTTGAGGTTATAAGAACTGTGACACTGAAGCATACAAATAAGTTGTCTATAAAATTAACAATTTAAGCTACATCGCAGAACACAGAATATATTTTGAACTGACTACTAAGTTACTGCAGATTAACGGATGATGTTGTCAGAAGTTTGGGAGCTTCACTATTGATCCTTATGCTATGCTAACTATCTAGGCAGTATGTAAACTGTGCTCCAAGCATATTTTGCGTGGCCCTTCAAAATCAACACTGAGCACTACTGATTTCAGTGAATGCCTGTTCAGTACTGCAGGCAATAGATCCGCAAATAAAGAATAGATTAGACCGAAATAGTGTAACAATTTTGAATTTAAAAAAATCCAAATCTAGAGATAGAACCAGTGGCTGCCAGTGGATGTTATGTGACCTATTGGTCGATCATGCATTCTTTAACATTTTATTTAAACTTTTTTACTTGGCAAATAAAATTATGGAGAAAATCTTAATTTTTTTACAGAGCTTACCTGCTAATTTACATCTTTAGTGAAATTATTTTCATCCACTTCTTGTGGTTGTTCATTTAAATTTGCCATTAATTCAGATGATAAAAGTTCATCCATGGAACCGAGTAAGTTTAAGTACCAGCTCATCCTTAATGAGAACCAAGAGTTATAGTGTCAAAAAGTTTTCTTGTACATGGATAATTTGAAGTGTGGTTACCCTTTTGTGATGCCGTGGTTGATGCCGTGTTTCAGTTCCCTTTGTCATTGTGGTTTTTGTTTAACGTTCGATGACAAAGCCTAGTTAAAGATGTCTCATTATTATTATGATACCCATAGAAGGTGAATGATTATTTTGTGGTTAATTAATGCACATGAGTGAATTTTCTGATATTTTTTATGTTTTTATTATCATAAAATTAGTGTTATTCAAATACTATTTATATTATAATTAATGTTATGTTTATAGATTTAATGAATCATGACCATCCATTTACAGAAAGGTTTCCCACAGCCAGCTGTGCAATTCTATAATGTTTATTATTATGATTAACATGTTTCAAGAGTACCAGCTGTCCATCAACATATCTGTTGCTTGTTTTAGTTGGCTTCATTTTTGTTAGCTTTTCATGCTCATTTCTGTTGTTTCTGCCATTGATTCATAAAATCGAGAGTCCAAATATGTTAAGGCACCAGAAAAATAACGTTTGGATTGGCCTGAGGAACTTTCACGCTATGGGATAGTGAGCGGTGGATAATTTACAGTTGGTTTCTAATTTTTTTCTTTGAAGAATGGCTATTGTAAGGTAAAAAATTAATAGAATCAATTAGGGATATGTGAGTAGTAATTTTTGTCGAGTTGAAGGCTACTCGTGAGAGTCAAGTCGAGTATGATAATTTATGGACCAGGCAATACAATAAAATGTGCTCCTATATTTTCTCATTTTTCCAATTCCATTATGAATTTTCTATTCTAAATTCTTATCTCGATGCAAAAAGAAAAATATAATGAGGAACGTTGATGGTAATTGTGTCAGAATTAGGAGATGAATGAACATTAATGTGTCTTAAACAGTTCCATGGGCACAATTTGAAAGAATTAACCTCAAGAAATATGTCGACAAGTTAAGTAATATATTTATCCAAAGTGCTAGGAAGAGCCCTGAGTAAAGGTATTTGGACAGCTATAATAAAAATAACATTATACGTAAATGAATCATATAGTGTTTGATCCTTTCAAATTCTCATGCAAAAAAACTAATTGTTCTACATACTCGGGCAACAGGTTTTGACGTTTTCATGTGACAGTATTACTACTACTACATATTTCCTTTTGCTACACAATTGCATGGCTGCACTAGTATATACTTTCTTGCCAAAATTGCAAGATATGGGAACCTTGGTAATCCTTCTTAAAAATTATATTTTTGTGGATCTTGAATCTTTATGGAATTAAAAGTTAAACGAAGCAAACGAACTATGGAACTTAGATTTAGCTTTGTAGAGCAAAAAAATTCCATATTTCTCACGTCGTTTGATAAACCTTAACATTCTGGTTTTTTTTTTAATTTTAAGAAATAAAGTAAACGCAACAAAGGAATAAACAAAAATTAACATTGGGTGTACGTGATGATCAAAAAGGCTCGAAGATGACGTTAAACACCAGGAAAAACTGGCATTGTCCGCTAAAGCTTGGAGGAACACAATATCCAATGATTGTAGTTATTTTCCCTTTTCCTATGGAAGACCTAAAACATTGCATAATGCGTGGAACAATAGTGTTGCTGACTCCTATAATTTTCTTATGAAATGAGGATGGTATGATATAGCCTAAATGTTTTTGCTTTAATTGTTGCCTTATTCTGTTGCTTATTATAAATGTCATATGGCAAGAATAATTCTAACCAAAAAATTTCTCTGATCTGCAGTTCTCTTAACACATGTTGCTTTTTTGCATAGTTTTATTTGCTGGCCTCATTAAAAATACCTCTCATCATCTTCTCATATTAATTTTTTATCAGTATTTTTTTTTTACTTCCAAAATTAATTTGCTTTTTATTATTTGCAATATACTGGCTGTCTGAGAGTCAATGCTGGCGTTTGACATCTTCTTATGGCAGTGCTGTTCAGTGGTCGTTTTCTAGTTATTGTAATGCACCTTTCTGAGTGTGGATTTCTGTGGAAAATTGAGAGCCATGGGTGTGTTATAAATACCATAAGCTTATCATGTTTCAATTAAAATATCTGGGACCATACTGTTTTATGAAGCAGTCAATGTTGAAGGGGCGGCAAACCCTGGTGTTTCTGTGGGAGGCGTTGCATCTACAACACCAGGAGCAACAAGTGCTTCCTCAGCTGGCGAGGGATTGGATCCTTTTCTGGAGATGGACCCGGAGCAACTGCAGCGTCTGGAAACAGCCCTGCAATCTGAGCAAGCCAAGCAAATCCTCGGGGAAGGAGTTACTGCTATGCTTGGTTAGTATTAAAGGAAGCGATTCAGGAAACATCTGTCGTGACATTTGTGTGAATTTTTTTAGAATACATGTAGGGTATTTAGAATTATATTAATGATATCTCACTTAGTTTATTTACATATAGTTTTATGATATTTTACTGAAGACAAAGTTTTAAGAACTGTAGGGTCCTTGAGAATGGCTGTTTCTTGTAATAATATGGAATATGAGTGAGTATCCTTGGGGAGGATTGTGAAAATTGCTGTTCTGTCGAATCTGTGAAAAAAAAACGTTCCTAAGAACAGACCTGCAGAGTGAGCTACCCATGAAATAGTGCTCCACAAGTTTATGTCAAAGGTATTTTGTATTGACTTAATATTCTTTGTCAAGCAAATTCTCTTGATATGAAATGGCCTTGCATGTGATTTCATTAACTCCAATTTTAAGAAATAGGTTTAAATTTGTTATAAATTGTGTTTAAGAAATCGATAGGTGCCAATTTTGTATATGCTTGCCTCTTCTACTCCATTACCTTAAAAGGGATGATGATTTTTCTTAGCATGTTGCAGATGTTGGTCACTTTTGTCCTTGATGGTGAGTATAATTTGGTGCCACTGATCATATGACAATGTCAGCACATCTTCTAGAGAAAAAAATGTTGAGTACGGCTATTGGAGAAATGAGATTTATATGATGTGTTCATTAACCTCTTTTCAGCCTAGATAAGCCTATTATTGCAAAAAAAATCCTTTAAGTACTGACAAGGTTTCACTTCCCCTGTGCGTTTCTTTTCTTAAGTGCAACATGGCATCTACTGGGAGGTTTACTGTAGGATATGAGCTTTTCAATGAGCTATATTTAAGCCAGAAACCATTCAAGCCATTTGGCTTGAATGGTTTCTGGTCTTTGGCAAATTTTTTTCTGAATGTTATATCATCTTATACCGCGGAACCTCATTAAAGCGAGTACGGGCTTTTGCAAGACCCCTGCCATTACGAGAGATAGCCGAGGCACCGTCAATTGACCCTATATTAAGCATGTATAAAAATTCGATTTTACGAGGCCCTTTTGGTGTTGGCATTTACCATAGCAAGAGTTTCCATTGCCAGAAAACCTTCACCAAGAGTTCCTTATCTTTGTAATTTCTTGCGATCTGTTAGAAATGTAGTTAACGTTGAGTGCTCAGACTCAAATTTATGTAGTAAACTGTCGTTCGATAAATAAGTAGTTCATTTTGGTGAAAATATTGTGGCATTAACATTTGCGAATGCTTGATCTTCTTTTGTTCCTCGGGTGGCAGAAAGCAGTCGGCAGCATACCCGCACATCTGTGAGTTGCGTGAATAGAAAGCATTTGATGGTAGACACCATGGCCGTAAAACACCAAACATGTCTAAGCAAGAAAATAAAAATAATAGAGTAATATGAGAGTGACGTAATTAATTTATCTTCCTATTCGCTCTTCACAATTAAAGAAAAACAAAAGCGCCCAAGGAATTCAGACCATGAAGAGTTAGAAGGAGCTTTGTTCGGTTTTGCCCACTCCAACCTGCGGGAACTTTTGAGAAAGGGGCTATGCCTAAGTCGAAAGCGGAGTATTTCAGGAATAGATTGCAAATCGAGAACTTCAAGAGTTTGGAAGGTTGGTTATGCTAATTCAAAGCACCAAAGCGTTATCTCCTGTCATAATTGCTGGTGATACCTGCGGTGTAAACCCGAAGTTGTAGAAGAGAGACTCAGATCCTAAGTATCTTAAGAAGTATTCCCCGCATTTTATAACATAGACGAAACGGAACTCTTTTACAACCTACTCCCCGACAAAACCCTTGCAGTATGAGGTATTTCTTGCAATGATGCTTGTAGAGGTAGGTAGTGCACCTTAGCGATGGTGTAGGATGTACGATACAATAATACTTAGCGTGAGTTGTCCGGATGGACGTATTTATTCTATGTTGCGGTTACAAGTAATAGTCACGATTACAATGTACTATTCACAAGGGTGAACTATTCGCGTCAGTGGTCGGACTCGTACTGGCACTCTCTTCTGTCACCCGGGCGGCCGAGCATCCCCTGGTGGCCGCTGGAAGAACTCACAGAACAACTGATTCTCATTTGGCATCATGGTGTATGCATTCAGCAATTCCACAGATGGCATATGTGAAGAGCTGATGCTGTGCTTTTAGTTTCCGCAAATTCCGCATTCCTTTTTCATGTTTCTCAGTCATTATTGAGAATGTTAAATCAATAAATTCGTACTGGTTAGTTTTTTTTTGGCCTTAGGGTCCATCAGATGCGTATGCCTTTCCATTTCTTTGTCGCAAATATTACCCATTGAGTTATATTCGTCGCAGTTTCTTTCATCTTGTTGTTGTTTTACTTAAGTGAAATCAGCATAATATCTGCGTTATATTTTTTCGTGAAATAATATCACGTTAATGTCTTTCCTTATATTACCAATTTAATTCAAATCGTTTATATTGCTGTGCTGTGATAAACTCAGTGTATTATTTCAAATACGTTGCAAGCGTAACACTCAAAAAGAATCTTTTTTAACAACGGCAATTTTAATCATATCATTTTGCATGCTTAGCAAACTTTTTACCGTAGATAATGAAGATTTTACATTATATGATAGAAAGAGTCTTCCGAGGCAGGATCGTTACACAATTTTCCACCGTTTTCTTCTGCAGAAACAAATCCAATACGTTATTTCACTTAACTGCCGCTTAGCATACAGGAACAATAAAGATACACCAGTGGAAGCATTTGAGGCTTTAAATAATAGCGATAGAGTTTTATCAGATATTTTTTGAATTTTCTGTGGAAAATACCAAAATAATAGAATGATCACGTAAATGCACTAATTAAGTACATAGAAAAATGGCTTTGTCGGTTGTGCATTGGCATAATGATTGACAAAGCAATGCTTTGCTTGATTTTATTCAGTATGGCACTTACAAATTGTTAGAATAGTTAGTTGTTTAAGTAAGGAAATTTAGTGATGCAAAAAAATTCGCCTTTCGTCTGGATTTATGCTTGTGTTAATCGGATAGACATATCTCTGTTGCCGCACCACTCCTGTTCCTGTATAACTGTTCGCAATAGGTATATTGGCTATTATTTGCTCCACCTCCGGTAAAGCGACAATTTGCTATAGTGAGTTTTTATTTGAGCACCGTGGGGTCTTGTTTTTATCGAGGTTGCACTGCACATAATTTTTAATGGAAATGCATCCTTAATGGATGTGGATGTTATTGAAAATTTGGCAGGTGAATATCAAGGCTGAAACATCCAACATCATACTTTTTTGGCAACTACTAAAATTTTTTTGGTGAAAGTCATCTTAACATTCCAAGAATTTATTCATATTTTCTTTCCATGATTTTGCTGATTTGTATTGTTGGAAACAATAGTGGTTAGTGGTGGGCTTTTTCCATCCCATACATTCTTCAATCTGAATTTGGTCTTCAATTTCAGAAAACTAATGGAAGAAAAATTAGTCACTCATTTTGTCATTAAATTCTTTGAATCTAGTGAATATCAACCCCAAATACAGTCATTTCAAAAATTTGTCATATCTGCAGTATACTTTTCATCATAATAATCCTATTCATCATCATGATGGGTTTTATTTTTGGTATAGCAATAAGTTATAATCATTTTGATGTTTGGTGCAACATGTATTGTAATTGACTGGAGGTATAATTTCAGCATTTATAAGCATTTATAGCTACTCATCCCTCTTTAAAAACCTGTTCAGTTTTGTAGGATGTGTATCCTGTTGGTTAATTTACTTATTCTTGGAAGTGTGTCCAAGTACTCATTAGATTATATTTCATCTAGTATTTTCTCGTCTCTAAATCTTGTTAAACTATGAGCATTACTTCAGCATTGCTTGCGAAAACCTTGTCAGTGAAGCTTTTTTTGTGCATGCGGCAATAGATGGGTCATATATGACATCATTAGCTCTGGGGTTGCATCTGTGGGATAAGTTAGCTATTAGGGAATTATCTGTTGTCGTAAGATATAATGCTGATGGACACAATCGTAGCGTGTTCTTACTTTTATTGCTTGTTAGATATGCATAATTTGCATAAGATTTATTTTTTTGAATATGTATAACATGCTTTCTCTTCCTTAATTAAGCATTTGCTTTCTTGATCAATGCTGCTTTTAAAAGGATTATTTTTCTCTATGTTTTATTTCTTATGAGTTGATTAGTTTTTTGTGTCATGTTATACCTTAAGTGTGAATGCTTCCCTGTTTTATTCCACTATTATTTAAATGCTTTTGGTGCTTGCAAGTTGAGAAATTTTTTGTCAAGGAAACATATATTCTTATTGCATAATAAATTTATTTAGGATAATAGGTTAAATGATAAACCATTCAGTTTTTTTATTTCTTTGCACCACCTACGAGTCATTGACAAATGTGTGTGAGATAAGTTTAGAATAGTTCATTGCTTATATTCAATGATTTGTGTTCATGAAGCTAACCACTCTAAGCCTATTGATCAAAACACTCATTAAGTGGACTGCAATCAGAATGCTTTTTGATTTTCCATATCATTATTCTCACCTTTGGATCACTCGGAGTAAGTTGCAATACTTTCATTGATTGATTTGATTGATTGATTGATTTGATTGATTGATTGATCAAGCAATGGAAATTGGTGCTGTATTCTCAAGTATCTGCCTGATATTTTTTCATAAATCAGGACCTTGATGAGCTGATGGGCATGGTTGAATTGTAGTTACTTAAGAATAATATCATGAATTTTGATGGGAAAAAATGAAATAGTATATTCATATGCTTTTTCCTGATTTAAGTAAATAAACTTCTTTTGGTCTTATATACTTATATACATAACTTAAAGACACATTGAAAATAATACAGCATTTTTTAAAAATATTTGTTCATAAACTGGATTTTCTATCTGTGTGGTTTTAACAATTTTTTAAAGAATGTTTTTAATAAAAATGTGGTTGCTTCTTTCTGTAGTGATAAAGGAAATGGTAAGGAAAGGTATGATAGTCAGCAGTTTTAAAAATGTCTGTATGATAAGGAATTTTTCAATTACAATACTGATTATTATTGAATAAAAATTGGCTGAAAGGTTCAATCATCATGAGCATGAGTATGGTATGCGGTAGTATTTTGTGCTCCTTTTGCTCTTAGCTCATGAAAGTGTTTTTAGGTGAAAGTGTTTGTGAATTGAGATATTTGTGTGATTCTAGACATGCTGTCATCAGATGAGCAGACTAACATAACTGATACCATTCGAATGGACCACTGCTACACTTCCCTTGGTCCTGGTTCTGCTCCTCCAAATGCTTCCTCCCAAGGGGCATATTCATCTGGTGCTTCGAACGAAGGAGGCCATGGTGGCCGAAGGATGCACCGAGTGAACGCCTCAGATGATGAAGATGATGATGAGGAGGATGACGATGAGTCGAGCGACAGTGGGGAGAGTTATGGGGAGCCGTCACGCTCCAGGGGCCGAGGAAGGGGACGTGTAAGTTGCTCATTTGTATTTCTTGATTGAAGCTTTCGTGGCTCATGATGATTTAAGAGAGAGATACAGGTGTATGCTGCGTGATGGATCGGAATTGCCTCGGCATTTCGTGACCGACTGCTGGTCACTTCATTTCAGGTTATATGTCCTTTTTTTTTGAAATTATTCTAGATTATATCCCGAACCGTTTCCAATCCAACATCATATTCTTTGTCTAATTTCAGTCTCTCCTTATCCATTCTTTGCAATCAATTCAAGATAGCAAGGGGAAGCATTCTTTCCTTCTGATTTTTTATCATATTTGTCACCATAGTAATAACAGAGCACTACAGATAATTAGATTTTTGACAATTGTGGCATGAATGATGCAAGATTCCATCATTGGGTTCATTCAGTTGACAGATCGGCTTCAAAGCTGCTCATTTTAAGTTTGGAGTGTTCTCACTGTGCTGAATGTGAAGCTATGTTGCTGTAAACAAAGTGGAAAGATTGTTTTGGCTGTCTGCCATATTTTATAGCTGCAAAAGCACCAAGCGGTTGAGCTATCTGCGGGTTGAAATTTTAAAAGTTAATGACTCATTTATGCTCTTACAATTTTTGTCCTGTTTTAAAGTAACTCAACCTCAATACAGCAAGCATTTCATTGTATACTTTTTTTTCTTGATCTTCAGGACTAATTTGTTAATAGATTTGAATATCAAATGTATATCTTGAATTTTAGTGGTTGTCAGTGACTTATTTTCTTGATATCTTCTTTCTTTCTCAGTTTATTATGCAGGCTGTATGTAGAATATCATTTGTTATATGCAGTAAATATTGCAATTCCTTTTGACATTCTTTTAGATTTATTAAATAATTACTGAAAGGTGCGTTTTCAAAAATCCATTTCTTACATTCGATTCAGGGAAGGGCCCGTGGTCGTCTTGGTGGGAGGTGGGCTGGCTCTGGAGTCCGTGGCAGAGGGGGACGGGGTGGTCGGGCAGTTAACGTGCGTGGCGGCCGTGGGTCTGGTGCTCATGTGACCCAAACCACTCCCATAATTCCCAAGCCCTCTCCTCCTGTTGTGCAGAAAGTAATCACAAGCAGTGCAGCCAGCCTTTCACCATCATTAGCTGCTGTTACAGCTGCCTCGTTGGTGCCTCCCAGCAATGTGGGAACTGGTGCATGCCTGGTACCTGTTTTGAAGCAGCTGGATCTTAATCCAACTTTGACAAGGACAGAGACAGTGGGTTCAAGCAAGGAGCCTGTTAAAGTTGTTATGATGCCTGTGTTGGACAGGAAGCATGGTGCTCAGCATAGCACGGTGCCACAGGGGATTATGATAATCCCTGGGAAATCCATTGTAAGTAATTTTATGACTGCTCATCTTTGCTTAGAATCCTTCTTTCTTGCATGGATGAAAATGCTATTTTTTTCTGGCAAAAATTTTATTTGTTAAAAAAATTATATTTAATTGGGTGTGTTAAGGTGCCACAGTAGATTCTCAATTATTCAAACAACTTTCTTACAAAGTTGTATTTCAAACAGAGTAATGTCATGGTCCTGAATGAAGGGTTTTGTTAACATACGGTGAAAGAAGTAAACAATATTTAAGAAATTATGATTCTAAGCTGTCCCAACAGTATTGAAAGAAGCCATTGTTACAATGTTTGAAGTGCTTGCTACAGAATCTAAAATGTCTGCTTAGCAGCAAATCACAAAGCTTTCCCCGAGATCCCATGCCCCAAAAATTAGAATTTAGTTTAGAGATGCAAGTGATTAATGAACAAATACAGCTTTAGAGCTTAGAAAAATCTCCCCTCTTCAAATGTCTGTTCTTCAAAAAAGAATATTCAAATGAAATTTTAGCTTAGATAGATTGAATCAACTGGGTAGTGCTTCTCTATCGGTATCCTTCCGCAAATGCAGCACCAGGACCTTCAACTCACAATCTACATGACTTGTCCTCACGTAATGTTTTGCTTTCCTGTGTCTGATAACAATGCCAGAAACTTCTCGTACAGTGGAACCTTGATCTATCGTTCCCACATTGATTGTTTTCCTGCATTCATCATTTGCCTTTCCTGGTCCCAAATGAAGTTCCATGCCAGCAATGTAATTTTTCCTGCATCTGTTGTTTCCCGGAGTATTATTTTCCCACATTGATGGTTTTTAAGATCACCATCCCAATGTATTATTTTCCCTTATCCATTGTTGGACAAAAAAGAAACTAAAGTATTTATAATGTGTCGTTTATGGTTATATCAAGAGGCACATACCGTATGAGCGCATGTAAGAGGCGCACCTTTTTTCCCAGAAATTGCAACCGAAAATGAGGGTGCTCCTCCTACACAAACTTCTTATCTTCCCCCCCTCCCCTTCACCAGTCGCAAGTCCAAGGAGAACTGAGTCAAGTCCAAGGGGAACTGAGTGGCCTTGGTTTTCAGCGTGAGTTAGTCATCTGAAACCCTAGGTCAAAAACAAGCGGCAGGCAGGGGAGTTTCTCCCTTAGTGACGTATTTTTAAAATGCTCCTCTTTGCTTTTTTGTAAGCAACGCGCCGTCACGTCGGTACCCCAGAGCTGAACATGGAAAAGATCGCGCTGGGTTTTTCGCTCCGGAGGGCGCGCTAAATTTACTGCCACAAATGGGCATTCCGTGGCATTTATACTGCATATAGTGATCGCTTATCAAACGTAGAGAAACGTGTAGTTTTGAAGGACATACCTGGTTAATAGTCAATATCTGCCTTGTCGAGTAATTTCCATTACGCTGAGGACCTGATTTTTCAAAAAATCATCTTCAGACGCTAATATGAGGATTATTGCAACTGAAAATTATATTGGTGTCAAAACCTGCTCTTTAAAAAATTCGAACAAGTGTGTTCATTATACTAAATTGTGGATAGAAGAAATCAGAAATGCTTGTAAGTGAGGAGTGCGGAAGGGGAGGTCGAGGCGAAGGAGCGCGATCCCTCCGTCTTCGAAGCAACGAGGCTACGAGCGAAGGAGCAATGGACGAACACGCCCGATCTTGCATGTGATGTCGTTGCCTTCAAAGCGAAGGGGCGAAGGCGCAGCAATGTGATATACACAGTTTGTGTTGCCTGAAGTTTCCAGTCCGTCTCGTCTTGTTTGAACGTGCTTATGCTACGCTTGTTTCTTCCGAAATTGTGCTGTTTTGACTATTTTGAATATTTGTAGCCTTGTTGTAAATATAAATCTTTGTGTCAAACAATTAGAGCTGAAAAAACTTAAATTCTGTCAGATATGCGTCGCGTTAGATCTCTTTCTTTTTTTGAACCTTGTGTGTGTCATACAATTATTGAAAGCTATCGAGATATCTTCGGGCTCAGTAGATGACTCACTTAGCATTTGGCCTCCAGAAACTGGGAGATCGATCAAGGTCAGT
This sequence comes from Ischnura elegans, assembly GCF_921293095.1. Classification (NCBI taxonomy): domain Eukaryota; kingdom Metazoa; phylum Arthropoda; class Insecta; order Odonata; family Coenagrionidae; genus Ischnura; species Ischnura elegans. The sequence goes on along the minus strand of NC_060247.1, from coordinate 136,548,924 downwards.
TGGTGAGGCGGGGTAGGGATGAAACACGTTTCCATTGTTCCCCTGTAACTTGATATTTTCCTCGGAAAGGAAAATAACGGCAGAGGCATTGGCTGATGGAGGGCCGAGTGTGGCTCTGCTAAATCTACGACGTGGTTATTATCCTACGGCTCTGAGATTGCCCCGATTGTTGTCCAATCTCTTGGGAAGGTTCATGCTATGTGCCTGTCGTGTCTCGCCTTAAAATTTTCCACGGCTCCAATTCTATTGCAATACTCCTCCGAGAGCATTTAAACAAAATTGTTCGCGAATAGGACAAGCATTGTAGAGCAACGGTGTATGTGAAGGGAGGATCGGAATTTTTTCTACTCCCTCTTATGCCACTATTACCGCCGCAGTTATCAAAATTTCCTTCTTCAATTAGTACTGAAAGAGGAAATTTCGATAACTGTCGAAATTCCAGACATACGTCTGCAACACCACGCGATAGTATAAAAAAAGTCATGCAAAATTTTTTTCTTCATAGCTTCGATGCTCAAAATAGGGGTGCGCCACTTACACACGCTTATACGGTAGTTTGAATCATCCCAAAGAGGTAGAACTACCATTGGGAGAATCCCAGTGCTGGAGGATATTAGCTCCGTTGCTCATTTTCCGAAATCCGCTATCCCCCTCCCATCAATCCTCCAAAACCTCTCAAAAGACCCCAGACACCCCAGATCATGGCCCTTGCGGAGTTCATGTTACGAAGACCATAAATCATTACTTCGAAAGAAAATATCAAGTTACTTCAGTATAATAGAAACGTATTTCACCCCTCTCCCTTTTTTGCCAACTGACATTTTTTCAGCCTACCTGTTTCAAAGTTCCCTATTTCTGGAGGTTAACTGCTGCATGAGTCATCTATTATGCCAAATGGTGTCTAACAATGGCTTTCGCCAACCAGTATTATACCTTTATTGCATTGAAATATTTGTCATTGCACGTAATAGAAAAAGAATGAGGCCAAACATGGCGCATTTCTGACATTATATAAGCATTATAAGCAAGGAAATAGTTGGCAAAATACAACGGAAACTTAGCATTCTAGCAAAATCGATATTTTCAAAGCTGAGCTTCTCTGCAATTGAAGTGGCAATTTTTTCTGAAAACAGGATATCAGGTTACAGTTTAAAATTTATATTATAAATCTCACTTGTGAGAGTCACTGACTTACGGGCATCTTCACGGGATATATTGTCTCCCTACTAGCCATAAACGGTAGTGTCATTTCCGAGCTTCACCTTGTACGAGAAATACATACTTTCTAGTGTGGGTTTACTTCAAACTAGCGAGTGTTTTCAGTGCGGGTTCAATAAAGTCAGGTTTCATTTTTATTAATTACGTATTTATTTGTCTTTGAACCATGGCTCTTCTATAGATTTAAAGATAAGGTTTAAAAGATGAATTGAAAATAATTGAAGAAAATCTGGGGGAGAAGCGTGCGAATATTGTAACGTCTCTGGTTGTCCGCTAGCACAAGACAGTAGGGGTGGGAGTAGATCGAGCTGCATGGTGAAAACCAGAAGTCAGATGAAGCAGAGCATCAGATGGGTGTGCCACTGCCAATTAACGGAAAATTGGTCACGCTTTACACAATTCCCTCAATTATATAAAAAAAACTCACACTCAGCTCAAGACTGTCTGCCATCTAATTTTGTGGGTATTTGAACAATGTTAATACCTTAAACTCCCTTTATTACGAAGTTTACGGGACCGGAAAACTGCACGTTTGTAATAAAGAACTTTATAATAGTGTTTCTTTTAGGAATCATCGCAAAAAATGTACCTAGCCAAAGTTCCTTGTCTCTTCAATCTCCCGTATTCATAGTCGGGATGCGGAATAGCTTCTGGGTCATGTGTATGATATACGCGATTATATTATGAACAAATACAGGAAATCCTTGGTATACGAACAAGATGCATTTCGAGACCTGTTGCTGTTCATGGTAAGGAAGAACGAGCAGAACGCTGAACAGTTGCTGACTTCGCAAATACAGTAAAACCCCGTATTTGCGTTATCGGAATTTACGTTTTCCCGCGAAGTGTAAGTTTTTTTCTGGGTCCCGTCATATTTCCTATCTCTCCAATGTAAATAGAACCCTGTATTTACGCCGTGTTTTTTTCGTTTTCCCGCCATGTGCACCACGACGTGCCGACTAAAAAAAAATTATTTGCGTACTAAAACAATTAATCATGCATATCAGCCCATAAAAACTGTCTTTTGGCTTCCTTTCGCGCATTTTTATTTAAAAATCCAAGAGAGAGAGATGTAATGAGAACTATTTTTGGGAAGAATTTGAATGTGGCGGGACAGAACGCCACTAACGTCGGAAAGTTGAACTACGTCATCTCGTTTTCTGTCAGCGGCGAAAAGATTCACGATATGAAAGTAGGTGTTTTGAGCAATCGAGCTATGTATTAATTATAATGCAAGAACTCCTGAAGGAATGTTGACAATAATCATGTAGTCGATAATTTGATACGAGAGTTTGAAAGGAAACCAGACGTGATAAATGCCGGAACTATCTTGACCGACCGAGATCATTTGCGCTGACTTCATTCAACAGTTGCGTAGCAATTATGGGTTAATTAAATACTTAAAAAAAACTTATTTAAAATTGAATTATCCCATTCAAATAGCAGTGTATCGCAAACTATTGTAACTTTCAAAAATTATGAAGTCCCATGACAGTTTGTACTACGCACTTGATCGCCGAGGAGTAGGTCAGATACTCGTGTGCTGCCGAGTTACCCTCAACTCGTACGGGAAATAGAATTGATCCGGCTTGAAAATGGAAATTCGGGGTGAAAAACGGACATTTTTAATTGACGAGAAAATGAAAATTATAGAGATAGTTGATTCCCACACCGGAACCCGCATCTATTCAAACGCTGGCGACTCGAATGTTGGGACTGGCAATCCGTTCGGATTCCCAGTCTCAACATTCAATACCGTGGTGAAAAATCGCGATGCCATTGTAAAATATGCAAACCAGTGCGGACATTTATCAAAAAAGAGAATATATATGAAGAATTCAGGTAAGTCAGGGACATTTGATCAAGTGTCCCAGCAAATCGTGTCATCTAAAGGCCTGTTTACATAGTACATGAACCCGCACAAGTTAATGTCTAAATTATGAACACGAAAATGCACCGTGTATTCACCCAACTTGTGCGTATATGCACGAACAGAAAATAGAACCTGTTCAAATTTGGTTCATGCATTCATAGTCGGATTTAGGGGAAGGGGATGTGCCCCCCCAGATGCTTAAAAAAAGAGACAAAATTTGAATGCGGTTATCATAGGAGGATCAATGGGGGGGGGGGCACGTGCCCTCCCAGACACTTAAAAATATGCTAGATTTTTAATACGGTCCGGTTATCATTGCGTTCGTTTTGTATAACGTGGTATCATTGTGCCCCCCCCCCCCCCCCACTCCAGATCAAAATCCTGGATACGGCATTGCTTGTGCCCCCCAGAAAGAAATCCTGGATCCGCCCCTGATGGTCATCATTATGTTCGCTTTGTTTTGTGTATTACTCAAGGAGGCTCAATCATTTAATTCAATAAGAATAACTTTGATATAAAAATAAAGAGAATTTTGTAAAGTCATTGTTATATCTTGTTTTTAATCTCAATTAAGACAAGATCTTTTGCCTGTCAGGCCCTCTGTGCCCCTCCCAGAAAAAAATCCTGGATCTGCCCCTGTCTACATTCATACATGTCCCGTTCCGGTCCACAAAAATCATTCATGCAAGCAGAAATTAACTCGTACGTGTTAATGTATCGTGTAAACAGGCCCAAAGGCCCTTGAGAAAAAGTATTTCCCCACAAGATTGGGAATCGAAGATTCCACGGCATCTATAATGGTTGGTTGGACAGATTCAAAAATAGGTACAGTCATGTATATAAGATGGTGAGTGGTGAAAGCAAAGATGTTAACATAGAGACAGCAACTCAGTGGAAAGAAACTGAATATATTAGAGTTCTGGAAGGTTACAGCCCAAAAGATGTTTTCAGTGCAGACAAAACAGGATTATTTTTTAATTTTTGCTGCCAGCAAAAACACTGCTTCAGAGGGAAACAGTGTTATGGAATAATGCTTAGTGAACAATTAAAAAATTAACATTTCCAAAGCCAGTATATGAATAAAAGTGAAAATTCTCTATTTCCCACGATTTGCATTTTCCCGCAATTTACACTTTTTTTCTTGGGTCCCTAGAAAAGTGTAAATAAGGGGTTTTACTGTAATTACTTGATTCTTTGTTCGAATTGTACTCAAAGTACAAGTTCCTTTAAGATACACTGTGTCACATCGCCCAACTCCAGAGGCACCTAATTGGAAATTTCGGGCATCCCTTTGTTCTTCGAAAAAGTCATGTCTTAAAGTTTATAAATCAAATTTTTGCAAGAAAAGGACTTTATGTACAGCCTATTTATGAACAGTAATAAGTGGGTCACCATGATTCCACAGAATTGAAGCTGATTATATGAAACTGCGTGGATACTGAAGTATATCTTACAGATGAAAGAACCATAATTGTCGGTCTTGGGCTCAGTGCACAAGGAGAACTTGAACGTAGCGCAATACTTACGATGTACTGTAGTATATATCCACCTTAATGCCATTGCTTACCCGTGGCACTTCGTAATCAAGTTCATTTTGTAACGGCTGAAGTTTGTATTTTGTTACAATGTTTCTTTTACTACACATTGTGATAGCCTTTTTGTCGGGGCCAATGATTTGCTTCGTAATAATGAGAAATTAATAATAACGTTCGTATTAATGAGAGTCTCCTGTACAAGTAAACGCTTCGCTGGCAAACAACTTTGCTGTTTCTCAAAGCTCTGCCCCCAAAGTCATCCGGGCCAGCTTTGCCAGCTAGGGGGGCAGAAACGTATCCTTGGCTACGCCTCAACTGGCATTGACGGCACACTCCTTGGAATGGCTTTGCTATTCCTCGAAGCTCAAGCCACAAAGCCCCCTGGGCCGGCTTCGCCAGCAAGGTGGGAGGGTAGCACACGCCGCAGCCGGTTTTGCCGGCACACTCCTCAGAATGGCTTTGCCAATTGTCGAAGCTCCCATTGTCCCTTCTGTCCAGAAGCTTCGCTGGCCAGGAGGGGAGGTTAAACTCCAGGCTTCGCCGCCATAGTCGTCAGAGCAACTTCACCTTTCTTCGTCCTTTGCCAAGGGCAGCAGGAATCTGTTACCTACATGTAGTGAAGAACACTTTTACCATGTACAATAATCAATTTCGTTGTCCATATGTCAAAGGTATGTCGAGGACAGCATATAATTTGGAAAAAAATGCAACTGTTATCGTTATATACCGTATAAGCGTGTGTAAGAGGCGTATCCCTATTTTGAGGATCGAAGCTATAAAGAAAAAAAAATTTGCGACCTTTTTTTAATCCTATCGTGCGGTGTTGCAGGCGTATGCCTGGAATTTCGACAGTTATCGAAATGTCCTCTTTCAGTACTATTTGAAAGAGGAAATTTTGATAACTGCGGCGGCATAAGAGGGAGTAGAAAGAGTTCCGATCCTCTCTTTGCATACGCCATCGCTCTACGTTGCTTGTCCTACTCACGAACAATTTTGTTTAAAAGCTCTCGCTGGAGTATTGCAATAGAATTGCAGCCGTGGAAAATTTTAAGGCAAAACACGACAGGCAAATGGCATGAGCTTTCCCAAGAGATTGAACAACAATCGGGGCAATCTCAGCGCCGTAGGATAATAACCACGTCGTAGATTTAAGGCCCCTTGCACACACACCGATTTTGGACGTCCGGTAAAATATCGGCCGTCCACATTCCAATAGTGAACAATGGGAGAGCATTGGAGCTTGCACACATACCGACTACACGCCGGCACCGGCAAAATGCCGGTTAGCTGCCGGCCATTGTCACTGTGGATCGCCGGCTCAAAAACTTAGCAACGTATCGTTTCCCCCAGCTCCATTTGCTCCATTTGCAGTTAGCCCTTTGAATGAGACAATGCATGCTGCTTTTACCATCATGTTGAATCACCATCGATTAATATGCAAAAGTATCTTTTTTGGTTGGCGTTGGAAGCCAAAATTTTGGTACAGGAAAATTTATAACAGCTCATTTGAGCGTTATTTTGCTGTGGCGATGGAATACAACATTGGCAAACTTCTAGAAAATTTTCCGTTTGAGATGGATATTCCGTATCTAATTCATAATTATGGATTGACGATCATTTACCATAATTATAATTAGTATCTAACAAACAGCACTACTAAATGTTGAAAACTTATTATTAGTGATGGGTCGGTTCGATTCCTCGATTCTCGGCCAAGAACCGGAATCGAAAACGAGTACTTTGCCAAGGCGAAAAATCGATTCCGATTCCAGTAGTACTTCAAACAACAAAATATACGACCGCGTTTCCAATAGTCATTTGAATTTTCGTGCCACGTAATCGTAATAACAAAACACATATCTTTTTGGATGTGCGAGTACTCGAAAATTCAAGTCCATCGAGTAGTTGGTTTTCGACTCGAGCGTTTCGAGTAGCATTACGAATGTCGAGTCGAGTAGTTAAGGTTACATAGCTTTCGAGGCTAGTTGGTCCAGCAATCTGCCGACAGGAAGCGCTATCATGAAACTCATGTAATAATGCAATTTTTAAAGCCGATAAGTCATTTTAATGCCTTGGCCTGGTAGTTTCAGCTTGCCGAATACACAATAGTTGTCGACGTGGGCGCCGAATACCTTTACGCCAGCCGCGGCGGCCGATCGTCTTCCTACCCCGTGCACACTGGTCCGAAATCGGAAAAAGCTGGGATAAAGTCCAAAATGACCTTTTTGGGGATAGAGACTTGAAACTCAGCGTAAATACTAGAGATGTGCGAATAGTATCCGCGAATACTCGAATACCTCGAATATTAGAAAGTATTCGATATTCGAGGTTTCGAATAGTTATGCGAAAAGTACCGCCTCGAATACCTCGAATACTTTGAATTTCGCGTCATACACTGTCGCACGCACGTCGTTGGTAGTTGACTCGGGAAAATGTAGAGAACTGTAGTCATTTAGTGCTCGCAGCGCCGTTTTACGCAAGTTGACGAATTACATCAAATTCGTGGATTTTAGCGGTGAAAAGAGTTCGACGAGGGGAACCGAAAATGGTCGGGTGAAAAAATCCGAAAATCCCCGATTCCCCCCACCATGAGAACCTCAGTGCCGTGGGATAGCAACCTTAGGGCATTTCCCACGATCCGCTGTCCCCCTCCATTCAGCACTCACCCACTCTGACGCTTTCCTCTTCTCCGAAATCAAACAAAAGGTCCCAGCTTGCGCAGGGATCGCATTAGGAAGTCCCCTGCTTCGAAAAAAATATCGAGTTACGAGAACAATAAAAACGTGTTTCACGCCCTCCCCCCTTTTCTCACCCACTGACCTTTTTCTGGCTACCTGCCTCGAAGTTCCCCATTTCTGGAGGTCGACTGCTGTGTGAGTACCGTGGGATACTTACATTAGCGCATTTCCCAAGATCCGGTATCCCTCTCCATTCAGCACTAGCCCCCCCTCTGAGGCTTTCCTCTTCTTCGAAATAAAAAAAAGGTCACAGCTAGCGCAGGTATCATATTACGAAGACCTTAGCTTCGAAAAGATACCGAGTTACTCGAGAACAATAGAAACGTGTTTCTGGCCCTCCTTTTTTTCCCCCTTTGACCTTTTTTTTCCTACCAGCTTCGAAGTTCCCCATTTCTGTGGAGGTCAACCGCTGCATGAGTCATCTATTAGCACAAAAGGTGTCTAAGAATGATTTTCGTCAATTGATGTTACACCTTTATTTAATAGAAATATTAGTAATGTGCGCGTAATTTCAAAAAGAACAAGTCCAAACACGACATATTTCTGAGTTTATTTAAGCATTTTACGCAAAGAAAAAAAATGTCAAAATACGACGGAGACTTAGCATTCTGGGGAAACTCGATATGAGCAGCAGAGCTTCTCGGAAGTTGATGCGGTATTTTTTTCCGAAAACATATATCAAGTTACAATTTATGAGTTTTGCTATAAATCTTTATTGTTACAGTCCCAGACAAAGGGATATTTTCTCAGAATATTTGGTTTCTCCCTGATAGCAATTCCAATTCATCTTCTTATCTCGTGAGAACTCCCAAAGATGGACTGAAAATAATTGAAGAAAATCCGGTGGAATAGAGCTTGTATTTTGCAAAATGCCTCAGATTGTCAGCTAGCACTTGGCAGCAGAAGTGGGGGTAAAGCGATGTTAGTTGAATTAATGATATGCCCAATTGTTTCCATAAAATTAAAATATTCATTAATCAGCTAAATTCCTGTTCGAATCATTTAAAGGAAATCAAAATTACTCCCCAAAATCTTGTGTTGCCTGCTGCATAGGCAACCGAGTCAAACATTCCAGCATTCATCATTTAGTATTCGAGGTATTCGAAATTCGAGGTATTCGAATATTCGAGCAATGATTTAATATTCAAATTCGATATTCGAATTCGAGAAATCTGCTATTCGACCCATCTCTAGTAAATACTCATAAATCATTACCAAATATTGATTTATATGCCATTTTACATAAATATGGACCTTTAGTGAGATACAGAGGCCCAAACATGACCAATTTTTCAATGCCACGCGAGATATCGTTTTTCCTCAAAAAATCTTTGAATTTATCCAAGTGGTTTTGCGTTGGTATGAATTTTGTGGAATAAAAAACGCAATATTCCTTTGACCTGGTGCTTTGCCTATACTTTCAATGACTTGAAGATTTTGGCTCTCATCTGTCTGCTTTTACAACGCAAAAGGCCGTCCCGTTTTTCACGTGAAATTTGACATAAAGTAGACATTATCTTTCGTTTACGAAAAATATAACTGGAAAATTTGAACCACAATATATATTAGAGATTTCTAAAGAGTACTGAGTAGAAATCTTGAAAAAAAAGTTTGCGACGTAGGAAGTAAGAGCGATTTTTGAATCGCACGTCAAGGCTGAGCTACACGCTGCGGAACTTTAAGGCTCGGTAACTGAGGCCGATTTTTCAAGTTTTTTAAAACATTAGTCTTGAAAATCGTCATTTAAAGCATGGATAATCGTCTTCATTGACTTAAAACTAGAGATGGGTCGAATAGCAGATTTCTCGAATTCGAATATCGAATTCGAATATTAAATCATTGCTCGAATATTCGAATACCTCGAATTTCGAATACCTCGAATACTGAATGATAAATGCTAGAATGTTTGACTCGGTTGCCTATGCAGCAGGCAACACAAGATTTTGGGGAGTAATTTTGATTTACTAATCTCTAATGATTTTAATTTGATGCTAAGTCTCCGTCGTATTTTGACATTTATTTCTTTGCGTAAAATGCTTAAATAAACTCAGAAATACGTCGTGTTTGGTCTTATTCTTTTTGAAATTACGCGCACATTACTAATATTTCAATTCAATAAAGGTGTAACATCAATTGACGAAAGTCATTCTTAGACACCTTTTGTGCTAATAGATGACTCATGCAGCGGTTGACCTCCACAGAAATGGAGAACTTCGAAGCTGGTAGGAAAAAAAGGTCAGTGGGGGAGAAAAGGGAGGGCCGGAAACACGTTTCTATTGTTCTCGTGTAACCCGGTATTTTTTCGAAGCTAAGGTCTTCGTAATATGATCCCTGCGCGAGCTGTGACCTTTTTTTTATTTCGAAGAAGAGGAAATCCTCAGAGGGGTGGGCTAGTGCTGAATGGAGAGTGATACCGGATCTTGGGAAATGCGCTAATGTAAGTATCCCACGGTACTCACACAGCAGTTGACCTCCAGAAATGGGGAACTTCGAAGCAGGTAGCCAGAAAAAGGTCAGTGGGTGAGAAAAAGGGGGAGGGCGTGAAACACGTTTTTATGTTTCTCGTAACTCGATATTTTTTTGAAGCAGGGGTCTTTGTAATGCGATCGCTGCGCGAGCTGGGACCTTTTGTTTGATTTCGGAGAAGAGGAAAGCGTCAGAGTGGGTGAGGCGAGTGCTGAATGGAGGGGGATAGCGGATCGTGGGAAATGCCCTAAGGTTGCTATCCCACGGCACTGAGGTTCTCCTGGTGGGGGGAATCGGGGATTTTCGGATTTTTTCACCCGACCATTTTCGGTTCCCCTCGTCGAACTCTTTTCACCGCTAAAATCCACGAATTTGATGTAATTCGTCAACTTGCGTAAAACGGCGCTGCGAGCACTAAATGACTACTGTTCTCTACATTTTTCCGAGTCAACTACCAACGACGTGCGTGCGACAGTGTATGACGCGAAATTCAAAGTATTCGAGGTATTCGAGGCGGTACTTTTCGCATAACTATTCGAAACCTCGAATATCGAATACTTTCTAATATTCGAGGTATTCGAGTATTCGCGGATACTATTCGCACATCTCTACTTAAAACACTAAACTGAGGATGTTAAAAAGGATTATGTATAGATCGACAAGACCATTTAGCGCATTACTCGAGTGAAAATACTAATGATTGGATATTTTTCGGAACCATCCCACGCGTAAGAAATATGCCTCGGGTATTGAAGTAAAGTGAAGAGATTTAGTCAGCATGCTTAAGAGAGAGAAAAATGAACTGCTTCCGTGAAAGGCAACAACCGATACCCTTTTTCCCTTTCCACCTTCGCCGAGGTGAGTCGCGCGGTAGGGGGAGTTTTCACACCACAAGGCTCTTTTAGCCTTTTTTATTACTGTCTGTCCGATGTGATATTCATTTGTAGCGTTTAGTTTCTTTCTTGAACTTAAAAAAAGCAAGAGATTTTAAGGTTGATTAAATGACGTGAGAAGTATAGCATTTTTTTTGGCTCTACAAAACTAAAGTTTAGTTCTATAGTTGTTTGCTTCGTCCACTTGAATTCCATGAAGATTCAAGATCCAAAAAAATCGTTGATATAATTTTTAATAAAAATTCCAAAGTCTCCGAAATCTTGCAATTTTGGTGGGAAAGTACTTGCCCAATAACACACATGTGTAGCAAAAGGCAATTTTCTGCAGGCAGTAATACTGTAACATGGAGACGTCAAAACCTGCTGGCTGAGCATGTAGAATAATTGGTTCTTCTGCTTGAGAATTTGAAAGGGCTAAATATTACATGATTCATATACGTAGTATGCAATCTTTATTACAGCTATGAAAATTTCTGTACTCTGGGCTCTCCCTTGTAGTTTGAATATATATATACAATTATTTCACAGAGTAATAATTTTTTAAGTGGTTATCTTGTTGCCTGGAATTAAGTGATATTTTTCATGGAGCCCTTGGCATCAGAATCGATGGAATTGGTATCGGTAGAATCGTAATCGAAATGTCAGAATCGGGATCGGAATCGATAAAATTTTGGAATCGACCCATCACTACTTATTATTCTTTATTAGCATATCTGTGTAATGTGTACATAGCACGCCAGCTCGTGTGACTAAAATCAGCTCTCGCGACGTAATCTTTTTGTTGAACAGTTCTCTGACTAGTCGTATAAGTGAGATAATTCATGCAATGGGACTGGAAAAATATGTTTCGAAACTGAGGTTGGAAATATATGGGTTCATGTGGTATTATTTACATGACCAAAAAATAAAGGTGTATATGTGAGGTCATCATACAATTTATTACGTTTATATTAATACATTTTTATTAATATGTTTATATTATGCACTTAGCGACCACAGTTGGAACTACTCTTGTGTTTACACCTCTAAAAGTCACCATCGTAACTCACTGCTGCCCTCATTGTGAAATTTTGTCAGTAACAACTGATCACGTGACTGCGTGAGGAAATTGCAATCCAGGAAAATAAGTAGGGAAAGGATATTAATGATTTCATGTGCTTAAACTTTAACTAGACCGATATTTTTGAAAAACTTAAAAGAATTAGGATTCATGAAGGGAATCTCCCAAATTTAACAAAATTCATTCTCTAAGGACAGTAGATAAATATTGCTCTGGTGTGTTCCATTTTATCATATACCCTGTAATTACCTAGTCACTTTATTGCAATACAGACTCAATCCAGCTTGAACGTGTCCAAAATAAATTTCTAAACTTTAATAAATACAAATTAGGAATCTCAATGTCTGATTACAACTCTTCATATCTTCTATCCTGTGTAAATTTCAAATCCTTACATGACAGACAATCTTCCAACGTCATATTCCTATACAAAATTATTAATTCTTGAAAGATTGTTGCTCTCTCCTTTCATTACTAAATTTTATTGGACCTTGTCATAGTTCTAGAAATCCTCACCTGCTTGTTGTTAATTACCATAGAACAAATTATGTCTTCATTTCCCCGCTATCCGGAACGACGAGGTAAAACTAAAACTAGACGAAACTGTCTGTGAAGCCTTAAAGAATCTAGGATTGATCAAGAGAATATTTAGAAAATTTAACAATATTCACGCATTAAGGACAGTATATATGATTCTTATTATTAAAGTAGGATAGGCATAGATTATTCAACTAGGTTCAAGAATTGATTTCTCCATGTCTTTATCTAAATGTAACAGTTATTTGTGACAAATTTTATCGTTCAATCCTGCATATAATAACTTTAATTGGTTTATACTATATGTGTGTTTATTACTTCCCATCATCTGCGAAGTTTCATGTAAGAATATGGTTAATGGCTAAATGAAAAAACCCTTGTGTTCTTCCATTACCTGCTCAATAATTTCTTCAATCGTTTTCATAGATATTTCAAATACTAGATATGTTTATGAAATATCTATGATCGTATCAAGATTGCAAAGGTGCGAAAGAATTTTACTTGCATTGATCTTTATTTCCTTAACTCTTTTTTCTCAGAGCACTAGCGCTAACCATCGTAAGTTGGCTGGGTTAGGTACTAAGACCTATGATGGTAACTCGTGCCGATTTTAGTCACAGGAGTGGGAGTAGTATGTGCTCATTACATAGATATGTCAGTAAAGAATAATAAATTTTAATAATGAGCCATGCTGTTTATTAGATCTATCTCATCTAGAGCTACGCTACTTATTATTAAAAATGAGTGGGTAAGTTGCCTTCTCCATAGGACAAAAATTTTAATTGCGCATTCATATGGTCATGCTTCACCCTGTGCAGTAAGCTCTGCTTACACCGTATGCGATAGCATTAGTGCCGAACTTCACCTCGTACGAGTGGTTCCGTACTTTCCAGGGTGAGTTGACTTAAAACCAGCGAGTGTTGTCCGTGTGGGTTCAATAAAGTCCGGTTTCATTTTTAATAGTTTTATTTTTATTCGCTTTCGGACCATGGCCCTTCTGAAGACACAAGTGAGAACTTTAAAAGATGGACTGAAAATAATTGCTGATGGAGAAAAGAATCCGGGCTAGGAATACGTGAATATTGCAGAGCACCTCGGGTTGTCCGCTAGCACATGACGGCAGGGGGTGGGGGTAGTGTGAGTGAAAACAAGAAGTGGGATGAAGCCGAGGATCAAGTGGGCGTGCCGCTAACGATTAACGCAACATTGTTAACGCTTTACACATCGCCTCAATCATATTAAAAATTTAATTATTAGAAAGGAACATTTCAAATAATAAACTATTTGGCCTTTTTGATCCATCTCGCAACCAATCACTGCATCGGCGAAAGCGGTTGTTTTAGGCATAACATGCACATTGCTCTCGTAAATACGTGTACTTGAAATGGCATTTGATGGATAAGAATTTTTTATCAGACAGAAATCCATAATAGCAGTGAAAATGCTAAGTGCAGTGCAAACATTTTTAGGGAGGTGGCATATTCCTTTAGAATATTTGAAAGAGATATAAGTCGAATCAACAATATGACCTACGTGCTTAGATAAAGTAATAATATTCCTGTAATCAGCTAAAATCTTGTTTGATTCCTATAATGAATATCATAATTCGCAAAAATCCAGAGTTTCCTGGGACATAGGCAACCTTGTCATACATTCCCGCATCGATCGTTTTCCCGTATTCATCATTTTTTTCATCCATTTCCTTGAAAAACGATAAATCGAGGTTCCTCTAGAGAGCGACAACAAAACAGCTGATTAGTGGAAGGTTATACCATCATATTCGATTAAGAACACTGATGTAGAAGTGCTACCTGATGGATTCAGTTGAGTCTTGATCATGTTTTTGCTAGAATATTGCTGCAGTTACACCATTAGAGAAGGGAGACTGTCCAAACAATACTGAATTATCACCCTGCCTGTGAGCTCGTTGTCTTCTTTAATGCTAGAGCCATTTTGGAATTGGAATGGAGCTTAACTTTGTGTGGAAAGAAGACTCAAGGTAGTGCGATGGGCTGTCTGGCACTGCATCAGATTAGTAACTAGAGCTTGTGGAAGAAACTCGTTGGGATTTTCAGTGCTATGACAAGAAAGTTGCTTCAGTTCAACTCAAAATTGAATGATGATATCTGATTTTGTACGGTGATTTACAATTTTGCTCTGATGAGAATGAATGGTGTAGAATCACCTCGAAGGTTGTCTGTTGCATTCTGCTTAGTAACAAGCTGAATTTTGAGTTACATTCTCTACTACCTATGCACAGTTGCCTCTGCTTGACTTCCCACTTGCGTGACGGTGTTATTGCGAGACATTTGACTTTACAGGAGCTCTCTGCTACTAGTTTCTAAACATCTAGGACTGAGCCATGGTGTGATCGTGATCCATGATCCATGCCTCATGTAGCAGTTGCGTTGTGGTCAACATATGTGCATGGTGTGATGTGTGGCAATTTATTTTCTGACCAATGGTTTAGCACATCCTTGAAACTTCTTAATCTGTATTGATGTACGCGTGCAACATGTAGCCACTGATGTGTGATCCTGGAAACCAGCACTTGAAATCTTACTATCTAAATTTACTCAGTTCTGGAAGTTTTATTTTTATTCATTTTGTTGCTGTTCCATTTTCCCAGAACTCGATTTGAATTTGTCATATATTATTACTTTGTAAAGTGTACACCAACTGGTGTATGCCGTTGTGCTTTTGTATGCTGCAAAATAAAGCACAAGGATGCTGTCTCTAATGAAAACCATGGCTGATAGACATCCTGATAGATAGAAATCCTCGCTTACCCTCACTTCAATAATTTTCTTCAAAACATATACATTAAGTATATTATATACATTCATGGAAGTAAGGTTGCCTATAATGCAAAATGCCTGTTGTTAGGCTAACTTCAAAACACTTAAAATGTGGAAATGAAAACAAAATTGGAAATACTTATTACCCAAAGAAAGTAATTTTGTGCATATAAAAAAATTCAAAATTGTAGTGACTGTACAATGAGTAATAATTTAGAATGAGCCACACACATGATATCAAGCATAATATACGAAATACATACCCTGTACATTACGATTCAATATTATCAAAATTTGGTATCCATTTATTTATCAGCCTTAAGTGTTTACCCAAACAAATTGTTTCTTTAATTGTGTTGAGTAAAGTATTAAACAATTTTGGCCCCAAATAGAAGAAAATACAATGTTAAATTAGGTTTTGGCATGGGAATCCAGAAACCTCTACCAAATTAACAAACTAGTTACTCTCATATAATAGTGGGTTGTATCCACCACTCGAAAAGAACATTTTCAGCACTATATAACAATAGGATGGTTTCCTTTTATTTTTTTATTGCCTTTATCGAAAGGTTATTACCTGTGGAGTATGTATTTCACGCTTTTAGATTTTTAAATGACGATATCTATATTTCGGGATTATATGAAGAGTGAAAATTTTCAAGTGCACGAAAACGTGACGGCTAAGTATGAATGCTGGGAAAAGCCTGTGTGACGTCATTCTGGTTCTGGCTGCCGCTGATTGAGGCTACCTTGGTGCGAGGCTATGAGCACCTCTACGATGCAGGCTGCTAGCAGGTACCTGAGTATCCTGCTAGCGCTTGGCTTAAATAAGGATTATTAATGCCCTATCAAACGAAGCAAACTTTCCGACCTTAGGCAATTTTAATAGGTGATTATTATGACATGTTTCCCTGAGCTCTGTGCCTCATGCATGCATTGGTAATCTCAGACGATGTAAAACTCCTGACTACTCGTATAGCATCTAGGTCCCTGTGATGTTGCGTGGAGTGGCATCGCATGGGTGCCAATCTGTCCTTTTTCAAATGGGGTTAAAATTGACCATTAACATTCATCTAAGCTGGAATTGCTATAACCAAATAATTTGTTTATTATGAATACACTAATGGTGGGTAACGAATCACAGTCAATGCCTTTCATTTTCTTTGATGAAGGAAACTACCTTATACATACATCTCAATGAAAGTATGCTTAGTTTAGTGAATAGAGGATGGAAGTGATCATTAGGTTGTGTAAGGAATATCAGTCTTACTATTTTTTCTGCATGAAGTAGGCTGATTAGAATATGTTGTACTTTTATGTGGGTGGAGTTGGAGAAGGTAGTGCAAAATATTTTTCTTATCTCTGTACAAGTCATTCTTTCCTCACTCTTATATTGTTTAATTTTTTGCAGAACCCCTCTGATGTGAAGCCAGTCATTGCTGCCCAGCGAGTGATAACATCTTCAGTACCTGTAAACATTGCTCCAAAGGCTCCTCCTACTATAGTTGCTGTCCCAAAAACTCCAAAACTCACAATGGGGTCATCCCCTACTGTCACAACCGTAGTCATGTCCACCCACTCAGTACAACCAAAGGTAGAAGTTGTGCAGCAGCCAAAAGTTTGCTTAACAAACTTAGCTGACATAAGCGGATTAAGAGTGGGAGGACAAGGAGATGTCTGTAAGTATATGAATTTTATAAATAGCAAAAATTCTCGTTAAAATTTTTTATAGCATATTTTTTATGGTGAAGCACATTGGAAAATACCTGCAAAAAAGTTTTGCTCTATGTGATATGTCAGAAAATTAGTTTGAAGATGATGAAATGAGGATAGCATCTTAAATTTACCATTTACCCCTTTCACTGCTGTTCAATCTCCAAAAACCTTCACCTCACATGCGGCAAAAAGGTTAAAATGCGTTTCGTCGGGCCATGGAGCAGGTAATTTCAGGATGGGCGTGGTACACCCTCCATAGGATCACTAATCCAGAACCCTTTTCTCGACGAGCTCACCCTCGCTGGCCCGTTTCTTTGACCCTCCGAGCAGGGGGCTTCCCTCCCGAATAGTGACCGCTCTGACTGCAATTTGAAAATCAATCAATTAATCCAATCATCAAAAAATGATTGTTTGCATCGTACTCCTGCCAATGAAGCAATCAAGTACGTCTTTGAACCGTGTTTCTGCGATGAAAAATAACTATTTTACTAACTTGCTAAAAATGTGGCTGTGGATCACCGGAAAATGGCCATTTTAGATAAGTTAGCAGTCAGCTATGTATCATACCATACTCAAAATAATACTGCTCTCATATTAAAAATTAAGGCTCTTTTGGGAATTATGGCTGTAGTTGCAGGCAATTAGGGAGAAAGTAAATTCATAGGTCCATCCTGTCTCCGTTGCTAAATTTTTCTGTGCTTTTTTGATCACAGTTATGTTGCCTGATTGTTGATTATTACGATTTCTCATTGCTCCCAAAATGGAGAGGAAGGCTACAAAGATGGCAATAGTGTATTGTGACGTTACTAAGGATGGATTTTATTTTTCTTTCAGAATTGTGTAAGACCTATATGTTGTATTTCTTCAGTATTGTGACTATTTTATGGCGGGCACTTAGGGTAGGCAGGTTCCTGATAGTGAGTCTTCCTTCATCTCTTTTTCCTCAAGTCTAGTGGTGGCCATCATTCGGCCTGGCCTGCATACCATTTTTGAGGGGAAGGTTGATTTGAGGTACTCGATCTCTGGTTTGACGTTTCCAACGGTGGAAACAGCCATGGCATGGTGATAGTGTTGGTAAGAGCCCTTTCTTCTATACTCGGTGTGTTGATTTACTCTACATATTTTGACCTAGGCATTCATCTTCTCTCCGCTCAATCAGAGGACATCTGCAAATAGTAGGTGGTTGTTGCTCTGTCTCTCATTGCTGAATATTGGGTGCACACTGTTCATATGCCTGAGGAAATGAGTCAAAGATCGGTTTATGTAGCAATATTATGAAATTATCATTCACACATCACAGGGAAATATTTGGGATTGAGAGGGATTGGTATTCAAAGCTCATTCCATGAAGTCCGTCATGACTTTGGGTTGCCTGTTACTGGGGAGAGCTAATGTGAACTCCTTCCATTTGTTCATAGAAATGCTCATCGTGTCAGTGGACTAGAAAACCTGTTGGAACATTTTCATAGTTTTTTGTTGAATGTTTCGTAGAGGAGCTGCTGGGTGGCTTCTTGGTGTCATGCTGAGATGTCTTCTTTCAAATGATCTTCTTTCTTCTGTTTGGGGATGAATCTGACTTGAACCAAATGATAGACATAGAGGAATATTGCAAAGTCCACCGACATAGGGGTCATGCCTTTTTGCAGAAATAAAAATTGGGTTTGTAAGTCTTGAAATGTTAGCAAAAAACTTCAAAGCCAGTAAAGAGATGAAAATTGTAGTAGAACACCAAAAAACGATACTGTGTATGAATGGCTATGTTGGCGTTTTGTTGTCCTGACTGAGCAGCACAGAGTACATCCAACTTGATGATAATTTTCTTTATATTTTCTTCTACCACTTTACTAACTCTTTACTTTACTGCATTTCTTCCTTAAAATCCCATATGTAACCGCTTTGCCATTAATATTCAGTCAGGGAAATTGAAAAAAATCTTACTATAAATCAGGGATAAGTCAGGACAAGGAACTGCATATAGGAGGCTCAATTCCATCACATAGAAATTTCATAAAATAGGCTGATTTCTATTGCCATTTCGGTCGCATTTGAATCGGTTTTCAAAAATGTTCGCTTTGCGGTGGTGAGTTCAATGTGATCTACTTTTTACCAATATTTTGCAGTACAGGCGACCCTTTTGATGTAATTTTGCCATACTGAGGATCCTCTTTTGCAATACTCTTGTGTAATGGGATGTAAAAGAATTTAATGTGTTAAAGGAAACAAATCTCTTCTTAGCTGCTAGTATGGCAATGTCACATGCACATTCCAACTTTTGGGGTATGGTTTGCTGAATACGAATTCAAATGAAAGATGCTCAATCTGAATTTTATTTTTGGGTTGGTCAAGTGCATTTTTACCTTCCAGATGCTTAGAAGAGCATTTTATTTTTTTGGCCAGATGTTGACATTTAGCCTGAATTACACCTTTCAATAGGGCTAGAAGTAATGGATAATAGTTTCTGGGGATGGGATTACCCATTTTGTAGTACTTTTACAGCAACACCTTTTTATGAAAATCATAGAAGACCATTGCCATGAATATCCCTGTGAATAGGGAAGTGCACTAGTGTTTCAAATGCACCAAACACATTTTTTAAATTAGAGTTCAGAATAACATAATGTCGTAAAACCACAGTTTAAATCATAATAGTGAATACTTGATTCGAGATGACCGTCTGAAATATGGAAAAATTCAAAGGCCGCGAAAACGGGTGTCCATGTTGAATATTGGCCGTGACGTCACAAGGCAGTAGCAGAAGGCAGCTTCTACACCGTTTAGTTCTACCACTATTATTGCATAGAAAAATTACAGAATTTGAGGGTATCCGTTTTTTGCTGTCATAAAATATCTTCAGATTATATATGTGGCTGCTTCTCTTTTGAGTAAACGACTTTATCATTGCGTAATATATTAATATTCATTTACGTGTCAACTTCAAGTTTGGAAAGAGTAGTACGAATAGCACATTGAATATTTAATAAATGCATGATGGCATTTATTTTTCGCTGGGTATATTTTGGCACAATGCCGTTTATCATGCCAAAACTTTTTTTGTAAGAACCGAGTCAAACTAATAAACCTATTTCAGACGTTTGCTGCAAGACTTATTCGTTGCGTATGTATTCACGCCGGCCGGAACGTTCGCCCTTCGCTACTAGAATCATGGGATGTTAGCCTTATTTCCGAGCTAGCTGGTTGTTGCAATGGCTCGCTGTCCAGGATGGGTTCAAGAAAAGATAATCTTGGTTGGGAGAAGTAAAATTCCAACGATTTATAAATGGTATACCAAACTTTGATGTATTTATGGTTACTGAATTTTTGAATAAGGAGGACAGGTTCAACGCTCCATGGAAATGCGAGACGTTAAGGCTAACAAGGGGAGACCGCGTACCTTGCTGCATCTTTTTCAATTAGGGCGTTAGTTAAGCTGTAATTAATTAATTTTCATGCGTTACTTTTTACAAGTTATGTATATAAATTTGAAATATCCTCAATCCCCAATGGGTCCGATGGTGTAGTGGTAGAGTGCACGAGACATAGGAAAGATATTACCCGAAGGACCGTGGTTCAAGACTACGCTGTGGCAAAATTTTTTGTTGCCTTCATTGTGATCATACGGCGTCTAGTTTATCATTAATTATAATTGCAGCAATCATTGACATGAGACAATTTTTTTATCGTCATTATGGCGTTTAGGTATTTTAGCAGTGTCATTACAAACGCCGAGATACGATGACTACTAGGGTTGGTGTGCGCTAAAATGTTAATTTTTTCTTTGCTTATACTGACCAACTTCCACATTAAAAATGAAAACCACTCTTGCAAGAGCACATACCATTAAAGGCTCGCGGCAAGCAACAATATGCGTACAGGCATAATTAATAAGAACACAAAGCGAATATAAAATGCCATATATCTCGAACACTTGTAATTCACATTACTCCAAAGGGAGTTTACTTACTCAGTACATACCTCAGTACCTTGTACTCAATACCTACCAGTTTACCTCAGTAGCAGTGCTAAAAGAACCATTCTGAAATATAATTTCAACTAACAAATAGGATGAAACAAAAGTTGATAACCCTGGACCGGGCTCGCTGGCGTATAAAATACGTCAATCTTTGAAAACCAAGGATTTCGACATTGTACGTACATTCTGGGCTATAATGGTCTCGTGTATTCTTACAATGTACTTTGACTGCCTATAATGCGAGTTTTCAAAGTTCGAGGTATTGTAGCTAATTTTTTAGATCAGCAAGATGAACCCGTCACCAGTGGAGTACAAATTACGCCGCGCGACCTGCCGTGTACCTTTATATCTGTATCACCTATAAATGTACTAATTTCAACAAATAAAGATTAACTTTAACAAAAATCGTTTGTTATCATATATGCACATATCATGGGCAAAGTACGCATTTTGCTCGGTCGTGTAAAAAAACAGTCGCGCCATAATTCTTTAACCAAACTACTTTCAGTTAATAAATTACGTAGGTCTACGGGGAAGATGCTATATTTTGACTCAACACACTTTCTGATGTGACTGAGGTACCTATTAATTAAATTATTATAATATAAATATCAATTTGATCTTACAATACCTTAAAATGATCTTCAAAACAGAATATCATCGATAGGTAAGAGTCAGGAGCAACCTTGAACCATTTATTCCGTATAGCTTGTGCTTAAGGCACGGGAATGAATATCTTCTCCAGGCTTTTGTTTCGACGTCGAGATGAAATTTGGAACAAAAAATCATTTATAATTCTATTTTGAATTCATGTTTTCGGTACTAGACGACATTTTTAGGAAGCAAACTCCACCGATTCCCGGAAACTCTCGCCGCGCTAAAGAAGGCGACGGAATACAGCGATACTCCACTGGTGACTACTGCCTTGTGACGTCACATCTCAATCAAGATGGAGGCACTGTGTTTCAGCGCAACATGAAATTTTCCGACTTTCAAAACGTTTTAAAGTGCATACCCCAGATGCAGAAAATAAAAGTGACTATACTAATGTTTCTTTTTTAGGCTAAACTTTCAAATTCAGCAATAAAAAAAAATTAGTGCACTTCCCTATTGACCCATTTTCTTCTTTCAGATTTCTTAAAAAATCCAAGTTAGTGGGTTGAAAAAAATCAAATCCAATTTTTCTTCAAATGAAAGTTACGTGAAAGTAAACTAGTGGAATGATAGAAATTATGAGTTCCATGTTATTGTCATGGCTGTCGATGAAGCTCTATTTGTGTTGCTTTGTTGCTTCCTTTTTAGATGTGGCTATGTAACGTGTACATTTTTTTACTCTACAGCCAAAGTTAAGGTGGAGAAGCTTTCATCTCCAGAGATATTGTCCATGCAGTCTGGCCTACAGGGGAGCAGGGATGAAGATGATGGTGATACAACGGCCACAACTACAGATAACACAGAGGACACAGAGGAAGATGATCTCCCCGAATCAGGAGCTGGTGATGAGGAAAGGGATGAATCTGCACGGTCGGGTCGTGGACTTCATGGGGGTCGTCGTTCTTGGGGTGGGGCTAGGGTGAGGGGTCGGGGCCTCCGAGGCTTTCGTCCTGAGAGGGAATCAGGCATGGGTGTGCTGGTGAGGGGTGGGCGTGGCGGGAGCAGGGGAAGGAGGAGAGGGGGCAGGCCGAGGAGCGGGGGGGAAGGAGGGCGGGGCCGAGGAGGGAGGGGAGGCAAGCGCATCCCCGAGACGGAAGAAGATCACACTCAGGTGGCAGCAGATGCAGTGGCCATGGGCATTCCGTCTGCTGTACCCAAGAAACCCATCATTGTGGTTAGTCGCGGTGGTAAGAAAGTTATTGTGCCAGAAAAAGTGCATGTGGAAAAGTTGCCTCAGCAGGACATAGGAGTGCCAGTGTCTGCGTTAGAGGAGCCACCGTTGCCATCATCCGTGCCCGAACCCATGTCAGTGGCTCACGTGGAGGAAAAGCCAGAGAACACTCTGAACAATCTTGCCAGTGCTTCTCTGATGGACACGAGTCCAGGTACCTCAGTAGCCTCAAAGGCAACCGGACTTGGGTCCCCAAGTGAAGCTCTGTTGAATGCATCCCGCAAACTTTACCCTAAGAGGGAGAACCGCAAACCTCCAGCCCATCTGGCTGATGCTTTTGGACCAGCTTTGTTTTCTGCTCCTGATGTGATGCGTCGTGTTCCTGAGCATGCGGGTGTGGATGCATCAGGAATGCCAATTGAGAACAATGATGGGGACGAGGAGATGAGGTTGGTGCTATCCGAGGATGAGGAAGAGAAAGCCGTGAGGGAGATGCACATGGTCAAGGCCAAGAGCACTGCTGCCGAGGTGGATTTGACGCCGAAACCAAAGGAAGTTTTGAAGGAGGTGGAGGAGTCAAAGGCGGTGAAGGTGGAGAGGGTGGAAGTGAGTTCAGTGAAAGCAGTTGAGGAGGTTTCGAGTGGTGCTCGTGGGGGTAGACGGCGTCGGACAGCAGCCGCTGCCAAGAGATTAGCGAAGAAGGAGGAGATGGAAGAGGCGATGGCGAGTGAAGAGGACGAAGAGGATGAAGAGGAGGAGGACGACGATACCAGCGTCAATTCAGAGGATGATCCCAACAGGCTCTGGTGCATCTGCAAGAAACCCCATAACAACAGGTAAGTCGAGCATTTTTCATGTGTATGTAGAGTATTACTTCAAAGTTGAATTGATTCACATGTTCAATACATTGGGTATGAGGTACAAAACATTTGAGTTTTCTTCCTACAACTGATATATAAATACTATAATTGCCTTTTAATTTTTATGTACAGTCCTGGACAAGTAAACTTAATCACTTCATGTGGCAAAACTTGAAACTTCTACAGTAAAGCCTGCCTCAGAGGATAACTCTGCTCCCTTGCATACGTGAACCTCATTACATTCCCCCAGGACCGTAAACAACCCATTTCAGGACAATGAGGGCCTAGGGAAGGGGCTTCCTTTCTTCTTTCCTGTTTCGTAATATCGTGTCTCTCTCAAATACTTGAAGTTGTGGAAAATAAATTATTCTTGTATCATGATTGGCTTTGTGTGTTGGATTGCTAGATTTGTTTGTCAACAGAGGTTGTACTAAGATGATATAATTATTGATCTATTTCCTTGAAGTGCAATTAATCCCCTCTTTTACACTTTTGAGGGGGATAAGGGAAAAAATGTAAATTGCAGGAAAGTTTAAATCAAGGTTAGGCACAATTTTATGAAAATAATCCCTTAAAGTGTGGCTAAATATTCTATTTTCAAGTGATTCATGCCTTAAATGAATGGTAAGCATAAAACAAGCTTTCTTCACTCGATTGGGGGACTTTTTTTGTTCACATTATTTGATGCTGTCATGGAAAAAAGCAGAGAAAAAGAGATTACAATTGGAATTACTTTAAAATTAATGACAGAACTTTGTGAAATGTATGAGGAGAATAAAACTACGTGAGTGGATCATCATGAGAATGATTACAAATATAAACTTAGTGTCCATGTATTCGTGAACACCATGCTGAAAAGTAATGTAGAATAATTCACAGGCAGAGAAGTGCATATCATCCTTTTATTTCAATTAATTGCTGCCAACTTCTTCCTGGAATACAATTTTACAATGGAAGATGCATATGCTTGATGATTTTAACAAGTAATTGCCACTCGTTACATAATATACAAGGCGTTAAGGGGCAAGTAAAATCAGTAAATTGTTATAATTTTACCTGATTTACCTATTGAGGAATTTAGGATGGATAAGAAAAGTTACTGTAATTTAAAAGGTCTTTTGCTTGCAAATGCCCAAAAACTTTCTGCCAAAAACCATTTTGTTTCTCGTATGGTTGTGATGCGCTATCTGCCATGTTGTTTTTGGTGGCCTTGTGTAAATGGCAGACTTTTTAAAATTTCGTATGGGTAAATTTGGGGAAGGCAACATTATGAAGATATGTAAATCATCGGGACTTGACGAAAATGTTGCAAATTGCAGGAAAACGTAAATTGTGGGAGCGTTAAATGAGGTTTTACTGTATTATGCAAAATCTAGCCCTGTGCTGTGTTCTGCACTACGATGGAGTTACTTCTGATGCTTTAATCCAAAAGGTACCAGGTTCTATCTTATCAACAGTAGAAAAAACATGTGGTAAGAATGGTTAAAGAAAAGGCAAAGAAAACTGTATTGATAGAATTGGCTCGATATTTTTCTAACAGTTTGAACTTGTATGAACTCTCTGAGAAGTGTATAAGTATTCTGACAGTGGAAAGTATAAGCGTTGAAGTCAGGCAGCAATTTATTATGATTTACATTTGGAGCATGATTCTTTATGATATCGAGGCATGGAAAATGACAGCATTGGAGAAATAATGGTTGGAAGCTTTCGAAATGCATTATTATAGAAGACAGATGAAGATCCAATGGATTGTGTGAGTAATATGGAAGTTCTAAGAAAAGTAGGAGAGAAAAGGTCTTTTGAATACCTTGAGTAAAAGATAGAACCCATGATGGTCAAACCAAGCAGCCTCCTTATCTCGGTGCATTAATTAGAGAGTTGCTACCTTTATTAAAATAAATTTAACTGAAAAATACTTTCATCTAATCATGAGCAGCAGTGATAATGTAAAAATGAAAAGAAATATGTTAACACGAAAAGATGAGCTCAACGGATAGCCTCATCAGATGTAATTGTAGGATGGCTTACCAATAATGATGAGTTACTACTCTCCTCTACTAGATAAAAATGTGCCGAGGGTATTACCGTATAAGCTTGTGTAAGAGGCGCACCCCTATTTTGAGGATCGAAGCTATAAAGAAAAAAAATTTTGCGGCATTTTTTTAATCCTATCGTGCGGTGTTGCAGATGTATGCCTGGAATTTCGACAGTTATCGAAATGTCCTCTTTCAGTACTATTTGAAAGAGGAAATTTTGATAACTGTGGCGGCATAAGAGGGAGTAGAAAGAGTTCCGATACTCTCTTTGCATACGCCATCGCTCTACGTTGCTTGTCCTACTCACGAACAATTTTGTTTAAAAGCTCTCGCAGGAGTATTGCAATAGAATTGCAGCTGTGGAAAATTTTAAGGCAAAACACGACAGGCAAATGGCATGAGCTTTCCCAAGAGATTGGACAACAATCAGGGCAACCTCAGCGTCGTAGGATAATAACCACGTCGTAGATTTAAGGCCCCTTGCACACGCACCGATTTTGGATGGCCGGTAAAATATCGGCCGTCCACATTCCAATAGTGAACAATGGGAGAGCATTGGAGCTTGCACACGTACCGACCACACGCCGGCACCGGCAAAATGCCGGTTAGTTGCCGGCTATTGTCACTGTGGATCGCCGACGCCGGCTCAAAAACTTAGCAACGTATCGTTTGACCGGTAAAAATCCGGCGTGTGTGCAAGCATCGCTTTGCCGGTAAAATATCGGCCAATATTTTACCAGCCGTCCAAAATCGGTGTGTGTGCAATGGGCCTAACGGAACTGCACTCCGCTCTCCATCAGCTAATGCCTCTGCCGTTTTTTTCCTTTCCGAGACTCCACAGGAAAATATCAAGTTACAGGGGAACAATGGAAACGTGTTTCATCCCTACCCCATTCCACCAACTGGCCTTTTTCGGTCTACCAGGTTCAATTCCCCGAGTTTTTGGAGGTCGAATGCTACGTGAGTCACCTTCTGAGCTCGAAGATACCTCGATATCTTTCAGCAATTGTATGACACACACGAGGTTCTAAAAAGAATTAGACCTAACACGACGTATATCTTACAGCATTTAAGTTTTTTGAGCTCTAATTGATTGACACAAAGATTTATAGCTAAAATAAGGCTACTAATATTCAACATAGTCCAAACAGCACAATTTCGGAAGAAACAAGCATAGCATAAGCGCATTCAAACAAGACGAGACGGACTGGAAACTCAGGAAACGCAAACTACGTATATCATATTGCTGCGCCTTCGCCCCTTCGCTTTAAAGGCAACGACGTCACATGCAAGATCGGACGTGTTCTTCCCTTGCTCCTTCGCTCGTAGCTTTAAATACGGAGGGGAGGGAGCCCTCTTCCCCTCGACCTCTCCTTCAGCGCTCTTCACTTATAAGCATTTCCGATTTCTTCTATCCACCATTAAGTCCAACAATGAGCACACTCGTTCGAATTTTTTCAACCGCAGGTTGTGACACCAATATTACTATATGCAGTATAAATGCCGCGGGATGCCCACTCGTGGCAATAAATTTAGCGCGCGCTCCGGAGCGAATCACCCCGCGCGATCTTTTCAATGTTCACCTCTGGGGTACCAACGTGACGGCGCGATGCTTGCTATAAATTCAAACAGGAGTATTTTAAAAATACGTCACTAAGGGAGAAACTCCCCTGCCTGCCGCTTGATTTTGACCCAGGGTTTCAGATGACTGACTCACGCTGAAAACCAAGGCCAAGGCCACTCAGTTCCCCTTGAACTTGCAACCGGTGAAGGGGAGGGGGGGAAGATAAGAAGTTTGTGTAAGAGGCGCACCCCCATTTTCGGCTGCAATATCTGGGAAAAAAGGTGCGCCTCTTACACGCGCTTATACAGTATTTCATTTTGGATGAACATTTCAGGGTATGCATAAAACTGGCCACTTATTGTGGTGTCTGGAGAATTTCAATCAAGGCACTATGAGTACAGTCCAACTGGCGAGAGTTGTCTGATGACAGTGCAAAAGGAGTGGCGGAGAACCCTTCACCAGCACGGTTTGCAGCCAATCGTTGTCCCCCAAGCGCAACGCACACCCCCTGCTAGTCATACAATGCTGTCACATGCATAGGAAGCATTGAAACAAGCATGAACCACCAAAACAAATCCTCTCTTCGAATCGCTATAACAAGGGGGTCTTCCTTTGGGTCCTTAATGCTTGTCGTCCCTCCACAGTACCCTGTTGTTTGCATGTGACGTGGGCGTTTCCCTTTCTTATATGGCAACCTTGCCTCCTATCCCGAACTCAGCCCTTCTAACTGCATTGGAGAACTCTCAGCAGCCAGACAGTCGTACTTCCATTTTCTTGATTTTTTCCTATTTCACTTTTGCTGCATCAACTTCCAGTTCAAAATCTTAGAACTCTATACTTGCTTTTATTTTAATTTAAATAATTTTTTTAATTTCGCATTATTAACTTCACACCACTGGTTTTGTTGTGGTGTGACATCACTAGATGAACAAAACTCACTGTGTAAAAATATATGTGTGAAATTAACAAAGTTATTTTTATTTCATACAATTTTGACCAAGGTTGGCTAGAAACTATTCGATATCTCCACAAACGCTCAACAATCGCCCACCAAATCAAATCATCCGCTCAGCTCATCTGGTAGCCCTAGCAGATTCGATTTGGTGGGCGATTGTTGAGCGTTTGTGCAGAAGAGTTATCATATTGATTATTTTATGTTATTTTTATTCTTTTTCCACTTCAGTTGTAAATGGTTAACTCTCCTATTGATGCAGTGCGTTGTAGGCAGTGATTATTTCTTCCTTTCTACTTCCCTGGGAAGGGTTGTGATCCAGCTCACATTCAGTTTTCGGATATGACTATTCCCCTATCTCTTCTGACTCAAACCATAACTATATTCATTGGTGGATGTGAAAGCAGTTTCTCTCACTTGTACTTAGGGCATGTGTTTAAGAATTTTTTGTACCTATTCTGTGTAGCTGAAGAATTAACTTCCTTGTTGTAAATGATAGAACAATAGGGTGGTTTCCTTCATCAAAGAAAACGAAAGGCATTGATTGCGATTCGTTACCCACCATTAGTGTATTCATAATATACAAATTATTTTGTTTTAGAAATACCGGGTTAGACGAATGGCAATGGTCCATTTTTATCCTCATTTGAAAAGGGCCAGATTGGCGCCCATGCGATGCCACTCCACGTGACGTCACAGGGACCTAGTTTCTATACGAGAAGATAGGAGTTATACGTCGTCTGAGGTTACCATTGCATGCATGAGGCGCAGAGCTCAGGGAAACATGTCTTAACAATCACTTATTAAAACTGGCTAAGGTCAGAAAGTTTTCCTCGTTTGATAAGTTATTAATAATCCTTATTTAAGCCAAGGGCTACCAGTCAGCAGGGTACTAGGCTAGCCGCTAGCAGCCTGCGTCGTATCAGCGCTAAGCCTCGCCTCAAGGTCACCTCGCAGGGCGGGAGGGGGAACCAGAAATACGTCACGCGGAGAGACTTCCCGACATTCATACTTAGCCACCGCGTTTTCGCGCGCTTGAAAATTTTCACTTTTCATTTAATCGCGAAAAATAGATATCGTCATTTAAAAATCTAAAAGCGTGAAATACGTACTCCAGGAGTAATAATCTTTCGATTTAGGCAATAAAAAAATAATAGGAAACCACCCTATTTTTTAAGTGTTGTACATGTAATTATCTGTTATTTGAAAAGGATTGATGGTTTTGTATTGGTAAATATTTGGTTCTGTAGTGAAATATTCTATTTTTTGCATTAAGATATATAATTTTCATCAATACGGCAACAAATTAAATTTACCTCTCTTACCTTTGTGAATGTAATTATTTAAAGTTCTTATTGAGACCAATTTTGCAAACCAAGGGAAGGAAGGAACATATCTCCATTTTTTTTTTTGTGTTAAAATATTTTTGATACTTTGTCCAGGAGGTGAATGCCCTTATTAAAGCATAGCTATTGCACCACTTCCTGCTAGTTTTTTCAAATATTGACTAAATTGGCATAGAACATTTTAGGTTTTTGGAAATTTTACATATAGATATTTTTCTCTGCCTTCATGACTGTCACCTTTTGACATTGCATTTTTACCAATGTTTCATCAGGTTTATGATTTGCTGTGACATCTGTGAAGACTGGTTTCATGGGAAATGTGTTGGTGTCACCAAAGCCATGGGTAAGTAATTTCTACCAGTAAGTCATGCATTTTCATGTATTGGATCCATTTGGTCAATGTTCATTCACGATTTCTTTATGCTGTATTAATCACCATGAAGCATTTATCAATAGAAGTATTGTTCCTTATCTAGTAGAATAATGAGGGTTAATATTAGACATATATTTCTATTATTTTAGAGTGTTTGATTTTGGCTGATTGGTGTGTAGATTAAATAGAATTGCTACGGATTCTTATAATCTTTCTTCATGATATGATTGACGCTGAAACTCAAGCCTTAAAGTATCCCAGTTGATACTGTCTGTGCCTATAGTTAGGGATGCAACAACACCCGTAGTGGTGGCAAGGCAAGCTTGAAAAATGTCTATGCTAGCGAAGAGGGACTAGGTGAAATCAGGCAGTGCCAATTGATAAGTGAGCCACAACCTTGGATATCAGAGTTCAGATCAGTGGAATAGACCTCCCACTACATATGTATTGTGTTTGGGGAGAAATTTGATCCCTTTTCTCCATCCCCAACCGTCTTCCCATACTTGTATCTCTCTCACCTTTTTGATAATCGTTAGCATCACTTCTACATTTTCTTTCCGATTATTCTAATTCACTTTGTTATATTTTATGTATTTGCTTTGCTATTGAGCCACTGTAAATTGGCATAATTGCTTTAGGTGGTCATTCTCATTAAAAAATTAAAGAAATACCCATCTGAAGGTTTTCCAATGGATGATAATGACTGTGGGTGGGTTTATTCTTTTCTTGGGCATTGTTACTAATGATAGCTAGCCTTAGACCCCACATGGTAGAAGTATGAGTTGCTGGTATTTATTTATTTATTTGCCCAAAGACCTAGTACATATGAATATACAAGATATATTAGGCACGTTCTCAAAATCTAGATACAAAGGTTTAACTGCAGTTATTAAGGTAATCGTCAACAGAGTAATACATATTGTTCAGTAATAGCCTTTTTAATTTACAGTTAAACAAATTGATGTTGTTCACATTTTTTATACATTTAGGTAGTTTGTTAAAAAGTTTGATGCCCATTTCCTTTGGGCCCATTTTAGCTACCTTAGTGCGTACAAAATTGTAATGCAAGTCACTTTGTGACCTAGTGGGGTAATTATGAAAAACACTATTCATGACGAAATTATTAAAGTTATTTTTTACAGACATAATAGTAGATAAAATATACACACAAGGAATCGGTAGAATTTGCAATTCCTTGAAGATTGGTCTGCTGGGAGACCTATAACCTTTGTTAGCAATTATTCTCATTGCACATTGTTCTTCTCTCTATTACCAAAAGAACCTATAATGATGAAATTTTATCTAAAGCTACGAACAAAACCAAGGCTGCCTGGAGAATTATTAATAGTGCCAGAAAAAAAGGATAAAACCTCTGTTTTGCATCCTAGCTACTTCCAATCCTAGCATCCTAGCTACTTCCAATGACAAGCTTAACTGTTATTCTGATCTGGCTGATGTTTTTAACAAGCATTTTAATTTGTGCCCTGACATCTCAATTAAAAGTTCTGGCTCTACATCTGCTGTTTTCAATCCATTTTTGAAAGTACTACATCTGAACACTCAATGTACAGTAAAACCTCACCTTAACGAACTCCCGCTAAACGAAGAACTCAGTTCAACGAACAAATGCTATTGGTCTGGCCAATTGCCTATGTAAACACATTAGTGAAAAACCCCGATGAACGAACTCCTCTTTTACGAAAACTCCCGATCAAGGAAATGAAATTTTGGCGCGATCGAGTGAAATTCACCTCCCAATAACCAATTTTTCCGGTTAAATTTTTATTTTCATATGAATAATTTAATATTCGTAGCGTTGGAGGGCAAATCAGAGACTTCCACTGAATAAGCCAATCAGAATCGTCATTATTAACCGTAACCATAGCCTTCCGTCGTGTGTTTCCGCCGACCCCAACTCGCGGCGAATTGCGAAAAATGTTAATGCTGACTTTCGTAAATAACTCAATGTCCCAATATTTACACGCTCAAAGATATGATATCTAGAGCTATGTACTTCGATCGCATTCTTTTGACGGTTGTTTAAGATACTTTACAGAATTACAACGCGTAAATTCCGAGAAGCATTTTTTTCACTCGCCGCCATCTTGGATAACTTCTTTAAAATTTAACTAAATTACGGAAGATACAATGTGCGCGCTAGAAGATGAAAGCCAAAATTTGCATCTCTTAATTATCTTTTATATGTGACTCAGTAGTTACTCTTGTTACATTCACATTGTTTATTTCAACATCATCTAAAAAATAGGAGAAACTTTTGCATTTGCCGCAATCTTGGATAAAAAATATTCACACTTAAGACACGAAAGCTAACATTTCCCATTGATCTAGACATTACTTGAATTGAGTGCTTTATACTAAAGGTCAGTCTCTGTCTGTCGGCGATCGTAGCGATGTCCTAACGTGATGTGAAGCGGTGTTGATTTTCTCCTGAGAAAAAGGTTTGCGACGGCCGTCAAAGGTTGCATGAAGAAGACGACACAGTCTAAACATGCACTGTTTAGACTGGGCCAATGGTGATGCCTCACCCCTGTGGTAGCAGCAAAAATCCATGAATGACAGCGGGATTAATTCAGCGGTGGTTGGCGGGAGTTGATGCACTCATGGGGAAAGTAGATTTCTTCCTCGATCGCTGCACGGGCCCAAACATAGGACTAACAATAAAAAATGTGCGTGTTATTTTCTTCCCCCAACTGCAATAGCTAAGTTGCGACCTCTCGACCGAGGGGTCATTTCTGCGGCAAAGCGGCATTACCGTCGGATTTTAGTGGAGTTTTTGGTTTGTCGAATGGATGTAAGGGATCGGCGAAATTGAAGAGGACCATTTTGCAGGTAATGCAAGGGCTTTGCAAAGCTTGGAAGCGTGTCGCACCTGTCACCATATTTAGTTATTTTGCAAAAACCGGGTTTGCAGTCAACAGCATCATTATCGTGACTTATTTTACTTCAAGAACTCCTGCATGAGCCCTTCCAAGCTGTTTTCTTATCGGGAGTTGTCAATCCAGTTTGCAGTCAATCTGCGACCACGCGATGGAGAGTGATGACGAAAGCCGTGAATCCTGGCAGGGTCTCTCAGAAGTCATGAATATTGAAGGGTCGTTTGATGAGTTCACTAGAATAGACTCAAATTTCGTAATCCGCGAAGCCAGCGAACTGAGGGTTGCAGAATATAATTTCTCGAAAACTCATTTTTCAAAATCGTGACGTATTTTACTTCGAGAACTCCTGCATAGGGCCTTTCAAGATGTTTTCTTATCTGCAGTTGTCTATCCGGAATGCGATGGAAATGATGCTAGTACAATGAATTATTTACGAAGCCCGCGACCGCAAATATTGCTATGGAGTATTCTGGATTCGACTACTATAAAGAAATGCTGCCACCCACTGCGCTTTAATGGGTCGACGAAAGTCGCACTCGCGCCGTTATGGTAGAGCGATCTTAATTTCATGATGAAGCTATAATTGGCACTGCTACTTTAACTTTATATTAGTAATGGTCAAATCTATCGAATTCTTAATTTTTCAGTGTAAACTTCGCGAATACTTGTACTCTATTTCAAATATTGAGAATAAAGGGATGGCCTCGCACTCACCGCTACGTTGCATACATTTTTGAAAACCGATGAAAAAGCACGCGAAGTGATTGAATAATACGAACTGAGGCTTCCTAAATGTGGTCTATTGCCCGCGATTTGCATTGCAGCTGAAGAAATAAGCACTGTTTTGAAGTATGCGAAGGTAGAATGATGACAACGCATGCAGGCTTGCTTCAATTTCCGAGCCCCTAGAATGATGCAACGTGCGCATCACCTCCGGGGAACGAACTCCCGATCAACGAAACTGCAAAATTTCGGTCCCTTGAGTTTCGTTTAAGAGAGGTTTTACTGTATTTGGAATAAACTATTGGAACTGGAAGTGCTTGTGAGTGATCGTAAACCTGATGTTATATGTTAAAGTGAACACTGGTTAAATGGTGATAGCGGTGGAGAATAAGCTGAAATATATTTCTAGACTTTTCTTGTGCTTTCTGGTGTTTCCTGAAGCAGAGGCCAACTGTCAATTAGGCGCGGTTGCTGCACCTCTATATTCCCATTGATGTGTTTCCTTCGTTGTGGTGTCCTTATCCATTATGGCGCAAGCCTGAGTCTTGCTTGGCTGCATAAATTTTATCTGTTACCCCCTGAAGTTTCACTGGTCTTCGAACAGAGTAGCCTATTCCCTTTGTCACTTTAGATAATCTGGGCTTGCAAGTTTTACTATTTTGAAAGATAAAGCGGGTTTTTGTTTATAAAAGTATTGGGGTAAATTCATTACATTTAATGCCTTGGTTTCAGGCAGTCATGAAAAATCCAATGGTGTAAAAGTTGTTTTTAGATATGCTTTGGTATTTGAAATAAAATGAGATGACTCAATTGGATTATTATTTCACGTCTAAAATTTTGGCACATCATAATGTCAGTAAGAGAGTTAATTTTCTACGAGTGTATGACAATTGTAGTTAATGGGTGGAACTATTTGAAATGGACAAAATTTTAAGTAAGGAAGTAACATAGCATGTTAAACTTTTCTACTGACTCTTTCTCTGTTTGAGGAGGAAACTTATCAAAATATATAAAATAATTGAGGAAAAAAATGTTAATTTTCTGTACTTTCTTGGTTTCCCTAGAAATCTCTATTAGTTTACATTACACTGAGGAGTTTAAAGAAGAATGTCCAAAATTGCTCTTCCCCTTCAAGGCTGAGGGCCATTTATTGATCCGCTCCCTAGTTATCTGATTTAATGCAGGCTTAGGGGGAATTATAATGTTAGTAATGGTCATTCATATGGTCATTTTTATGGTCATTCATCTATTTGTTTGAGGTCAATCACATATGGGGAGAGATGTGAACGAAACAGGTTGGCGGTAGCGTTGCCAAAACCTTAACACTCATTTGTGAATTCCTGATTTTGTAGTAATTTGCTGAGAAGTTAGTCATCAGATTCGTTGCTTTGAGCGTATTGCCATTAAAGTATGAGTGATGGTTACAAATACTTTAAATTTTATATTTAAGGAAGAAACAGGGAAATAATGCTTTTGCTATCATAGTCCCTCTTATTAGCGGAGTCCCTTCCTGGAATCTCTCTTCATTTATTTCCCAGATCCAGTAGACTCGGAATTGTGCCTACTATACAGTCTTATTCTACATAATAATCTAAAGAGAATTAACCACGGTCTGATTTCATGTAGTCAATTTTTGTTCTCCAATGATATCTTGAGGAAGAAGATGAAGTCTCTATTCCATTTAGGAGCTAGATAAAATCTACACAGTGGTGATGATAGAATGCTCCTCTGAATACACTTAAGGTTATACAAGTGAGAGAAATGGACTTCTATGTGTAAAAAGGCTGTGGAAATTCATTAAGATAAATAATAACTAAGTCAATACCATTGCAGAAACTTGTAGGACTATATCCCCTTATGCTACAATATTTCTCCCTGAGGGTTCAAATTGATCCCTGTGGATGTTTGAGGAAAAACTGAAATCATCATACAATGTGACTAAGTCAGATAGCCAGCCCACAATGTAACTTAAGTATGTGAAACAGTCACGAGAGAAAATTGCATGGTATCCAAAAAGAATTTTTGGCAAATCAGGATCAAGTGGATCACCCCATACCTTTTAATGTCAATTAATCTCGTAGAACTTCTTTCAACATAGACACATTCAATCCATCCTTTCATGGCAAGTGAGATACTAATTTCAAGCAGTTCAAATCATCTAAATGTGAGAGAAATTTGATGATGCTATCACGATGAACTCTATTGTAATAAATGAAACCATTTTGCGGTCTTAATAATATATGAAGATTTTAATTTACTGGAGAATTATTATCAATTTTTTTGTTTCATGTCCATCAATGAATTACAAACTCTGCTACTAATTTCCTCTTCTCCTTTTTAATGCATCAATTGCATATTAAAACTCAACGAGGGGCAATAATTTGTGAGTTTTTTTGTGTATTTATGATTTAATGCAAGGTATCAAGATGAGTGATTCAGAGGAAAAATAATGGCCATTATGATCACAGGCTTTCCCGCTGTATAGTATTGTGGAAGGTTACTCAGGATTTCCAATGGGTCAGGTTCTCCAACTCCATCTTGGCCAACGTTTTGATGAAAGAGTTGTCCATCATCATCAGGCCATATGCATGCGGTGGAAATCCAGAGTAACCTTCCATAATGGCAATTAGTCTAATCTTGTGGTATTGGTGTCCCTTATGTTTTGCTTATTGTGAACATTTTTTACTAAGAATGCCTAAATTACTTTTTCCTATTCCTTTTCCTTGGGAGCATTCTACTTATAGTTTTGCCCTAATAGGGTAGTTTCCTTCATCAAAGAAAATGAAAGGCATTGGTTGCGGTTCGTTACCCACCATTAGTTTATTCATAATACACCAATTATACCTGCTAGCAGGGTTCTCTGCTACCTGCTAGCAGCCTGCATTGTAGTGGTGCTCATAGCCTCACACCAAGGTGGCCTCATGCAGCGGCTGCCGGAACTAGAATGACGTCACACGGGCTTTTCCCTGCATCCATAATTAGCCGTCACGTTTTCGTGTGCTTGTAAATTTTCACTTTTCATTTAATCGCGAAAAATAGATATCGTCATTTAAAAATCTAAAAGCGTGAAATACATACTCCTGGAGTAATAATGTTTCGATTTAGGCAGTAAAAAAATAGGAAACGACCCTATTGAAATTCCTGATATCTGATGTTGTATTTAGTGAAAAGTGCAATGTCGTCTGATTTTCCTGAAGGTTTCTGTCATTCTGGAAGGGGTTAAAGAGAGGCCAATGAGTGAATTGGGTGGTTACTTTCCATATCATTTTGTCTAGGACGGCAAATGGAAGAGAAGGGGCAGGAGTGGAACTGTCCAAATTGTACCGTCAAGCAACAAAAGGAGAAAGAAAAAGAGAGGAAAACGTCTAGTTTGGTCGATGAGGATTGGGACCCTGGGAAGAAGAAGGCGGGTGGTGGTGGGGCGTCTGCATCAAGTTCCCCTGCTGCCGCTGCTGTGTCTGCTGCCGCTGCTGGTGGAGCCAACGCGAGAAGAAGGAAATCCACTGGTGCGGCCGCGGCGGTCATCAAGCCAGCTTCCCCTCCTCCACAACCAGTCATTGTCGAGAAGAAGAAACAGCAGCCTCTACCAAACCAACAACATTCTATTCAGCAGCTAAAGGCCAGTGAAGTGCCGGCACAAATAATAGCTAGTGCAGGGAAAGAGGCTGATGGCAGTGAGAAAAAGGTATGCTTGCTGCTCCTTCGAGGTCACTCTTTTTTCTTCATTGTGTAATGCTTTATTTAAGAATCCAGAATACCCAAATTACTTTCACTCATCCATTCTGTTTATCTAATGAGCTCTTGGATTTAGCTGTTGTAGAGGAGCAGATTTTTCTTCAAAGCCAGTTTTTTTTCATAATGCACTCTTCTTGTAATTGGATGCATTAATTGTGTTACCCATTGATTTTTCGAAGATATTAAAATATTTGTGGGAACCTATGTGGTTGACAAGTGTGTTTTATTCCCAGGGGTTTTTGTGATGGAAAGAGGAGAAACTTGGCTGCTCTGAATGAGTTAATAATTTTATTATTGGAACAGACTTCCATGAAGTCCTGTACTGGTTGAATTTCACTATCTCATGAGAGGAAGTGTTTGAAATTAAAGATATTAAAACTACTCTGTGAGAAAGCTGACTTGAAATTTCTGTTTTAATAACCTGTCCAAAATAAATAATGAAGTCATGGATTGTTGCAATTAATTTGGGAGATAATTCAAGTTGCCAGTGATTTCTTTCCACATGTAATGATAAAATTACAATTTTTAATTTCCATTAACCTTTTACTATATTGCCTCAGTGAAGAAATAAATGGAATATTTAAACTTCAGTGTTTACTCTTAAGGAATAATTATTATGCAGCATTCACTTTTTTCCATTTGGAGTTCTGGAAGAATCTTGGTATTGGGTATGGGTGAGATTGATACTAATGCTAAATTATTAATCTCCCTACTAAAAGATTTGTTTTTCAGCATATTTCCCCTGCTGCAGGTGCTAATTCTTCATCATTCTATTTTTTGGAATTCATGATTAGAGCAAATATCTAATTTTCTTCATTATTTGCATGCCTTACACTCTTAGGTGATAAAGATTTAAGGATATTGTTCTGTTATTAGTTTATTTTCTTCATTTTTTGTGCTAGTTTAGTATTTTTTACGGCAAACCCAGAGTTAGTTATTTGTATTTTAGATTATTTCACGCTTTCTTATATTTATTTTTATAATTAAGTGCTTGATGTGGGTACTTAACAACATTCCTCTCTCCAATGTATTTTCAATCCTACTTGAAAATAATGCCTTTGCATTGCCTTAATAGGAGCTGTCTTCATATTTTCCTTCTTTACAAAATTCTTCCGGGAAACTGAAAATAAATCTCTCTTCTTCAATCTCTTTTTTAAATATGTAATAACTGTGTTGCTATTTTCTTATTTGATCTAGCTTTCCCTGAGGAATGATGTTATTGTGAATATATTTGTTCGGGTATAATTTTATAGTAGCTTTTAAGCTGTGAATTTGTCATGCGTAACTCAATTTTGTCAAAGAAGTAGGATATCATCTCATATAATTTTAATTATTTTTCTATATTTATACTTCATGGAGATTTTCGGTTTTTTCCTCTATCAGGCCATGTTCAGGTGTCGCAAACAATGCTATTAGTGAGAAATATCTTGCTTCCTTTCTTGAGAATCATTATCATTGAATGTGTGCCTATTATCCCCTTATAAATTCTGTGGGAAAGTTTTCATATTCTTTGGCTTACAATAGTGCAGTAGAGGGCTTGTAATTGAAGTGTCTTTTTAGATAGTGGAGACTCGTTGATATCCATGAGGCAGGAGTCATCCTGGATATTATCTAACTATATATTTAGTGGTCCAATAGTTAAGTTACCAAAAAAGTAATAACAGTTGAAAGATGCATTAAGGGTATTTTAAGTGTTTATTAAAGAGATTATTCTTTTTAGTAGGAATTCAAAGCACCCTCCCGACAATAGTGAGAAATTTTTGTATAGCAGCATTATAATGATGTGTTAGTATTCTGGTATTCATCTGAGTATTGTGTTCTCGTTCTGTCCTGTATATTTTTTTCTTTCTCTTTCAATGGCTAGGAATACTATGAGCTCTCTATGCCAACATTAATACGTTTAGTTCTACTCATTTCCAGTGATCAGTTCAGAAATGCTGAGAGTGAACTGTAGTTGATTTGTGTTGAAGAATGACATAATAATGTAACAATTTCCGATTCGAGTATAATGGAACCAATAGCCCAACAATGTTGGGATACGAGTGATGAAAAATAAGTGATTTTTGCCTCTAGAATTGTCATTTCATTTTTGAAGCCCACATTTTATTATGATGGAGAAAGTAAATTCCAACTGTCTAATTATATTAATTGGAAATACAGCTTATGTAATGTAATTAGCATAAAAATAAGGGTATAGTTATCTTTTCTGAGTTTGAAAAATCTGTCACCATTTTGAAAAGTCAAGTTTTCAAACCAATCTTGGTGAGAATTATGTAGAATAATACTAATAAATCATTTGGTAGAACAGGTTAATCATTTCTTTTGGAGTTTGATCTTTGGATAATTTTGCAATAAATAATACGAGTGTAATCTGTCAGGATGTGGTTCAGAAGTGG
Organism: Ischnura elegans; assembly: GCF_921293095.1. Taxonomy (NCBI): domain Eukaryota; kingdom Metazoa; phylum Arthropoda; class Insecta; order Odonata; family Coenagrionidae; genus Ischnura; species Ischnura elegans. The sequence goes on along the minus strand of NC_060247.1, from coordinate 136,509,413 downwards.
GCAAGAGAAACTTTGGACTTGATTTGTTTATTTTATGAGGACTTATTGCACGCACATGTCTGCCCTGTTCACATATACCCTATCTCCGGGAGTGGCCCAGTGATCTCTTCCTCAAGCTCTCCTTCCAGTCATTCATCACGCCTCGCTTCTCATGGTATTGTTTTCTCATTTTATACACGTAAGCATCATGATCTTGGTATTATCACACCTTCTGGGAGTTTGAAGAGTAAGGTGTGATGAGCCTGCATCACCTGTTCCCATGCCCATGTACTTGAATAGCGTCCGGTGCGCTTACATTAAGTGTTTTTAGAAAGCATTGGAAATTCAGGATTGTGCTCAGAATTAATGTCTCTCATAAAAAGCGTTTCATTCAATTTTATATGATGTGATATGTGCACAAGAATGTTCTATTTCAGCCGTATTATTGCAGCTAATTGAGGTTTCCTAAATGCTTGAATGAAAATGTAACTAATCCTTGGATAGGCAGAGCCATTCCCATGTAGACTTTGCAAGTTCGTTGCGAAATATTTATTCATACTTACATATCACTGTGGTCACTTTTTATGCATAATGCATTAGAGATTTTTCATCTCTAGCCTATCTGATAATTTTTTTTCACTGTTGTAGCTTAACTAATGAAATGGGTGGATTAACATGGCCTGTGTCTGAAGATTACATGTCCATACATGAGTCCGTTTGTGACTGAGCTGCATGATATCAAAAGTCACTCTTGTGAAGTCCCCTAAGGTCCAAGGAAAGTTAACTTTACCATGCATGGATGTGTCGCACATGGTTTGAAACCTCATTCATAAGACTTGCCTGCAGATAGAAGACTGCAAATACTACAATTTGAAGGTTATTGAATGCAAATATGTTTGTATTTCAGTTTGTACTTTGTAAAGCCTTTAATTAAGAGACAAGAATAAGGAAAAAAGATAAAAATATCTTATTGGATTGGTACAAGTTTTCTACTATTTGCTATATATTTGTTTAAAAATGTTCATGTTTGCTCAAAAAATTTGGGACATCCATTTAAGTTGTGATGAATATTTCCTATCAAAATAACAAAAGTGGTGTATGCCTAATAAATTATTTTCATTTTGACTAGTTTGCTCCTCATGCAGAACTTATTTCCGAAAATGATGCTTGTAATTGATGTATGTGATTGATAATTGAATTTTTTATGACTTAGGAAAGCAGTTGGTTAAAGAAGAAAATTCTGTGAGGCATTCATTGTTATTATAAAAGAAAGCTAATATTTTTTTCACCCAGAACTGATTATTGTTGTAATAGTTTCATTTTTAATGGAAATGCAGTGCCATTTGAAAGATTTGTTCTAGCAATATTTTATAATAGTTTTTGGCAATAGGTGTGGCTTAATTATAAAGATTTTTATTGAGGGTGTATCAGTTCCAATTATTGATCAGTTCTGATTCCAGTTTGTTTCATGGAATCAGTTCTCGGTCATGATTCTTGGTTTCAGTACTTAATCATGTTTTTCATTTTAATTGCTTTACTTAAGATATTGATGAATTTCTTTATGGTACTTTGAAAACTGACTTACATAATGCATCAATTAATTTGAACACTTTAGGGATCCATAAAAATCACCTTGTCTAAAGTATGTACAGGCGGTCCCCGACTTTCGTACACAATGCGTTCCCGAAAACTTGTACGAAAGTCGAATTGTACGAAAGTCGAACCATTGACTTCCATACTAATTAGGGGTTCCGTTCCAAAAGAGCGGAATTTACGTACTAAAACCTTTTTTTCACGGAATTCATTTCAATTGACTTAATTTTAATAATATATTAATAAAACTCCTCAAATCATATAATTTATTTCGAAAATACGCAGAAAATGCAAACATAAGTTTAAAAAACAAGAACTCCGTTGGCAATCGAGTGAAACTTCCTCTTGGCGTTTAAGTTGACACTCCACTCTAAATAAAAGTTAACGTCATGTGCAAGCTTTAAAAAGGATTACGTCCACTATAAATAAAAGGACATATCAAGTAGCATAAAAAAATGTATTCGTTGAACCCGCACTCTGGATACCTTTTAATTTTTACACCAAAATTCGATGTTTGGCAGGTGACATTCGTGATCGCGTATATTCCGCATGTTATTCAAAAAAGACAAAAGACAAACGGAATTCGGGTGATATGTCGTGCAATATCGTTGGTGAAGGTTTACATCACGGTCTTAGAGGTTTACATGAATTAAACAGCACTCAAACGAAAAAACACAATTAGAAAGAAGGTCTTACTAGTTTTATTGAAAGCCATTCGATGATGTCTAGTCAACTTCTTTTGAAAAATATCTTCAATGAAGGCTTTCCTCTTCTCTTGATAAAGGAGCCTATAGCAGGCAGTCTCTCTCCCAAATAAATCACCTAGATCAGAGTCAATTACCAACAATTCCCTTCATTATATACGTTCATATTGTTCGCATATACTGCCGATACTGCAATTTGAAACAATTGAATGTTGGGATGCGCAATAAACATAGCGGGAATTTTAAAAAAAATTACAGACCAGCGTCCGAAAGTCCGAATTTAGCCTACGAAAGTCGAGTAAAAGGTGTCAATTTTGAACGTACGAAAGTGCGAATTGTACGAAAGTCGAGTGTACGAAAGTCGAGGACCGCCTGTACTATAAAATAATGCTCAAGAAAGGCTCCTAAATGCAGTTTTTCACATTCTTTGGATCTTGATGCTTTTCGTCTTTAATTCTGATTGTGGTTCTTAGCTGAATAACTAGTTGAAACAATAACCCAGCTTAAAAACCATCTCTAACTTTGAATTCTTCTTTCCTTGTCCTGTCCCAACATTAACGTTTTCTTGGTGGAATAGTTTTTAAAGTTATTGAAACTTATTTTAATTATATTATTAGCTAAGAAGTCAACCTTCTTGTTGATTCCTTCCCATGTACTAGCATAGCTTTGTTAAGGTAGCGGCAGATCGCCTTAAGAATGCATGCTGGTTGCATTACTCCCGTGAGTTACGATGATGTTTTCTAATTTTTCTCGTTGTATTAATCAAAAGTTGTCCATATCTGTAGTACATAACTCATGCTGGTGTTCATGAAAATGATTTTCGATTTTTTTTGTATTCAATGGAAAAGTGAAAATTTTTAACAGTGTAAAAACGCTAATGCAGACATATAACCTCAATGGCTTGAAGGTTAATGCCACGAAAATTCCTTCTATGTATTAATTAAAAAGAGATTTGGTACTTCAATCCATACAGCAAAACCTTGATTTTATGCACTTTGATTTTACGTCATGTCTTGATTTTACACTGTTATTCTCAAGTCCGGCTGGCAAGCATAGGGAATCGCAATGGGGAACTTTGGTTTTTATGGTTTTTCTTGGTTTTTTGTGTAGATTTTCTCTTTTTAAAGTATTAACTCAGCCCATTGGAGCCAACTAATCTTGATTTTATGGTCTTTTATCTGATTTGTGCAGTTTTCTTGTTTTTCTGCTTTGGTAGAGGATGGCCCAACTCTCCAAGGGAAATCTGATCTCAGTTTGTCCAAATAGTTAGTCAAGTTTCTCAAAGAATTACACATGCTTTTTTGTCAGATTTAATCAAAACATTAGTATCACATGACAATGAGTGATATCCAAGCTTTTAGGTTTTTAATGGCATCGATGTTTTACATTCATTATCACAGACACTTGCAATAGCTGAAGTATTAAATGGAATAACCAAATGAAACTTTTCACGCACATATATGGATGTTTAAAGAAGTATCATTTTTGTATATTGTACAATTTCTGGATTGCGGGTGACTCCCTAAAAGTGATCACCGTGGCTAGTCCCGGTATACTTAAAATGAGCATTACTATGCTTTATGTGACTAATGAAACCTATCTCCCCATCTGCATGAAATGAGAGGGAGAGTGTATATTTAGCAAGCTTACAAATAATACCATTGAGCCCCGCATGTTTATCGATAGTGATGTCCATTTACTTAAGAAACTTCCTTTTTTTCGTTATTGGATCTCAAATTTCTGATGTTTAGGTAACCAAGCCGAATTCCCTGTTTACATGCCTAAGCTGACTACATGTTTAAGTGTATTTATTTGGAGATGTATTCATTTTATGGATGTGTATTTACACTTTCATTATATTGGTTGGTATTTAAAGCTTAGACGACAAGCAATTGTCATGTGGTTACTTTTGGGGAAATATTGTTAAGTAGTGCTTTACAAGAATTTAATTGTTCGTTAATAAAATTGCTGTTCTGAAAACCTTCACCTTCAAAAGTTAAACAGCTATTGATCTGCATTCTTGTTTTGCTGTCTTCATTGCTTCCAGGTGTTCGGGAAAAGATTCTTAAGCCGCCCACTGAAAAGGAGGAGAAAATCCTGACAAAAGAGTGGGGGGTTCATTGTGGACTTTGATTTTGTTGGAGGCTAGGGTGTTTTTTTTTCCTCCTTGTTAAGATGGCGTTGAATTAATTGAAGCTTTTCATAATTTGTTGGTTGAGGAAAAAGTAATCGATTATTCTGTCAAAGAGTTGACATTTGTGGATTCAATTGAAACTCTTAGGTTTATCTTCCTGGAATTCCATTGCTCTCTTTCTTACAGAAAATTATGTACTGTATCGTGTGTAAGAAGGAAGCTCGGCCAACAAGCATTTACTGTAGCGACACTTGCATTCTGAAACATGCTCAGGAGAGTCTCAGCCTCACATCCAAAGAGAAGCAGAGTGGTGTGTCTGCCCCAGCTGTTGTTCAGTCAAAGGTTTGTTGTTTGTCTGTCAAGAGCTATGTATTTGTGTTATGGTTAAACGTTAGCATTGTATATACTGTCGGGTATGGAGTAGGATATCTATGATTATGAGTCATGATTTTTTCCAAGCAATGTGTGTACACTGTCATGATAACTGTCACTGTATTATGATTATTGGTTAATACTCACTCGTGAGTTGTTCTAACAGTAACACTTATAGAATAAAATTGTCTAAGTATCATGTGAAATGTGATTTTAGAAATAATTTAAGTTCAGTATTAAATTATTTGGTGTGAGAGACAAGTATCGAAGCCATAGAATTATATCCTGCCAGTCAACTATGGAACCAGCTTTCAATTGTTGGTGCAAAATCATCTAATGGCATGGGACAAGAATTTGAAGATATCCAAGATGTATGTTATGTATGTGTTGTAAGTGATGAGAGAGAGAGTTTCGAGTGCCATCTTTCATATTATGGTGTGAAGTGGATTAATTTAGTGCAGTGGCCCAGGTCGAAAAGCAGAAAAAAATTAGACCTAATTTAAATTATAAAGGTTATACTCGTGACATTGTAGGTAGTAAAGAAATTTCAGCAATATACTTGGATTGTTCAAACTGTACATACAAAGAAATCTTTCTTAATTATAATGAACAATCCAATTGTATTCTGATAATTGTTAATTTGCCTGACTTTGTTATTTTCCATTCAGTCAAGGAATGCAGGAATAAAGACTTTTAATAGTGTTATCGTTGAAGAATGTTTCTTATAATTTACCTCATTTTAATGGAGTTTTCATTGGACCATTTCTTAAAAAAATGTTGTAGGCAAAGACTGTGAAGTGTAAAGGATACTTAATGATCCTTAATATTTGCATAACATTCTTGATATACTTTGAATTCTTGTGGCCAGCTTGACCAGGAAATTTTATATGGGATATGTACATAGTTTTGATCTCTTTATTTGAAATTTGTAGAAATAATGTGGAACTGAAACAGTTATCAGTCAAAGTTTGCTGTGTTTCTGTGTTCCTGAGTGTCTGGCAATATTTCTCTTTCATAGTGATTATTGTGGGGAATGTATTTTTATGCCGGTTCGTACCTAATTGGTAATACGCTGATCTAATTTTTTTGCATACACTCTTATAATTGCCAATTGTGATCTGATCTCATTGTACCTGTATATTGTGCAACCCTGGCTGACACTGCCATATTTTGGTTGAAAATTTTTCATAAACTATTTTTAACTTTTTTTGTATCCACTGTAAATAATATCATGAAATGATACTATGTAAATTTAAGGCACTTGGGTTTTTTTTTCCTTATTACCTGGGTTGCATATTTCTTGTTTTTCACATTGAAAAAGAAAATACATTTTTAAGGAAAACTTAAGTTGTTGTAAGAATTTATTGTGTAAGTCCTTGACCCATTACCCAATTACAAGACGAAGCTATGAAGCAATACCGATATTGATGGACCTCTCACTTTTTAGTTGTTTAAAACTTCGTCAGCAATATTTTTGAATAAGACATTAGATATTCGAGAGAACAAGAAAAAATAGGCGCTAAGCGCTCCAGTTTCTAGTAAAAAGAAATCAAATAAAACTTCAATATCATCTCTCTTAAATTTGAAGTCTTAAATGAGAGGGGAGTTGCTCATGAAATTTAAATATTAACCTTGGTAATCAATGATTTATAAGAGGATTGAGAAATACAAGTAGTTCATACACCATAGTGTGTGAACAAATTCCATTTCTGGAATCTATTTTTGGAAAAGAAGTAGGGGTACAATAAGTCTTCTAATTGTTACTGAACAATTGGTCACACTATTAAGCTATTGATAAAATTGTTAGAAAAAGAAAAATGGCAGTGTCCCAGGTATACAATCTGTTAAATTTAAGATAAATTAGCATATTTGATAGTGATTATAAGTATTATGTAATTTAACAAATTTTCTGTTGGTATTTTAGGCTGCACCGGCACCTGTAGTAGTGAAAGATGTCTCCAAAGAGATACAGGAGGCACCTGTAATACAGCATGTCATCAAACCCAATCAAGATCCCACATCTGTTATTGTAGCTTCAGGGGAATCTTCAAAAGCTACAGCAATAGCCATTGCTCCAAAAGTGGCTAAAGGTGATGCACGAGTTATTGTTTATGAGCGGAAGACAGGACGCTTGATGACAGGTAATTAGGACCAATTTTATTTTTATTAATGGTTAAGACTCAGATTTCAGTATTAATCTTCCTTAGTGCCAGCAAAGCAAAAGATTTGGCATATGAGTGGACTAGGGAATCATTAATATTGGCTGTTAGCTAAGCTATTCTGATTTTTTGACATCAGAAATCTTTGCTACTCCTTGAAAGGTTATATAATTTTTCATAGTCGGAAAATAATTGTGGCCAACTAACCTCAAATTATGCATACAAGCCTATGATTTTTTGTCTTTTTAGTTTGTAGTATTCTGGGTATCTTCTTGTAGGTGCACAAAAATCAGAAAATTAAGGAATTATTCTTGAATTTTACATCCTAGAAATATCTGTAAATATTTGCAAATTTCTGTAAATATCTCCTTCAGGTATTTGCTCATGATAATTAATGTGATAATTAAATGATAAAAGTTTTTTCATGACAAGCCTAATCATGCATGCATCTTTATCCTGTAGAAACATCTCATTTTTTTTTTTTTTAGCAATATGACCATAGGGTAGATAATATCGTATTTGTCTGAATATAGTCCCCCCTTTTTCTCCAAAAATGTCAATGGTAAAAGTAAAGAGGGGACTATATTCAGACCTATTTTATAATTTTTCCCGAAACTGAAGCCTCGAAAGGGGGGGGGGGGACTATATTCGGAGAAATACTGTATAAACATTTACCAGTGGATTATATCTAAGAGCTTAAATTGGTTGAATTTAAAGTACATACCGTATATATCTGAATATAGTCCCCCCTTTTTTCCAAAAATGCCGATGGTAAAAGTAAAGGGAGGGACTATATTCAAACGCATTTTTATAACTTTTCCCGAAACTGATGCCTCAAAATTAGGGGGGGGACTATATTCAGAGGGGGACTATATTCGGAGAAACACGGTATATATTTTCTATTGGCCATCAATAAGCAATTTTCATGATACACCGACATAAAACTCAATTATTCACATTAGCCCACAAAATATAAAAGTGTTAGATACAATGTTGAATGAGAGGGAACACTTCCAATGAGTATTAATTGCTTTTCTGAAATTACATTATCATTTGACTTGGCTAACTTGATTAATTCACAGATATGCCAGTCAAAATACAATATACAGCAGACTCCCGATTATCCGGCTGTGGTATATCCATGCTGTGGATTATCCGTTCATGATTTTCACTCTCCCTCAATTTTTTCCACGATCTTTATAAAAAAATAAAATCAAATGCAAAATCAACAGAATGACTGCATTAATGCCAGGATACACCGGGCTTGTTATTTCCATTCCAATCCCCTTCATAAAACAGAAGCGATCGCGTGCTAGCTGCATTTATGGGAGCACTGTGCTCCTGTTTTCCAAGCCTCGTAGTGCACGACCGTGCTCTGTGATTACGGATACACGTCCTGCAGCAGTTGCAATCCAGGCAACATGCGAGATGCAACCATGTGGTGTGATGCCTGACAGTGTAGTTTCCCACATCGAGCAGTGGCTTTGATGCATTCGTATAAACCACTTTTCAGTATTCATGATCACAAAGCCACAGATGTGTGGTTTTCGAAACCAGGCCTTACTTGTAGCATGAATAATACGAGTATAGCCATGTTATAGTCTTTAAAAAGATCGTGAACTGGTGAAGAAAGCTCTCAATGACTCCGGGAAACACTTTAAAATAACAGAATAATTGCTTAAATAATAATATATTGTTTTATGATGTAAATTATGAACATTACAAGAAATTTATGTGAAATTTTGGGTTACCCGTGTTTTCCAATTATTCGTGCCAACTCTCTCGCTGCGCCGTGCTGACAATGCCAAGAAATGAAATTCTCGTCTCGACCGCCGAGACGAGACTCAAGCACAGCACTACACACACCCTATTAGTAGGTAATGAAAGATTGTCTACACCGCCTACAAAAATAGAAATCAGCATATAACTACAGTCGGAGAGTATCGTGTATGTCTGAATATAGTCCCCCCTTTTTTTTTCCAAAAATGCCTGTGGTAAAAGTAAAGGGGGCGACTATAGTCAAACGCATTTTTTTTTACTTTTTCCGAAACTGAAGCCTCAAAATTTGGGGGGGGGGGGGGACTATATTCGGAGAAATATGGTATTTATTATTTTGTTCATAGTTTTACATAGTTATTGATTCTGACCCCTTTATTCCTTGTGGCCACCCTAGAAGAACAGTCTAAAAAGAACAACACAAAGGAAACAAGACTTTTGATTAGACTGTGCTATCAACACATAAACGAGCATTCTTCCTCCTCGCCTAAATACAATTACGTTAGATCAATTATATTGAATATAAATAATCAAACAGATGGATTAGGGATCTAACCTTGCTATAATTTTTCCAAAACATAATTATTGCATGTGTACGCACTTGTATTTAAGCATAAATGCCACCGTGACATTAATGCCATTGTCAATGTATTATGACTAACCTTTTCATTCGCCACTTTAAATTTATCTCTTTGTTCAATAAGTTTGATCATAGAGTTTATTTATGAGTTTGATCATAAATACTGTACAAGTTTGATTTTCTTCGCCTTAAAGCGCAGAACTGTTTTTGATCGTCAATTGCTCTCGGACCTCTTGGATCATTTGGTAATATCATAATATCTAAAATTGGCTTTCACTGACACCTAGATAACGGTGAAAGAATTTAAAAAATATATTATTATTACAGTACACTCCGGATTATCCTAATTGGCTAATGATGGGAAGAGACGGCACGAATAATAACGGAAAACACGGATAACCCAAAATTTCACTTAAATGTCTTGTAATGCTCATAATTTACCTAAAACAAACAATATATTATTATTTATGCAGTTATTCTGCTATTTTAGAGTGGTTCCTGGACTAAATGAGAGCTTTCTTCGCCATTTGGCGATCTTTTTAGCGGAGCGTGGTCACGCACTGCGAGGCTCGGAAAACAGGAACACGGTGCTCCGGTGAATGCAGCTAGCGTGCGATCACTTCAATTTTACGAAGGGGATTGTTACGGAAATAATAAGCCCAGTTTATCGTAGCATTCATTAATGCAGTAATTCCGATGATTTTGCGTCCGAGTTTATTTTTTTAAATAAAGATCGCGGAAAAAATGAGTGAGAGTAAAAGTCATGCACATCTGCATCCGCATTTTGGATAAACTGCAGCCGGATAATCGGGAGCCGTCTATCTAATAATTACATATTTATAAATAACTCTGAATTGTGTGACTTGTATAATTTGCCCTACACTTATTTTCATACTAACTTCAGATTTCACCAGGGCCATATATTACGCCCTCAAAATCCGCTTAATATAATGCGTTGCAACATGCAGAATCAAAATCTATGCTCTTTGAAAAAGGGTTATAGTGGCGGCACAATGTTGCAGATACAGAATAGCCCTGCTAATTAAAGGTGTAAATGATCAACCTGTGAGGTATCCTGGTTCAAGGTGGTGAAATGGTTGATTTTTATGAAAAGTCCATTGAAGGGGAATATGTAACCCCATAAAATGTGCAGCTTGTCTTGGTGAACTACTAGTGGCCATGAAGTAATTTTCAAATTCTAATCAATTATACTATGCTTTGAGAACAACAGTTTAATCAAGCTAGCATCCTTTGATGAGTGTTAACATCATGTCAATATGTGATATCTGAACAAATTAATCATCATCATTATAATTATTACTATGTCAAATGCATTTAACATAATTTATGTGAAAATGTTTGAAAATTTAGTCCTTCCATTCAGGCATTTTCTTCAGCATTCAAGAAAACATTTTTTTGCAGGTGCGAATGCTCCCACAGTCTCAAACTTGAGGAGTTGGCTGAAGGATCATCCAACATTTGAAGTAGTAAGGCCTGGAGTACTGCCTACCAAGTTCTATGGGTATGGAGATATTAATTTTTTATTTCTTGTATAGATAGTTTGAAGTCACGAAGGGATTGAAAATTTTGATGCATTTATGTTGCTATCATATTACAGGAAGCCGCTTGCATTTGGAAAATACCATTAAAGTGAAAATGAGAGTAACACCCACATGTGTAGAATGTGATTTATTGTGTATTTTAATGCATTTTCTGAAATACATGGGAATATTGTGTACAAATTATGGTCATAGTGTCTGTTCATGATCAGTTTCAGGCCCGTATTCTTAGTTGACCCTCCATATCTGTCCCTACATTAGAAGAGGCCCCTACACGCATTTCTCAGTCAACCCTTTGTAAGTGGTGGTGGGTAATTCAATCGTCAAGTCCTCTGGAATGACGTAGATGATGGCACAGCATCAATTTACCGCTCTGGTTACATAATGGGACCTAATTAAGAAAAGACGTTCGATAATTTTCAGGCATATTGTTAGGGCAATGGCTCAAGGTAAATAAACAGAGTAGTCTGTCAGGTCCTGTCGGTAAGTTAATTATAGCTACAAATACTCTCATATCGAGCCAAAATCAGAATCATATTGTTTTTAAATTACTTCAAAAGCGATCTATTCAAGATAGTGATAAGTACAGAGCAAATATGATCATTTACTTGGGAACTTAGGTTGCATTATCAAGGTTCGTCATTCGCTTTTACCTTCTGTAGGTAAGTTTATCATGTGGCAAATAGCAGCATGAAAATATGTTTTCTATGGTTATATGTAAACGAAGTATTGGTTTCTCCAAAGGGTACCAAGCTCCAAACATGAAAAATATTAATATATATTCGCAGAAACGAGGTGATGTATACCACTGTATTGTACTTATTATTTTTCAACCAATTTTATTATTTATTTTAATTGATGGGTATAATGCGGTGGTATTATTACCATTCTGTGTTTTTGTATATTTTAAAATGGTTCATGTGAGCTCGTCTCCCTTAATATGCGTTATAATGTAGATTCTATAATCAAAGTGATCGGCAGGCTAAATTTGGCTGTTTAAGTAAATGAAAGGTCGTAGCACTTTTCATTTACTTAAATATGTCTAACTTCCACCAATTGAAGCCTGAATCTGTTGAACTTAAATTTGGCTGCCTTGTTTTTGTAGGGTGTAGGGCTGGTTCAGGTGCTCTACATCAAGGAGGGCCCGTTTTGGGAACAAAACGGCCATATGTAGGGCTTGGTGTGTTGTGTGTGGGCCAGTATCGGTTCATGCAGGGGCTGATGGCGTATTCAGGGTTGGTTGGTCCTACAGGGTCGACTGGGAATATGGGCCTAGTCTTCAAATTCTATACAGGAGGCTCAGGTATGGTGTGTTGACTTGAGTGTCGGCCTCCCATTCTGTGGGCCTGGGTTCAAATCTTGGTGGTGGCTGATAATTACTAGACCACCCAATCCCTGCTTGAGTGCTATGTGGAGGACACTTCAAGTATAGTACTCCATCCTTTGGATGGGATATTAAGCCATTGGCCCCTTGGGAACTTCCGTTATGAGCCGGCCGATGTTAGGTTTCTCTACTCCCTTTCTTCCCATCCCTAACAAATGACCTTAGCTGTTGATCACCTCTTCCAAATACTATGCAAGGTATCAGTAGAGAGTAAGCCTTTCAATTGAGACATTATGCCTTAGGATTACTTGTTAATTACTTCATTTTGAGTCCATGGCTACTAGGATAGATTTCTTATTATTTTTTAATAAAATTTTTACTGGTGGGTCGATGGTAGCAGAAAATATGCTATAAAAGCATTTAAATAAAAACACTTCATTCGTGTGTGCATACTTAACATTTTTTTAAATGTTTAAATTTTTTGGAGGACCTGAAGAGAAATGTTCTGATGCCACGGCTAGAAAATATTTTCAATCAGGTGTGGTCCTATTGATGTAGGAGAACTTTTTATAATATTCCAATGTGAGTGGGTCTTTATCTTGAACTGACAGGTGATCATTTATTCCCACCAAGTTTGGTGTTGCAATTTTCTCTCCAATGGAGTTCATTCAGCCCATGCTCTTTCCCCACTGACTGTTATTTACATCCCACATAGGATGCTCCTTTCTCTCCCAACCTCTGCGTTCTCTCATACTTTTATATTTCAGTCACACTCGCTCTTTATATTTCCTACGCTGCTTTTATTTGCACCTTCATCGTATGATAGTCTTGTGATGACTTGAGCTGTCTTGTTCTTTGCCCAGTTTTATGTAACGCGTTGACTGCCACGCTGGAGGTAGTGTCTGCCAAAGAAAGTTCCTGCTGCTGATAGTGACCTGCCATGGAGAAACTAAAAGTCTGGTTGACTTCTGATGCCACGGTTGACAGGAACTGATTGTTGAGGCATGGTCCCAAATTGGTCGTTATGACTTTATGCGGGGGGCAGAGCAAAATTTTTCAACTTCAATCTGAGCCACAAATTACTCATGATTGACATGGGATTTTCAAAGTGTACTTTTATATTACCTTCTTGCCAATGAACCATATAATTCATTGTTACTATCATTAATTTATGAACAGTAATGCATAGGCTTAAAAGTATGCAATTTCCAAAAAAATCATCAATCATTGATATTGGTGGTAGTTGCCATGAGGCATTTATGTTTGTTTGGAATGGTTACAGTTGTCCTATGCCTGTATAGACTGGAAAAGAATTGTAGCAGAAAGAAAGACTTAATTTGCGAATGATCGGAAGAACTAAATAATTTATTCTTCTGTATGATAATTTTTTTCTGAATAAATACAAAGAAATGCGCATACAAGTATTTTATGTCCACATACGGTTCATGGGAATTCTACAGAATCGATATAAAAGCATGTCTTGGGACTATGGGCTGGAAGACATCTTTGATTCACCATCTGGAATACTTCTGTATTGTCCAAAAACCTCTGGTTCCTCTGATTATCTCCATTCCCATGTCTTGCCTTTGAATGATGCCTGCCCTTAGCGGATAGTATCAGAGGCATCCAGAGAAAGCACTGCATTCAACAATCCAATCACCAGAGAACTGCCTCTGGTTTGTTGCACTATTATGACTGCAGTAATTCAAAACAGAGTAAAATTCGTTTTAGATTCATTCGCAATGCAATTTCTATGTTCCATGGACCAGTGATAGCCAACAGATAGAAATGGACTAAATCTTGAACACGAAAATGGTATTACGGTAAATGGTACTAAAACATCATTTTGGACGACATGTTGAAATTAGCAATATTATCTGGCAAATCTGTCACGGAACAAAGATCACAAAGAAGATTTGAAAGAAATTACCAGTCAACATGATACCACAATCATATTGTCTGGCTTTTTCTTTCATTACTCGTGTTGATGTTGCCATGGTCTTTGAATGGGTCGATGTCAAGCAAAATTGTTCATGGTACCAACTGATGTTTATTCTTTACCATAAGATACAGTTCCCCAATGTCTTGCTGGATGTAGTTGAACTCATGAGTTTTTATTTTAAAGTTGGTTTGATAAAAATTTTATTGCATGCTTCATTTCTTTATTTCAGAAATAAGGTGGTGGTGTCTAAGAAGCCAAATGAATCGTCTTCTGATGGCAAGCATCCGACTTCAGTTGCTGGAGCAAAAGCTGTTCCTGTCGCAATAACTCCAAAACCAGCTGCATCCACTCCTGGACCAAAGGGAATCAAGGCCATTGGCCAGCATGCAACCAAGGCCCCCGCATCCAATCAGGGCAAAGCTGCAGGGGCATCTACTCCTGCTACTCCCAAGCATCCATCTAAATCTTCCAGTGCCGCCAAGTCCCCTATCAAATGCCTTCCTTTGTTTACTCCAACTGGTACAATTGCCAAGACAACCCCTGTTGCCACCAAGACTCAGACAAAATGTCCTGTCAGTCAAGTGAAGACATCAGCTGCAAATACATTAAAAGTATCAACACATTCCCCCAAATTGGGTGCCAGTGGCAGTGCTCCATCACAGGAGGCCACTGTCTCAAAGAAATTGATAGAACTGAAGCATGTTACTCAAGCAAGTGGGACCGTTAATATAAGTATTGGAACTAAGAGGCCGTCAATCTCTTCAGCTGATGGTAAGAGTGATGGAGAAACGTCATCTAAGAAGTCGAGGATGCCAAGTGGAACAGGAGCTTCCGCACCACCTTCTACTTCCACTGCAGGATCTACTCCTGGGGCAAATAGTGCTAATAATTGTGAACCGATTCGTCTGAATGTACAAAAAACTCTTCAAGAGCTCCTGCAGAAAAGGTATGGACTCTGCAGTAAATAATGCAATGAATAACGTATCAGTGCTGTGAATGCTGTTACTCCTATTTGTATTATACACATTAGGCCAGTGCACCCTTATCATAAAATACACATGGTTCCGCAAAATGTCAAATTTTCTTTCTTATCCTTCATTAAGATGAAATATGACCGTTTTCTTCGTAGAAATAAGCATATATTATGTGAAGTTGTAGTATTCATGATCATGAGGTATTCTGCTGCAAGGGAGGAATCGTGTGACCAAATTCAGTGAGGACTTTATTTAGAGAAGCCTCAATATTTTCATGACCACGATTTCTCACTTTGATAAATTAAAACTTTTGGAATTACGTTTGTTTGAATTTTCATTGACCTCACTTCTAAAGCGTGCCAATTTTTAGTGCCAAAGTTTCATGGCCGTGTGCACTACTGCATTTGGTATTAGGAAAATTTTGTCTCACAGTTTCTGTTGTTTACACGTTTTAGATTGTGTAGACACATTGTCATATAGAAATCCAATTTCGAGAAGCACTTGTAAAACAGAATGTTAAAGGTCAGAAAAAAATCAATTGCAAAGGATTTTTTATAGCATTGAATGCATGGATGGATAAATATATGCTGTGGATAAGTAGTGAGTCATTTTCAAGCGCTAATTATTTCCTTTATGTTTGTACTAGCAGCCCTGTCAATGTTTGAGCGAAGTAATGCATTAATTGTAAAAAAAAACTACAGCTGAAATCAGAAAGGGAGGGAATTAAATACAATTAATATACAGTCGGATCCGGATTTAACGTCTTCGCATTTAATGTTTTTCCGCATTTAGCGTTTATTTTTTTGGGTCCCGATTCATTCCCTATTAGGACAATGTAAAAATTATCCGTATTTAGTGTTTCCGCATTTTGCGTTTTTCCACATTTATGGTCGTAAAAATTTGTCCCGCTCAAGATTTTTTTGCCCGATTTAACGTTTTTTCATGACGGTTCATACAAATCTTCGAATTTATGCTCATCAACAAGAACAGTCTCATGAAAGCTTACCAAGAGTCGATAGAATCTACCGGGGAACGCTTCTTCAACTGCTTTCTTTCGCGAGCGCAGCGCTGCGACCTTCAACTCGCAAGTTGGGTGATTTGTCTTCTCGTAACGTTTCGCTCCCCTTCTGATCCAAACACCAGGCACTTTTTGTATCAGATCCGATCTAATGGAGCAAAGTCATCCCTTAATGACCTCGAACTATCTTATCCTTCACTTCTTGAACTTGACTTCGATGATACGTGACGACTGATGGCACGAGTTATCCTCCGAGGGCCGCTACAATAATGGTTTTCTCGTTATGTTTTCAATTGATGGCTTATGCCCCTTTCAACTCTACTACCTACGGGCAGTCGATTATTAGCCCAATATTTTTTCAGTCGGCTACTTTCTCTTTTCAAAAGAGGAGGCCCAATATCAATTGCGCAGTTCACTAGAAGATTCTTTCTATAATCAATTCCAAGGTCAGTTTCCACGGAGGAACAACGAAAGAACAGAGGAAGTGTTTCCCCTGTCATGACCGTGAGTGAGAGCATTCTTTCCTTACGGAACAACATTATTTTACATCGTAATTTAGATATCCCGGAGCCAATTAATCGACATGCGGCTGCTTGATATCGCTGTTGATTCAAAAATATTTGTCTGGTGCTAATTAATGTCAAAAGAGAATGACAATCGGAGTTTTGACGAACTATCACGGTCCATAACTCTAAATAAATCGCTCATGCTGGAAAAAAATCACCGCATACTCGCGGTAGAATAGATGAGCGCGGAAAAATACGAAAATCCGGCAGGTATCCCTTGGTGGTTGACTTCGACATCATAACCCTGACGAAATTGCCAAACTCCAGAGGAATTGACAATTTTTCGAATGAAATCCAGTTCTGTTGAAGATTAAACCTTTTCACTTAACAGAGTTTAGCTAATCGTTATTCAAGGTCCAACCAAATTTTATTAAAAGCTGCCGAGAAACAAGGCGAGTCGGAGTCAAGGTGATCAGCGCGCCGCGTAAGCAACTTCTCCCGGGTCCATTCGACCTGCATACGGGCGCGGATATATGACAACGAATCTGGTGTTATCATCGAGTTGAATCACCATCGACTTTTACGCATACTAAAATAAGATTCTACTTTTTTGGATGACCTCGAAATCCAAAATGTGCGCATAGGAGGCTCTTTAAAGGCTCATAAATCCCTTGTTTCGCCGAGGCAACAGAAAACGTTAAGTTGGCAAAATTCCAGAAAACCTCCCTTTTCCTAGATATTCGGTAGTTGAGAATTCGATATTAGCGATCTTCTGCTGTCCCTTTATTTCACTCATTCCTCATGATTTTTCGAGTACTTTACGCCTTTTTTTATTATATTAGAAATGCTATAGTCACCTGCATGTCACTTATACAGAAAAAATTCTAAATTTCATCGAGACAACTGAAATATGCATCAAAATGGAATCACTAATGTCCATAATAATAATCTGTGTGGGAATGCTTTTAAGTTGATGTTTATTAGAATTATTTAAAATATTTCACTAAAACAATTGTCATCCTCTCATTACTTATTTTTACTACCCATTTTTTTAGCTGATTCCTGAAAAGTATTATCCAACCTTCATAGGGCAGAGAACATTTCATTAAAGAATTTGCTGCTGCATTCAGCACCTTTTAGTTACTTAAAATAATATTTTTTATTCATAAAAAGCCATTCCAATCATTACAGACCCTAAAACCTGAAAAAAAATGGCAGGTCCTCATTTAGTGTTTTTCCGCATTTAGTGTTTTAAATTTTGTCCCCCCTGAAAAACCTTAAATCAGGATTCTACTGTACATTTATTAATGGGTGTTAACTTGGTCAAATTTTTTAAGTTTTCTGTATTTCAGAAACTAGTGCAATGATCTCCTACCATTCCTGAATTTCTTTTCCCTACACACTCATGTATTTTATTCTTGGATGCTGTACAATTTAACTCTTTTCTTTTGCCAAATCCATCTTGCTTTAATATATATTTATTTATTTATCACATCCCCCGTAAACAGCACATAACGGCCTTTTACAACGAGGGTTTCCAATATTAACAAAGTACAACACAAACATCCATGCCCTGGATAGGGATCACCTACCCAGGCGGGATTCGAACCCACGACCTACGGTTTGGCAGGCGAGGACTTTACCCCACCCCCACTGAGGCCGGCGCCCAATTTATTTTCCTTTTGTATATGAATATCCATATATACCCACTTCACTGGACTTAATCATCTTCTAGTTTTATAATGAATGGAGTTTTAATACACCTATTTCTTTCTAGGATTCAAGAGTGTGATGACCTAAATACTAGTGAAGAAGATGTGAAGAAAATGGCCTTAAATATTGAAGAGGAATTATATGGCTATTTCAAGGACACAGGGATGAAATACAAGTCCAAGTACAGGTAAGAATTTTGGTCTAATTTATTGAGAACTTGGGCATTAAAAAAATTCACCTTAATCATAAGGATTTTTTGTTGTAGAAATTATTAATTTTTGAAAATATTCCTGTAATTCATGAAAAAATTCACTTCCGTTGCTAGAGAAAGAGCTATCTGCTTAAGCTTTTTCTATGGGAATACAGGATTCTATTTGGCGAAAAGAGCTTGGTAAACCTCTTTTTTCCTTGAAACTTCCAAGTAACAGAAAGAAGTAACAGAAGAAACTTCCAAGTAACAGTTCCTTTACTGGTGGCGAATACTCACGCGGAGGATAGTTCTCAAATCGAGATTGAAATGTTAGCCATATTGAACCCTCTTTGCGGAATGACAGACTAGAAAGGCTTTAGTTTTTATCATATCTTGGTATTAGCTGCAAAATTAATTATGAAATGGGTTTTGAGAAATTAATTTTAGTGTACTGATGAAGTTGATGTTATACATTTTAGGCAAAAACATGTCTGTGTGGCATGAATATGTGCTAATTTTGCATGAAAATTTATCTTGCTTTATAAGCTGCAAACAAAAATAAAAATTGCAATATTTTTCATGAATGAGGAAATAAAATTTTATACAAACATTGCAAAATGAAGGTAAGTTAAGATGTAAGATGGATTGCTACTGTCAGATTGTTTTTATTTTCACAGGAGCTTGGTATTCAACATCAAGGATCCAAAAAACTTGGCTCTTTTCCGTAAAATAGTTGAGGGTCAGGTTGATCCTCATCGGTTGGTGAGGATGAGTCCAGAAGAATTAGCCTCTCAAGAGCTAGCGCAGTGGAGAGAAAGGGAAACAAAACATGTAAGCTTAATGGAATCACTGTGCACGCATTGTCTACTCATCATTTATCCCCTCACAGTGCTAGATTTTTGTTGCCATGTGCCTTTCTTAATTTGACTGAATGTTGAACTTGTGCTCCCTTTAAAACTTATTGGTGCAATAATTATTTATCAACTAACTTTTTCATTATTATTTATGAATGAAATAACGTAACCAACAAGTTTTGTTAAAGAGTATAACCTTCGAATAAATCATTTTTAATGGCTGAATACTGCTTTGTGTGGTTTCACTCCATGTTGATATAATATTTGTTTGGTAAATTAATAGGATAACGGCTATTAGAGCTAAAGCTATTTTTTTCGATGTCAAACAACAATAATTTTGCTGTAGGCTAGGACATATTCCTTGAAATGAAAAATCATGCTATACCTTCATGTATCATTTACTGAGGTTCTGTGTATTCTCTTTTGTGAACCCTCTTCCCGCTAGCAACTGGAAATGATCAAGAAGAATGAGCTGGATATGATGTCTCAAGCTATTACCTATGTCATGAAGACTCATAAAGGAGAACAAGTAATTGAAAAGGATGAGAGTCTAAAACTTCAAGGTTGGTTTTTATGCAAAGTATTTATTTAAAAAAATACTTCTGTTGTTATAGTAGAAGTTAACAGGGCCAAATATTTGGAAGTTTGTAATAACAAACTTTTTATGGATGTTTCTTATTTTAATCATCGAAAAAAATGCATTTTAAATAAAAAAAATTTCAAATATTTTTTAGTTTTACACGATCATTGTATGTCATATTATTATTAGGTTTATCATAAAAGTAAATATGATTGTAGAAGTAAAGAATGTCAGACTCTTAGACAAGATTAGCAATTGAATGAAATGCAAGTGTATACCATGAATTTCATGCCTGTGTGTCAGCTCGTAGTTTTCTGTGGCTTTCTGGATCTTTCTACCTTCAGGGTTTTTGCTCCATGGGTTGACAATCAACATGCCGAAAACCCAGAGGATGGAGAGATCCGTGAATGCATGCCAATTCCATGCCATACCATGATTGGAAAATCATGAGCGGCATCATTTGTATTCCAAATTTTCTTAATCTACGAATATCCTTCCTTAGTACATTAGTTTTGTTGCACAAACAGCAATAATGCCCCCATGGTTTGATGGTATATCATAAAAAATATTCCCCCGGCAAAGAAGAATCAAAACCTCTACAAAGATGACAAGTGCACTCAAATGAGTGACAATGTAGGCACCCAGGATACTGACACAATGGCTTAATTTGGGTCCATTTGATAAGGCTAAAATTAAATTACATTGTAGTTTATTTTAAGCACAGGCAGTGTTGGGAACACTGATAAGATTTGTACTTGTTACAAATCTGATTAATATTTGTTACTTGTTGCTGACTTTACCATGCTTGGGGTAGCTGTCCCATTATCTCCCCTTGAGAATGGCTATTGTCTGTACATAAAAAGTGATGCATGTAACTGAAGGTAAGCATGTGCTTTGACTTTGCAGAATCAGTAGAAAGCAAATTGGAACCTGCCGATCCCTCTCTTGACCTTCCACCTTCAAATTCGGTGACTTCTACGGTAGAGGACATCACCCTAGAGTCAAGCCTTTTTTCAAAGCATAAGGATGATTATGTGAGTATTTTTGTTTGGTACTTATTTCTGATTCCATACTGTTACTCTTGCGCTATTCCATTTTAAGTGAGTTCATGCAGTGATCGTATGTTCTCCAGTTTGGTGTATGAGTACATATGTCCTGTGTTCAGGTCCCCCTGGCAAGGAAGTTTCTCTTGAATTCTTATGAACCACCACTGTTGGTGTGGCTGAACATTCTGTGGTTTGATGCCAGTTGTTTTTTTATGTGAAAAAATTAACTCATTGCCACTACCAGGACTCACCCAGTGATATTTTTGTTATTATTTCAGTTTAGAGATCGGGACAAGCTCTTTGATAAGGATCGCTTAACCAGTAAGCACAAGAGGGACGACAAGGACGGGAGTGGGAGGGGTGGGGGGGACAAGAAAGGGGATCGCAAGGGCGATCGGAGCAAGGGGGGGGACGGGAAAGGGAGTGGCAGTCACAAAGAGGAGAGGAGGAAGGACCGAGGCAAGAGCAGTCGTCACCACGACCGGAGGAAGGAGAGTGGGGGGAGGAGCAGTGGCAGCTCGAGCACCTCCTCGCACCGGAGCAGCAGCGGCAGCAATGGCAGCAGCAAGGAGAGGAAGAAGAAAGAAGGGGAGAAAGAGGATTGCTTGAAGAGTAAGCTGGGTGAGGAGAAGTCTGGAGAGTTGGTGGACATCAAGGAGGAGGTGGAGAGTGACTCCAAGGATATGGAGGGGCTTGATGACATGAAGAAAGAGGAATTTGGGAAATACGAGGGCTCATCTGGGATATGGGGCTCAAAATTAGGCAAAGGGTTGGCAGATGACAGTGACACATCGGACAGAGAGCCCAGCTCCACAGTCACTATCAAGTAAGTACATACCTAGGTAATATCTAGGAGTTACTTTTTGCAAGTAATAATCATCCATAATGAAAACCTTGTTGCATTGCACTATTATAATTCATTTTCGGGAATACGTCTGCGTGCTTAATATTTAACTCAACGTTTCGTTCCACTTACTGGGAACGTCGTCAGGAGAATGAAAATATAAACACCTATCATACCGTTGGAAAAACTGGTCCATTGTTGTCAAGGTATTTAAAAAAGTAAATAAAAATAAAATAAAAGCCAACTTCTTTAAAACATCTAATATAAAAAAGGAAGATGAAAGGTGGAATATTGTAATTAAATTTTCGAAATGTATCTCTTCCACACATGGCTTAAATTATATCCATCATCCCTGTTAAAATTCATTGGTCGTTTAGAAATTTCTATCGCCTCTCTAATAAGCCGTGGATAATATGCAGATTTTCTTGCAATGGCTTTGGCCTCATCCAGGAGGATCTTGTGTCCTGGCCCCGACATAAAATGATCGGCGACAGCTGAAGTTTCCCATTGCCTTGCCTTCAGCGCCCTTTCTAAACGACCAATGAATTTTAACAGGGATGATGGATATAATTTAAGCCATGTGTGGAAGAGATACATTTCGAAAATTTAATTACAATATTCCACCTTTCATCTTCCTTTTTTATATTAGATGTTTTAAAGAAGTTGGCTTTTATTTTATTTTTATTTACTTTTTTAAATACCTTGACAACAATGGACCAGTTTTTCCAACGGTATGATAGGTGTTTATATTTTCATTCTCCTGACGACGTTCCCAGTAAGTGGAACGAAACGTTGAGTTAAATATTAAGCACGCAGACGTATTCCCGAAAATGAATTATAATAGTGCATCTAATCGCTGCGAAAACCTTAAAACTAAAACCTTGTTGCATTGTTTATTGTATTGGACATAGGTGCATATTGCTTTTGATAATCACCTACCAAAGACTTCAGGGCTATGTATTATAATTATTACTCGTGAATGACGTGGATGGCACTTACAATATGAGAGCTGGGATACTGAGTGAGGGTTTTCCTTTTGAGGCTTTTGTGGAGGTTGGAGCCTGATTACCGAGTTCTTCTAGAATTCCTTATACAGGTGTCCATATTGTGGGGGAAACAATTTTGCATTCATAGAAGTGGACATTTTAGATCTGAGATAAACGTAAGTGAAGACACCCTCTACAATGTTCATCAAACTTTTTCCCCACTGTATGGTGGGGTGTGGAAGAAACTCCTCAAAAAAATACATCATCAAATCAATGGTTTTTGTTAGTATCTGCACATCATGATTTTAAATGTTTTAGAATTATGTGAGTTAAGCCAGGTTAAAAATTCCAGCTCTTTCATTTGAGAAAAAAATGTAACCAGGTTAGGTCAAATGTAATTTACGGCAATTATATTAGGAAATACATACACATATTAAACATGGAGTAAATAGAAAACTTGGCTTATTTGTCTGGTGGGAAAGATACTCGTTTGTCCAGAATTCTAATAAATGAGAAGTTATGAATTGTGAAAATTCGTGGATGAAAATGTTAATGTTTTGATATTTTGCATATCAGTACATGATAGATTTTAAAATCTGTTCTCATTTTTTAGGACACCTGACATAGATACTGATGAAGCTGAAAAGGGGTCCTCTGATGCAATTTGGAAAGGCTATGTCAGTATGTCAGAAGTTGCTAAGTTCTTCATTATAGCACACCCTGTAAGTAAATTATTCCTTGTAGACAATTGTGTTACATATTAGTCTATTGGTTTGAAGTGCAAATATTCCAGTTGTTTTTTCAATTGTCTATCCTTAGCGTATTATATGACTGCGAATAGCTTTGTAAATCTGTAGACCTTTGTAAATCTTTTGAGGTATTGATTTTTACAGTGCTGTATATAGTGTACTGCAAGTATTTCTGGTCTTAGATTTAATTTGAAAATGTTTTTGGGTGGCTTTGTCTGCTCTACTATATTGAAGGGCCAACCTCATGCCGTAATGGGGAAAATAATGTGTTTGCTGGAATTTAATTTTAAATAATATGTTCAGCTCCTTAAATGTTAACTGGAAATAGCAATTTTTATGGCTTCCCTGATTTGTTCACTTGTTATTTTCATGGGCTGCCAATTATTTTGCTCAGGCCCTTTTTGGTGGTAGTAGCTCGTAGAAAAATGTTATTACATGTCACTCTGTAGTCATGTTAGTCTGCCAATGGCTAAGCACTAGTTTCTTCAGGTATCCAGAAGGATCTGCATGCATACCTGAGGAAGCCAGTGTTGCTTCCTTGGGTGTGTTTGGATGACAATTTCCATCCTGCAATCACTAGTTTTTAGCTTAAGGGAAGGGATCAGACTCGATTATGCATGGAAATGCTATGAGTTTAGTTAATTAATGAATTATTTTGAATCTTACCCATCAATGAATTTTATTCAAGCTTGTGTAAGGTATTATCTAAATTTATAATGTTGGTGATTTTTATAATTTTTGAATCATTGTTTTTATTTTTTGAAGGTTTCCGGTTACTACCAAGAGTTGAGTAATGACCTGCCTGACTGCCTGGACATAGTTGGCAGAATTAGCCCTGATACTGTTTGGGAATATATTTCTAAGATGAAAAAATCGGGCACTAAGGTAATGATTATATGACAATTCTGTTAGTAAGATTGACTTTTTAGAAGGTAGTTTGTTCCATTGTGGAGAAAAAATTAATTTTATGGTCATTAACGAAAATGGACTCTAATGAAAGGATAAATTTGGATTTTCTTTAAACACTGAAGAAATTTGTGCACGATTTGTACCGTACAGTAATTATAATATTCTTGAATTGTTGTAATGAATGGAGTGAAAACGTGAGATCCCCTTGTAATTCTAACAATTTTGGTAATGCTATTATTAGGAAAAATAGAAGCTTTGCTTTGGTTTCTGTGCATGTTAAATAAATCATGGTCTCTATTTATAGCAAGTTCTTGTGATTAACTTAATCCCTGTGTCTCTTAAAAGTGTAACATTTTGTTTTTTAGTAGTTTCTATTATGGTTACATTCTTATATTCAACTCATCATTTGAAAGTTAATAGTATGAATTTCCATCTTGTTTCCATTTTTAGAAGAAATGGACTTAACTTTGTCAATTTTCTTCTTATAGGAAATAGTGGTTATACGCCTCACTCCAGCTAATGACGAAGAAAAAATTTCTTATCTATACCTGTATAACTACCTTGCAATTCGAAACAGGTGAGTTATAGAGATAAATTATTTGGTGATTGGATCTCTTTAAAGTAACTTTCTTTAATTGTTATTGCCGGTTGAGCAATATAGGATTCTAAAATTAACATCTTTAATTGAATTTAGGTTTGGTGTTGTTGGAAATGCAAGTAAATCAGTGAAAGACTTCTATTTG
The DNA here is from genome assembly GCF_921293095.1 of Ischnura elegans. Taxonomy (NCBI): domain Eukaryota; kingdom Metazoa; phylum Arthropoda; class Insecta; order Odonata; family Coenagrionidae; genus Ischnura; species Ischnura elegans. The sequence continues at coordinate 136,484,179 of NC_060247.1, read as the reverse complement.
ATGCCTTTGGCCAGCCACAGTATTGTTCCACAGGTGTTATTACCATTGGATGGACCAGGTATGTGAATTGAAATGCATTTTGAATTTTATGTTGATTATTCTTCTATTAAACTTTCATATGTGATTATCCTGATGAAGCTTGTCAATCCATAACAAAGAATGTTGTTTTTTATATTCAATAATTAAATTTCCTTTGTTCTAGGTTTTGAAGATTTTAGGCCGCATTTACTGATAGGCATCATTGTGAGACTTCGCAAGAAGAAGGGAGAAAAATATGGGAACACTCGAAAGCTCTCGACTACTTCATCTGAATCTATGTCTGTTGCAGGTGCTTTTGACAGCTCAACTGTTAAAAAAGGTTTGTAAAAACATTTGTTGTATTGAAAGATGCATTTCATCTTAACACTTGATGTTCATAGCATGTTTTTACTTTATTTTCTCTGTTTACTGACCTCTTACTTTCTGCATACGTCCATCCAGTATAGTAACATTCATGGTTTAGATTTTAGATTTGCAGTTAGATAAGAAGAGATGGATAATCAATTCATGATAACTGTTACCTTTGACCGTGTTCTCAATGCTGTTCTGCACCAATTGCTTGAGTTGGAATGATTCATAAATTAATCTTCCTCTAATTTTTATAACACATCCGATACATTAAATGAAAAGACATTAATGCAATTCTTCAGGTGGCTAAATGTTATGGAAAAATTTCAAGAATGATTGGAATATTCAGTGAATAATGAATCATCAGAAAAGGGACAAAGATTATTGTGTTGCCAGCGTGGGGTTTTATTATTTACATCTTGGCACATGCTTCGTGTTCAAAAGTCTGTGTGCATCTATGATCTACTCACTGGTTGAATGAATCAAGTGAATGTCCAGTAAAAACTCTGGAGGGCTGGCTCACTATGCACCTGAAGTTTGGCCTTTGCTGGAAGAGGCGTGCGTTGCTGAGCGAAGGATGTGTTAGTGACCCTCTTCCAGCCTCTTCGCATTAAGGCCTAAGTTCTTGTGCATGGTGTGCCAACCCTCCAGAGTTTATACCAGAAATTCATTCAAACTGTGAGTGGAGCATAGATGCACGGAGACTTTTGCAAACCATATTATGTTCTTGCTCCTTGCTGGTTTGTTGCCATTTTTCATCAAAAGCTTACCTTCTTACATATTTTTACACCCCAACATATATGCGCACTGCCATATTATTACTTTAGTGTGTGGGCATCATCCGGTTTTATTCATTGGGGGGACATATGCCAGAGAATCTGGGGGGGGGGGGGGGGGTAATAAAAACAAATTACTTCTCATTGTTTTCATGCAAATATCGGGTGGGTCGTATTGCCCCTGTCCCTCTTGTTGATGTTGCCATTGTTTAAATGTATCAAATATCACATTGGACTATTGATAGTTAGAAGTTACTTTGGGTCTTATGTGTTTTCTAAAAATAAGAATGCATTAAGTGTGCATAAATGATGGCTTTATGGAGTTGCAAATTTTGTATTTTTACTGGCTCAGCCTTATAAATGATTGTAGCATAGGTTGTTAATAAAAGATAGTTCTGAATTTATTCAGTTATATGGTCACCTCAGCCGTCTACGGCAAAAAATTGGATATGTGGTAGAGTTTCTGTGGGGAAACAAAATGTGTGGACCAAGGTGCACCTGTTCTATGTGAACACCCCAAAATATTTAAAGCTGGTTTTCAATTAATTTCTCCTATTTTTTAAACTAAAGATATATGATATTGCCTTTGTGGATTTTTAACCTTTAGTTGAAAATCCATGGCAGCTCCCCTTTCACATTGTGCTTTCATATTTTATGAGGTAAATTGACATCATAGATATTCTATGCTGTCGAACTCGGAAATATGGCAATTCAATTCATTTATTTCAGTAAGCCTTATGATTGTCTCATGTCATTCTTATGAGTGAGAAAGAGTTGAAGTTATTTTCATAGCATAGGTATTATTTTATACATATTATCATGATTTACCTTTTTTAGTCCATTATTGAATTCATATCGTCTAAATAATTAAAGTGCATTTTTCTAACTTTTCGTATGTTTATCTTTTTTTAATGAGTTTTATTTTTTCAGTCCTTACCCTGAAAATGTGATTCATATCTAGCAAGCCCATTAGTAATATGTATTATTCATTTTCCAGATTTGAACTTTGAAAGAAGTTACACTCCCCCTCTACCCTTGGAAGAAGATAAAAATGGAGGAAAATGTTCTGGAAGCTTTACTCCCCCTCACCCGCCTCCTGCGATGGAAGGTTCCTATACCCCTCCACAGATCAGCAGTTCACCTCCTGCACAAGGCATCATTCCTGCTGCCCAAGTTGCGAAGAGAAAACCCGCCCTGTCATGCTCAAGTGACATCTTCACTGATGGAGGAAGTAAATCACCCATTAATCCAGCTCCATCTTCTCTGTCTCCTTTGGCTGCCAGTTTGAGACCTTTAGTGGCGTCTTTAGGTCCACTTCCTAAAAACTTGGGAAACATTGGGGCTCCCTCATCAGCAAGTACAAAGATGGACGATGAAGACACTCCATACAGCCCTGGAGGAAGTGATCCTGACACTGATACTGGACCTCTGTTACCTGGGTTAGGTGGTGATATTCCTGTTCCTGATCAGGCCGGTTCCAGACTCAGTGCACTAGAGGATGACGATGATGAATTGTTATCCTCTCCTAAGGACCCAGTGGAGCTTGCTCGAAAAATGGAAGAATTAAACCGCAAGATTGAGGAACAGAAACAGCAGATCCAAACTATCAGTTCTGCAATGGTTGGAGGTGCTCTTCCCAAGAGCACAGCAGTTGTTTCGTCAGTATCCAGTGAGACAGTTGTTTCTGTCACAGAGCCTTTGGGTGTTAGTACAATGCTGCGAAGTTTTAGTCATATTCTTGGAGGGACAGATTCTATGGGAACTGGAGCCCGTTGTTCACCTGGTAGTACAAATGGAGGAGATGCAAGAGATGATGATGACGAAGCATATAGTCCATCCAGATCTTTCACTCCTCCGCCCCAAGTACCTGCTGAGCCAATAAGTACCGTGCCTCCACCCATATCATTACCACCTGATACATCAAATATATCATTGCCTTCCAACCTTCAAGAAATTTTAGCTAGCATAAAAAGGAGAGATGAAGGTGCTGGATCCAGCACCGGCAGTGGTGCCAGCGGAACCAAAGTTCTCTCTCTTAAATCTGATCCAATTGTCATGAATTATGGTGGTGCTGAGGAAGAGGAGGAGGCTGCGGAAGATGTTGGAAAACAAAAGAAAATTGAGGTGGAAAAGAAAGAAATCCCAAAGGAGGAAGAGTTCTCACTTCCCACCATCCCTTTGTTATTGGCTCCGAAGGATCCACGTCCTAGAAGGGATCCCCGCAGTCGCCCTCATGATCCCCCTAAAACAACTACTGCTCCAGTTGCAGCAATTGGAAGCAGGCTGAGTGCCCTAACAGATGCTGAGCTAATAGCCAAAGCTGCAGAGATGGTTGAAGCTAGGGAACCAAAGCCTATTACTGATCCTCCAACACCTTGTAATCCAGTGACTCTACCAAATGTTGCTCCTATAGGAGTTCCACCTCCTATGCAGTGCCCTATTCCTGTTGGTCCTCCTCCTACTTCATTACCCATGAAGTCAGGGCCGCACACTCCTTCTCCAGTAGGCCATATGCTGCAAATGGTGGCTGTTTCAAATACTGCATCCCTATCAGTGTCAGGGGGTTCCAAAATAATGCTGGATTCTTTAGTTTCTGCTCAGCCGCCTCCACCAGGTTTGGAAATGGAATCGCCAGTCTCATATTCATCTCCAGGGTACACAAAGAAACCTCCACTGCCTCTTCACCCAACCCAATTATCCTCCTCAGCTGGTGGAATTTGCACCCCACCTCCCTCAATATCTCATTTACCAATTGTGACAGACACTTCTGTTCCACCACCATCCTCATTTACTCCTCCAAGAAATTATTCCCATCCTCCCCCTCCAGTAAACCTGCAATCATCACATTCTTATTCCACTGGCACCTCTGTCTTGTCATCAAGCTTTTCATCTTATGTTGGACCACCTGATGAAGATCTGGTTCCACCTGGGACTGAAGAAGAGTCCGTGGAAAGGTGTCCTCTGACTTCACAGGAAGATGCTGGATCCCGAGAAGAAAAGGGTATTCCTGGAGAAAGCAGCTGTATGCCTGATGACATGGAAGGTGAAGATGGAATGGATGGTAAAAGATATCAGTATCACCGCGGTGGTCATAGGGATCGGTGGACCTGGCGGCATAGGGGCCGAGGTGGTTTTCGTGGCCACAAATACCATGGGGGACGCGATTATGGTTGGAGTGGTGGCGATGGAAGGAAAATGCACCATGGATGGCATGAGTGGGACGAAAGGGACCGATCCTCACGGGACAGGCGAGGTGGTTCCCTTGATGAGAAACGGCCATCTAGAAGTCGGCATGATTCTGGTAGTGACAGAAGAAGTCGGAGAGATTCTGAAGAAAGGGGTAGAGAAGGACGAAGGAGAGATTCATCTGATAGTAAAGGCTCGTCAAGGTCATCACGTCGAGACTCGACTGAAAGGAGGAGTAGAAGAAGTTCAAGAGCTGATTCCAGGGATTCTGATGAGAGGTCAAGGAAGAGTCATGGCCACTCATCAAAGTCACGTCGAAGGTCTCGTTCTCGTCGCAGGAGTAAAGATAGACATCGGTCATCATCACGAGAAAGAAAAAAAGCTCGTCGTTCCAAAGTTGAGGAGGCTGAATCAGGCTCTGGTGATGAAGATTGATCTGAATGTTTGTTTGTAATTATGTGAGACTCATTTTCATATAAAGCATTTACCACTTGTGGAACCAGCAAATCTTAAAGATATAATAGTGGCTTCCGTGTGAATGACAGAGTTTTATAAATGTAGGGAAACTTCAGTTTTGTACCCACATATGTGATGATATTATTCAGCCATTGTGGTTTACACACTTTGCATATTGTGGAATTAACAGCACACAGTTCAAGAAAAACTCAAAATTATGTATATTTTCCCCAGAAGCCTATGTATAGTATTTTAGTGTGTATAAATGTTTTTAAAAGCCTGGCTGGGGAGAAATACTTATATCGACTTAAGAAGATGTGCATTAGAAGAGGTGATTAAAAACATGATGAGTGATTGAACTGGTGTATGGAAACATGCTGAACAGTTGTGTGCATTTACTCCCCACTGCTAACTACAGATAAAGTACAAGTAATTATCGTCTGTTTCAATGCCCCTTTTTTTTACGATAGGTGTATTTGCCAAATACTGGAAATGGCAAATAGGTTTTACGTTTCGAACGTATGTGACAAAGCGTTTTGTAAATAAAAGACTATTAGCGGTTAGATGGAAATTATTATGAAAATTTTCGTGCTATTAGAGCATATTCGTTACAATTTTGCTGATAACGGCGCGAAGTATATCTTACTTCCTGCGATCCAGTTTGAAGTATGAGTTAGAAAAGAGATTAGTAAATAATTTGTTTTACCAGATACGGTTTTAACCAGAGGATTTCAAACTTGCTTCCGCGCGATTATAGCTTGATGTTGCGCATATTGAAGTTTTACTTGTGTAAGTAGTAGTTCACTTTCTCAGCATGTAGAGGGCAGCGTTCGTGTCAACCACGTACACATCCGCCGCGTACGTCTGCCATGAAGCTCCGTAAGTAGCCGGTTTTAATTTCTGAGAATACTGTTAATGATTTACATACGGTAGTTACATCGTTGAATTTAATTCCATATTAGAATTAGCGTGAGTAGTGTTTCAATTGAAAGGTTTCTGGGTTATTCTGACACAATTTCTTACCACTGTATTTTCGTGTAGCTTCAGTACCTAACTTGAATGTACCCGAAGTTTTAGTTTTATTGCTAAGAGTTGTATAATTTTGTTGAATAAATTTATATTCAGAAAGACTATTTGGATTTTTGGGAGACATTTGGCATCATTTTTACCTTGACAAGTTCATTCCACTTCATGTATTTTGATTTTGTTTAACGTTCAAGTAGTTCGCATTTGTTTTTTAACAGGTGCATTTCTTCTGGCTGCCTTTGCCTTAGCGGTAGTTGGGCATGCCGGGTCCACTAATGTAGCATCGTACTTATCGGTTTCCGATAAGGCTCGACTAAAACTTGTATTTACAAATGCTTTTCAAACTAGCGAGTTGAATTCATTATTTTATGCAATATCTGGATATAATATCTTGAAGGAGCCTATTCCATCGGTTCAGGTAAGAGAACTGTTGGCCACGTGTTAAAAGCGTTGTAGAACGTAATTCTGAGGAATTATTTTGATACTTGTATCTAATCTTCATTAATTTTTGTGTAGGACAAGTGTAAGTTCATTATTTCATCAGTCAGTAGTCCTCCATCAGTGGAAGCTGGTTATTATGCCATCGCATCATGGAAAACCCTGGGGACTTGTCAAGGAAATTTACCGAAGACCTTGGCCAAGGTGAGAGATGATATTTTCATAATGATTTTGTGCAGGATACTTTGTATGAGTGCAGACATTTACTTGTGAAAGTGTTAAGGAAATGAACCGGTTGGTGCTTACTTATACGTGCATTTCCATCACTCGTGGCCCGGTATGCTATCTGTTGGCCTTTCATCCATGTTTAATTATTATTTCCTACTCTCGTGTACTATTTTCATCCCATTATTCATTTAATGAGATTCAAGGCGGTCCTTACGTATTTCTTTTTTCCATTCATTTGATAGGTGTTATAATGTCTTTCATCAATTCCTATTCAGTTGTTGTTCCCTTGTTGTATTTCTTTTCACTTCTTCCCTCTTCGAATTTTCTTCCCCATTATCTCCCGACCTCACTTCATCTCACATATACTCAGAGATGGGCAAAATACACGTCAAATGTATTTTAGATACAAAATACAAATTACTTTTAAAACCTGTATTTCAAATACAAAATACAAATTACTTCTAAAAATTGTATTTTCGATACTAAATACAAATGTAATTTCAAAATACATTCTTAAAATACAAAATACATGCCTTCACCGAAGTTCTTATCTAATAAAAAATTAAAATCAATTCAAATATGAACTATTTTTAGAATGAGAGGCTCAAACATTCTTACAATGTATTTATAAGTAACTGGCAATCAGACCATTATCCAGGGCAAAATCTTTTAAATAATATGGGGAATATATGGTAATAATTTGCTTATTTCACTAGTCTCACTTACTCCTCCTTAATGCTCCTTTCCCTTCAAAAGCAATAATGTTTCAAACATAGAGACTGCTAAAATACTTCTTTTGCAATTGTGAATAAATCCTGCAAAAGAAAATAACCTTTCCACAGGAGCACTGGATGTGAGGCCAGAGTTATAACGTACAAACAACTTTTTGTTTGCACTTGCACATATCGATTTGTCACCTAGAAATAGCAATACTTCAATTTCATTCCTATTTAAAACATTGAATGAGGAATGTCCCGGGACATTAGAAAAGGTTTTTACGGAAGTAAATCAAGGGGCAATTTATTGTCCCATAGATGGCAGGCTAATACCGATTCGGTATCCCTGCCATATCGTCGCGCGCTCTTACAAATTACACCCAAAAAAATTATTTGTATTTTGATTTTGAATGTATTTTAAAAATACAAATTACTCTTTAGATGTATTTTCATTACAAAATACAAAATACTCTCAGAAAATGTATTTCCGATACAAATTACAAACTACAAATGTATTATAAACTGAAAAGTATTTTCGATACTGCCCATCTCTGCATATACTTTCCTCTTTCATTCGCTTAACATTGATTCCATCCCGTTCCCTATTACAATATCCTGTTGATTTTATGATTCGTAGTTCAATGCTTCGAAGCCTTTACCGGTTCCCGTTTTTTCAGCTATATGGAGGTACCAGGCATACCATTATTGCTCATCGTGTAATCTAGTTAAGCTTTATGGACGTTAAGTGTTATCATACCTCTATATGCTTCTTATTCTTTTATTTTATTCACTGTATTTCCTTCCGCTTCATCACAATTTTCTCACTTCTCTGTCCAAAATATCACATTTTATTTTTTCACCCTTTTTGGTTTCCCATGTGAACTCTTCTCTTCAAACTTGTACTATGACCACACTGTCTTCATGCTTCTGTTGAATTTGAATTATTTCATGGACTGCATAGTTAATACATGGACATGTCGCTAAGAGTGATGGCAGGTTTTGTTTTTAGGAATTCTTTGATCAGGGATTGATAAAATACAGATCCAACCATGTAAATTATAAAATTAACTTAAATTTTTCTCACTAGGCTAATGATAGTGAGAAAGTATTCTTACAAGCGAACGATTCCTAACTGTATGTCAACCAACCATAATGAAAACAATATTTGCATGATTAGTAGCAGTGGTTATCCATCCTAATGCTGTCTTCATACTAGCCAGCGAATTCACGGAAATGCCATGGAAATAAAAATCAGCAATGGAAATTTTAGGTAAATGAGGTTATGGTCAGGGAAACACTCCAGAGGCACAGCAAATAGATGATATTTGTTCCTTAACAGATGTAATGTTGCTGCATTGGAGCAGTAAGGAGGAATGGGGTAGCCCCCACTTGGACCTTGTCTTTTTTGTGCTGTTTGCCTTAAGTCCATGCTATGACTTGCTGCATATTCCCATAAAATCACAATTTATGTCAGCTTTGCAATTGATATGGGGTTCATACCAGTTGGGGAAGTAAAAACTCAGGACTGGAAGTCAGGGAAATTTGATTATGGTAAGGGAAAAATCCCATTTGTGGAAAAAAAGGCATAAATCATTGTTGAATGCATTGTTGTGTTAGGGTGGCCAGGTGGGTATTTTATGCCATGCTGGTGGGTGGCATAGTTTAGCACCGACTTGGCACCACTTGATTTTATTTCTCAGGAGACAAAACTTTAACTGTCCCAAATTGATTCAAACTTAGAGATGCTGCTGAACCATGCCTCCACTGTGAAGAACAACGAATATCTAGACCGTAAAGTAAGGGCCTTCTGCCCCATCAGTTGAAAAGAGTTCTAAAGCCCTCAGAGGATGATGTTTGACCTGAGATTTCTATGTCTGGGTGGGTCTGAATTTCTTGGCCCCCCAGAAGAGTGAGAATTCTTCAAGCAGTTGAGTTACGATGTATTCTGAAGCCATCCATTGATCCATAGGAAACATTTTGGAGTTTATAATTTGGCAGAAATTCAATTTAAAAAAAGGAAACATTATAGTGTAACTATGAGATGAATCATGTTCAATATATTCAAATCTCCAACTGTGTTATGTCTGATGAATATGTCTCGTTCTAGCAGAAGGACGGGGAAGTAGAAAATAACTTCATTCTAATGATGTACCCTGAGGAGACCTTTTCGTAGGACGTGCTTTTTTTTTAAATTATATTTTCCCACTGCCATATTCTTCCCCATAAAGCATGATGAAATAAAACGAATGAACTGCTTTGGTTTCATTTCTTTGAAAAATAATGTAAATGGAGTGAATCATCGTAATTGCCATATCTATTCTTCACTAATGACTTTCACCATTAAATTTTTTATTACTCATAATGTGGCCATTTTTGTGCTTTTTATTTGGAAAGCGTGGTGGCAGTGGGTATATCACTTGGTTAATGATGGGAAGGGCCTGGGCTCAAATCTTGGATTTTGGACACCCCGAAATATGAAACTCATTCTATTATGTGGAGGACAAGGAAAAGGAACTGCCTATGGATTATTTGAAATTCATGCACTGTGGCTTTGTTTGTGAAGAACTACCTTCTCTTAACCAAACAAGCCCATAGGTTGAAGTTCTAAGTGAATGAATCTCTTAGAATTTTCATGGAAACAGAGATGGTTATAAAAGTTATTGTATTAACTAAATCCAAATTCAACTTAGTTTTCAAATCCAATGTCCATTTGAGATTGACCTAACGCCAAGTGAAGAAGTTGGCAGTGCTCCTGAGCTGGCTTGTGGATGATGTTGGGCGGATGTGTTCAAGACACTGGTTTGCTCTTGCATATATATTGGTAGACTCATACACCAAAACCTGAGGGGGTTTCCAGTGTTGCAAATAAGTGTGCATGGAACAGTGTCAGAGAGCACCAGACAGAGGTGGAGTTTGACTTGTTACGGTTTTTGTACTTAACTCTGCCGACCAGCAGTGTAACATTCTCTGAACGTTGACTAAACAAGAAGTCTTTTCTTACTATTGAAGAGTGTTTATGTATGCTGTTTTAGTTTCAGCCTTACCTCCTCTTATTGACTTGAGGAGTGTGCGGTCACTCTAATTTTGAACCGAAAAATAGAAATGGAAAGTTTAGTACTATAAGTAAGATTTCAATAGTGTCCGTAATGACATCTTTGTTCCAGTAATCTAGCTTTTCAGTATCCTTAACATGAGAGCTCATGGCATTGCCTACAGCCATCTCTTCCTGTGCACAGCCAGACTTGAGCATCCCCCCTGCATATTGATTGCAAAACTCCTGTTTTTGCGATCACTGCACAATCTGCTATTCAGAAGATTGGCCTTTTATTAGATGTAGAGTTTAAACATGATAGGTTGGTCTATATAAGGTTGTATTCAGCTGCTGGAAAATAGATTGCTCTAGCTAAAATATTGGAATTATAGCTTAAACAATGGCAACTAAACCTACTGTATAAAAAAATTACTGAAAGCCTCCAAGCATTTTAAATCATATATAAAAAAACTAGGCCTTATGAGGGACACCACCTCTTACGGTAATTAGCACATAGTGTATGGTAGAGTGATGATAATGCCCCAAAGAGTTTTCCCATTAATTGTTAATATATGTATTGTGATATTATTGCAAAGGCTGTTAGATATATGTAACTGTATCTAACTTTTTCCTATATTTAGTCAATTTACTTTTTAATTTATAATTTTTATACATTGAACTGAGAAAAATTGTTAAAAAAGTGGAACAGTCATGCCACTTAATGTAATGATCATGCATTTGTTCTTGTCCAATACGATAATATTTATTGCAGAATTATGAAGTTATAATAGGACTCTTATTTTATTCAATTGTACTTCATAGTTGTGATACGTGATAAATTCTCTTTCTTATAGGTTGCCTCAGATGTTATATATGATGAGACTTCCTCCATAGTGGACCTTTATTATGCAGTACATGTGCTTCAAAACCTCAATGAAAAAGTTCCCGATGTTAAGAAATTAGTGAAGCAGCTTCAAGCTGCCCTTAAGAAAGATGACAGCTTGTTGAAGTAAGCACCATTTATTTTTTTCAAGTTTTTACATTATCTTTTAACAAATGCTTATATCCTGCAGTAGTAATTGTGGTTAAAGGGGGGATAGTCGCCCCCCAGGCACTACCATCCCCCAAAGCATATTCCTAGTTACTTATTTTTTTCTTCTTATCTTAATACCTCGTTTAATACATGTTAAAATATTTCCTGGAGTTTAGGTCAACGTATGTTATGCAAACTAGTTATAGCCAATGTTTCTGTTTATTTACAACCATCATTAGGGCTATGAAAGAAAAACTTATGATTCCTAGTTACGCCACTGGTACCCGGGATATTCCATGACTAAGATTTTTCCGGTGCTTAGATCACTTGGATCACGGTGAGCATTTGAAATAACCGCGCAACTGCCGTCAGTGATAAATGAACGAAAATAGATAAAGGGCCCGGAAAAATCTCTTCTCTCAAAAATGTTTACGCACTAAAAAAGAATTTTCCCATCAAACTTCAGCAATAGTAGATTGAATCTACCGGGTATAGCTTCTCTGTCGGCATTCTTCCGCGAATTCAGCAGCGGGAACTTCGACTCACAAGCCATGTGACTCATCTTCACGTAGTATTTTGCTTCCCCATATCTGAAAACTTAACCGGACACTTTTTGTACTTCGATATAATGGTTATAAGTCATTCTTGAGTCGAAAGGAACTGCCTTATCTTTCGCGTTTTGAATTTGACTTATTATTTGAATGATTACATTACTACTGACGACGCGAGTTATTATCCGAGGGTATTCACACTAACTCTTGTTATGTTAAAAAATAAACCCTTGCCACCAGGCAGAGTTAAGCTAATAGCTACTTAAGGTCCAACTATGTTTCATTTAAACCCATGGAGATACAAGTTGGGTCATTTTTGATCAGTGCGCCACGTAAGCAACTTTCCCCTGGCTCAATTAGACCCGCGGATGAGGGATTAGCCCGCGGAATGAGATCACGCATGCTGTTTTTACCATCGTGTTGAATCACCATCAACTTACGTCCATACTGCAAATACGATTATCTTTTTTCGATGACCTTGGAAGCCAAAATTTTGGTACGCAAGGATTTTTAATGGCTCATTTAGGTGTTATTTCGTTGGGGCGATGGAAAACATAACCTTGGAAAACTCTAGACAATCTTCCGTTAGGGATAGTTATTCCGGGTTAACGATTATCTATTGCAGTTAAAATTAATATCTAATAAACAGCATCGCTCATTATTAAAACTTATTATTCTTCATTGACATATATACAGTAAAACCCCTTATTTACACTTTTCTAGGGACCCAAGAAAAAAAGTGTAAATTGCGGGAAAATGCAAATCGTGGGAAATAGAGAATTTTCACTTTTATTCATATACTGGCTTTGGAAATGTTAATTTTTTAATTGTTCACTAGGCATTATTCCATAAAATTGTTTCCCTCTGAAGCACAGTGTTTTTGCTGGCAGCAAAAATTAAAAAATATGTAATCCTGTTTTGTCTGTACTGAAAACATGTTTTGGGCTGTAACCTTCCAGAACTCTAATATATTCAGATTCTTTCCACTGAGTTGCTGTCTCTATGTTAACATCTTTGCTTTCACCACTCACCGTCTTATATACAAGACTACCTATTTTTGAATCTATCCAACCAACCATTATAGATGCCGTGGAATCTTTGATTCCCAATCTTGTGGGGAAATACCTTTTCTCAAGGGCCTTTGGGCCTGTTTACACGATACATTAACACGTACGAGTTAATTTCTGCTTGCATGAATGATTTTTATGGACCGGAACGGGACATGTACGAACGTAAGCAGGGGCAGATGCAGGATTTTTTCCTGGGAGGGGCACAGAGGGGTTTTGCCTGACAGGCAAAAGATCTTGTCTTAATTGAGATTAAAAACAAGATATAACAATGACTTTACAAAATTCTCTTTATTTCTATATCAAAGTTATTCTTATTGAATTAAATGGTTGAGCCTCCTTGAGTAATACACAAAACAAAGCGAACGTAATGATGACCATCAGGGGCGGATCCAGGATTTCTTGCTAGGGGGCACAAGCAATGCCATGATTTTGTTCTGGAGGGGGGGGGCACAATGATACCACGTTATACAAAACGAACACAATGATAACCAATGTATTAAAAATCTTGCATATTTTTTAAGTGTCTGGGGGGGCACATGCCTCCCCCTTCCCATAGATCCTCCTATGATAACCGTATTCAAATTTTGTCTATTTTTTTAAGCATCTGGGGGGGCACCTCCCCTGCCCCTAAATCCGACTATGAATGCATGAACCAAATTTGAACAGGTTCTATTTTCTGTTCATGCATACGCACAAGTTGGGTGAATACACACGGTGCATTTTCGTGTTCATAATTTAGACATTAACTTGTACGGGTTAATGTACTATGTAAACAGGCCTTTAGATGACACCATTTGCAGGGACATTTGATGATCTTGCATCTAAAAACTACTCTTTTAGAATTCGTTCTATTCATTCTTACCTGGAATTCTTCACATATATATTCTCTTTTTTGATAAATGTCCGCACTGGTTTGCATATTTTACAATGGCATCTCGATTTTTCTCCACGGTTTTGAATGTTGAGACTGGGAATCCGATCGGATTGCCAGTCTCAACATTCTAGTTGCTTCGCCAGCGTTTGAATCGATGCGGGTTCCGGTGTGGGAATCAACCATCTCTAAAATTTTCATTTTCTCGTCAATTAAAAATGTCCGTTTTTCACCTCGAATTTCCATTTTCAAGCCGGATCAATTCTATTTCCCGTACGAATTGAGGGTAACTCGGCAACACACGGATATCTGAACTACCCCTCGGCGATCAAATGCGTAGTACTAACTGTCATGGGACTTCATAATTTTTGAAAGTTACAATAGTTTGCGATACACTTCTATTTGAATGGGATAATTCAAGTTTAAATAAGTTTTTTAAGTTTTTAATTAACCCATATAATTGCTACGCGACTGTTGAATGAAGTCAGCGCAAATGATCCCAGTTGTCGGCCAAGTTTTATAGTTCCGGAATTTATCACGTTTCATCACGTCTGGTTTCCTTTCAAACTCTCGTATCAAATTATCGACTACATGATTATTGTCAACATTCCTTCAGGAGTTCTTGCATTATAATTAATACATAGCTCGATTGCTCAATACACCTACTTTCATATCGTGAATCTTTTCGCCGCTGACAGAAAACGAGATGACGTAGTTCAACTTTCCGACGTTAGTGGCATTTTGTCCCGCCACATTCAAATTCTTCCCGAAAATAGTTCTCATTACGTCTTTCTCTCTTAGATTTTTAAATAAAAATGCGCGAAAGGAAGCCAAAAGACAGTTTTAAGGGCTGATATGCGCGATTAATTGTTTTAGTACGAAAAAAAAATTTTTTAGTCGGCACGTCGTAATGGTCGTGATGCACATGGCGGGAAAACGAAAAAAACACGGCGTAAATACAGGGTTCTATTTACATTGGAGAGATAGGAAATATGACGGGACCCAGAAAAAAACTTGCAATTTGCGGGAAAACGTAAATTCCGATAACGCAAATACGGGGTTTTACTGTATATGTAATGAGCACATAATACCCCCACTCCTGTGACTCAAATCGGCGCGTACCGCAATCTTCTCGTAAAGCAGCTCCTCTGAAAAGTGGTATAAGTGAGGTATTTTATCTCATTGGACTGGAAAAATGCGTTTCGAAACAGAGGTCGTCGTATAAGTGAAAAGTTTCTTAACTGAGGTTGGAAATACATGGTTTGATATGGGGTTATGCGCAAGACCAAAAAAAATCTGCGTGTAAGTGAGGTCATCGTATAACTGAGGGTCGTATAACCGAGGTTCTACTGTATTCCCCTTCTTTGGAAATAATTGGGGGTGGGGGGTTCCCGATTCGACCTGATGGGTAACGTTCGGACGCTTATGCACTATACCACAATGCATTCGCGGAAAGTAAATTGAACGGGGCGAAAGGAATGGCGAGGGATATTTTTCCTTAAGATGACCCGTGAAGGAGTTAAAACAAAACACTTACTCAACACTTTCAGTGAAACAGAATATAATTCAAACAATAAAGCTGCATGTGACAAAACAAAAAGAAACCCTCTTATAAACTAGTGATGTTAGAGTCGGTGAAAACAATTTACGAAACATCAGTTATAAAAAGAAACACAACAATATAACTTGATTTTCAAGATGAAATTGAAATAGCAAATGATAACAAAATATAGTTCGGTTGTGAACACAGAAATAATGATACACTTTTTTAATTATTTCTTGATGGTGGGAGGTAAATGAAAGTCCATCCCAACGAGTGTTAATTTTACTTTGGTGATTAATTTCACTTTCACTGAGTAACGGGTGCGTTTCGTGACTGTCTGTCTTGACACTTGGCAGAAGACAAGAGGGGGCTTGGGGGGGGGGGGGGATAGTTGCGATCTACTTGACTGTTGTCCGTGGTTAGACCAGGTTGGATCCAACAAACTCTCGTTCCATTTACTGCACACTCCTTTCTCCCTTGTTGGAGGAAGCTGCATCCGGAACGGAGGGAATGCGTCCTCTTCAGCTGGTCCTTGCTCCTTCGGACAGGGGGGGGGTCTCTTATTTCAGACCGTGTTCTTCTGGAACCAATCAGTTGCGTGATTTGGTAGGCCCCTCGTCTTCTCTCTGCTGTGTCGCACCCAAATTCGGGCATGGGCTCCGCCCGACACTCACTTCAAAAAATCTCTTTTCTTCCACGCGCACAACCTTTTTATAATCCCCATCTTGGGGTGGGGTAACGCACAAGAAAAGGAGGAGGAACACGTTATTCACGGGAAAAACCTGAGTTCCCGTCCTTCCAAACACACACACACACAACATTCTTAATGTTACATAACCGACATTCATCCCCACTTACGCATGCACGCTTTCCTCCACTGGCCGTGATCTGGGGGGGGGGGGGGGGGGGGAAGTTTAGCGGAACGGAGCAGGCAAGAGAAATGAATGTGCCGAATTGAATGCACCTCGTAAAATGGTATCTGAACCATTACAGTATGAAAATTAACATACATGTAATGTAGAATGTAGTCAACTCTGGTAATGATGTTGATGTAAATAAGAAACCAATCAACTCAATTTCGATACAATGAAGTGTGGGTGGCTGTTTGTGGTTATTTTCTCAGGAGAATGACAGATGGTGTGCAGCCAGCAATAGGTTTTTCTGTTCACATCCCAAAGCTGACACATGAATTTGTCATCAATTACGTAATTGATATTTATTGCTAATTTTAATCTGAAAAAGTGGCCTTGATATTCTGAGTACTCGCGAAGTATTCCATAGTTTGCCAACAGTTATTTCAATTTCCTATTATGTTTTGAATTGTGACTCATTGTTTGGAAGATAAGTAGCAATGGAAATATTTGCCAAGTGCCCAATTCCAGAGGCTATATGCGTAAAATTAAAAAGGTGAAACTGTGACCTGGAAGGTCAACAATGCCAGAATGATGTGTCAATGTTGCTTTTTTGTGCAGCATGGGGTATACCTTCCACATAGCTGCTGCATTGGGAGCCCAGGAAGGGAAATTTGCTTTTGAAAGGATTGAAGATGCAATTGTCCAGGCTGATGAAGTTGATGGAAAGTTGTTGCAGTTCGAAGGTGGCTTGAGCATAACAGGTTGGTAAATATGTATCCGTGCCATTGGCAGAAACTTCTGTTTCTCGTCTAAGAAATGGTGTACCACTATTGACTAATTTTGGGGGAGAATTGATACCTCCAAATTCTTCTCGGTTAGTGGAGGTGATAAGGAATAATAAATTTACATTTATTTATAAAATTTAATAATATATTTATAAAATTAGGAGTTTTGCCTGTATTTACTCTAATCCTTAAGGGAACAAACTAGACTAGAACGTTTTGGCTAGAGTTGAATTTTGGTTCATGATTGTACTGGTTTTTTATTCCAAATTCTTTTTTAGTGATACTGAATCTATCTCTGGTGAAGGCCATTAAACAAGAAATTAACGCTTGAATTATTTCCTTTTTGTTAAGTTTAACTTGTAGTGATTATTGTGAATTAGTTATATAATTAGAAAACTAGTCATCTGTTGCTTCGAGTAACAGTTACATTTTATTCAATCGTTCCTGCATGAAAGACCATAGGACGGTAGGCTAAATGTTTTCCTGAAATTAATTTGGGCAATTAACTTCTTTGACCACTTTAAATTCCTAGTCCTGCTGATATAAGTGTTTTGTATCCATTTTTCAATATCTCTACTGCATTTACATAATTTTTTGTTACAAACAAATATTTTGCACGTACATCTTATATTTTACCCAAAATATTTCAAACCTCTCCAATTATAATCAGTTAAAAATCTTCTTCACTCAAATGAATGGTCACTGCCTTATTCTCATTGTGATGGAATCAATATTGCTCAGCAATCGCTGTTAGATAGAAGAAAGATCTGAGGTTTTCCCGGCGTATGATGTTGTTGAAGTTTATTCGGGATTGCCACCGGATAAGGTTCTCCATCTCTGCCGACGTTTCGATGGACGACTCGGCCATCGAAACGTCGGCAGAGATGGAGAACCTTATCCGGTGGCAATCCCGAATAAACTTCAACAGCTGTTAGATAGTGCAAAGCTTTGTGTATGGTGGTTTTGTGTTAGTTTTTCATGCACAGTTACTCAGTCAGTTATGTATGCTAAGAAGTGCTTCAATTCATCATCAAAGTGCCAGTTAACATCTGTTTAAAGACAGATATAAAATGTCTAAAAGAAGTTTCACTGTGGTAAAAATGCAGTAAATTTGTAAGTGTAATTTTGACATCTTTTTGAATATCTGATCTTGGGAAAACTCTGACTGATTCATTCTGTTTTTCTCTGTCATTAGCCTACCTATGCACTAGGCATTTTCAATTACATATTGTTGGTCATTGAAATGCCGAATAGTGCAAAATTAAATTCTCCATGTCGCCTCCTTTTAAATTTATTTTAATTGTGAGTGAATCATGTGGGAGACAAGTATTTACTTTCTCTATGGAGTCTCGGGAGAAAAGATGCATTAAGAGACAAACATAGTAGTCCCTAAATAATTCTTATTCGGTGGAATGCGAAGATTGGTGCTTTATCGAATGTAACTTATCTTTAACATATCTTTGAGCCTCTTTTGTTGTGTTGTAGAGAAATACACCAGACTCCCGAATATCCGGGTTGTGGATTATCCATGCATGAATTTCACTCTCACTCAATTTTTTCCGCTATCTTTATTAAAAAATAAAATCAGACGCAAAATCATTGGAATTACTGCATCAGCGGTAGGATACCCCGGGCTTGTTATTTCCGTTAGAATCCCCTTTGTAAAATGGAAGCGATCGCGTGCTAGCTGCATTTACGGGAGCACCGTGTTCCTGTTTTCCAAGCCTCGCAGTGCACGACCACGCTCCGTGATCACGGATACACTTCCTGCAGCAGTTGCAACCCGGGCAACTTGTGTGAGACGCTACTACGTGGTGTGGTGCCTGAAAGTGTAGTTTCCGACGTCAAGCAGTGGTTTTGAAGCATTTGTGCAAACTACTTAGATGTATCCATGATCACACAGCCACTGATGTGTGGTCTTCAAAACCAGGCCTTACATTGAGCATTAATAATACGAGTACCACCATGTTATTGCCGCTAAAAAGATCGCGAACTGGCAAAGAAAGCTCACATTGAGTTCGGGAAGCACTCTAAAATAACAGAATAACTGCATAAATATTAATATATTGTTTGTTTTTGGTAAAATACGAACATTGCAAGTGAACGTTTGGGTTATTTGTGCGGTCTCTCGCAATCATTAGCCCGGATAATTGGGAGTGCACTGTAGTTTTATTTCTGTTTTCTTCTATTTTCTGTAGCTAAGTTGAAAAAATGCTGTTGTTGAGGATATATTTTAATGCATGCTCTGATCAATGAATTGTATGCTTTAGTTGGTCATTAAATAAAGTCCGCAAAGCACAACAAATTTATGTGGTCTAAGGCTGTCAGTTTTATTTTTGGAAAATTTAAAATTTCTTTTGAAAAATGCTGAATAATTGTGTGATGTTATTTTTATATTTAATAATAGGGTCTATCCATGCGAGTTCAGCATAACTCACAACCTAACCCTTTCAACCTGTTGTATGTCAAAAGAAATCTGAAAGTATTTTTTTTACAGCATTCAGGTACACTTGTAAATTGCACAAATTTTTTGTGGTCACTATATAAGATTTCACCCTTCTTTAAGGGAGAGAATTATTGCTGGCAGTTATATTTCCATCAGTAATGATAATATATATCTGGGGAGCTCTAATTCGTAACATTGTTTTAGGAGAGTGTTACCTACTGAATATTTTATAAAATATTGTGTACTTGGAAGGTAGTCTTAAAAGTTAAGTCAAATTAGAAAGTGTGACACAGTAGACCATTGATAATCCGGAACATTTGAGACCAGATACATTTCTGGTCAATATATCAGTTACCGGGAGATATAGTCCTGCCAGTGATAGTTGCTCCATGATGGTTCAAAAGGAGGGGTGGAGAACCATGCGCCAGCACTGCCCCCCAAATGCACCTCACACCCTCGCCTAGTCATACAACGTTGTCACATGCATATGAAGCACTGAAACAAGCCTGAGCCATCAAAATAAGCCCTCTTTTCGAATCGCCAGAAAAAAGAAATCTTCCTTAGGGTCCTTCACGCTCGTCGTCCCTTCTGGCTCCTTTCTCCAAAGAACCCTTTTGTTTACATGTGAGGTGGGTGTTTCCCTTTCTTATCTGGCAACCTTGCCTCCTACCCCGAACTAGACCCTTGAAATGTCATCGGACAACTCTCAGCGACTGGACTGTTGGCAATTCTGCAACTTAGAAATTTTTTTCCGGGACATCTTTTGGCATCATAGGAAATTCTACAAGGTAGAGCATAGGGTCAAGTAATCAGAAAAACCCTATCAAATTCACCAAGTTGTGATTGTATATAACAACTAATGGTGAATTGTAACTCTTGAATTAATGTTAGTTGTCGCTGATAATCTTATAAGTACAGAGAATGTTTTGGAAAAAATTGCTGGGCATTAACTTGATAAACAACTAGTCTGCATAACTCCTGTGGAGAGAGGTCCTTTCAGGCTGCATGCTTCACGGTGGGGTTTAACTGCCAACGACCTACCGGAGAACATAATGCCGGGTGGTCTGTCACTCCTCTCACGGAATGGCTCACCTCAACCGTGGGTTTCAAACACAGGCCATCAGGAAGAGTTCAAAAGTAATGAGAACATCTACTTGTTTAAAGATATTGTCATACCTGTTATGTACATATTCATCATGGAAACTATTGCAAGGTTCATCCCTAACTTGGAGAAACTGGCTATTGTAATCTAGGATTTTCAAAAAAAGGCGAATTTCTGATCAGAAAAGAGAGCTTTCAGGAAAACAGCATATGAAGGAACTTGTGTTAAACAAAATGTTGATTCTCACTGCTGCAAAATGAGTCCATGTATACATATAAGACATTGGTAGCATTCCCCTTCATGACAGTTGGAACTCAATGAATGAAAAATCTTCATTTCAAGGAGAAAATAAGCTGGTATTGCTTATATGCCACACATTTTTCATAAAACTGCAGATCTCCTTGGATAGATATTATGTAACTTCGGATGTGTAGCATGCACAATAAAGGTAAACTGCAACCCACTTTCAATCCTCTCCCAATTAAGTCCGGAAAGTTTAAGGAAAAGACATCATTCATTGATGCTGCAAATTCTGTCTTGCGAAATCACTACATTTAGGTATCCCAAATCATATGGTGAAATATTTTTCAGAAGGAAATGGCAAATTAATAGACTGGTTCTCGTGAGATTAGCGTGAATATAGCCATGCTCTGAGATGACAATTAAACCACTTAGGTAGCTATACTTTCGGTGATGGCAACTTAAAAAAATATAGATTTTGAAAACTAGGGGAAACCTTGCGTTGTTCGGATAATTTCGTTATTCGATTTCTGGTGTATCAATCTTCTACTGTATTTAGAAACATTGGTCATCAAAGTGATGGTGTGAGTTTGTCTTTAATGTTATTCTTTTGCATTGGTTAATGATTTTGAATGCCTTTATTTCCAGCTTTAATCGTCAGTGGTGCTTACAGGCTATCAGATGTTGTCGGTAAAGCTCCTCCAATAACCAATGTTCAGGCAGTTAAATTTGCCAATTATTTCCTAAGCCGCAAATCTGTGCAGCTACCCAAAGGTGCTTACCATCTACTTCAAGTCCTCAGGGTGTTCACTGACAATAAGGTATGGCACTACATGGTAGAAAAAAATGTTTATTCTTACGATGGGAATGCATGACTGGTATGCTGTAATATTGGTTGTTCATTCATTTCAGTTTCACATTCCTGTATGTGTAACAATGGCTGGTGGTCGTTCTTTGACAAAAGAAACTCCTATGGTCTCAGTTCGAGTCTCCAATGTTTTTGGAGAAGTTTTACCTGCTCTTGAAGGGAAAGTGCCTTCAGTGATCGCTGATTCTGCCATTAGGCTTGTTGGACCTACTCAAGACATCGGATCTGCTGTAACTGTGATGTCTGGGAAACCTCTAAGCCCTGTAGCCTCAGATAAGTGAGTGCAGTTTTGTTTTTTGGCTCTGTGTGAATATTGTCTATTTTTTTCATGCCCAGTACTTAACTTGTTCTATGCCATAACGTGTTTTGTAACTAAGCATTTGTGTGCTTAATTTGTGTGAGTTCATAAACTTGAAATATCACACTTATTTCATTTTTGTGAGTAAGTTAATGTGAATGTAAAGCTCTTATTTTATGTAGCAAGTGTATCTAATTATTAATGTAGCCTCTTTTGATATATTTAAAGTATCTCATTATTCCGGTTGGACAAATGTTATAGAATCCACTGAATTTATAATCATTCTGAGGGTTTGTGTTTCCCAGTATTTTGCTGCTTCACTTATAAATGTGATAGCAGTTATACGGCTGGGATAAAGCAATTTCTGGTCTGAGAAATTATGTGGTTTAGAACTATTCTGAATTACCGATTTCTCGGAGTACATTGCCATGTATTATAGTTGTCATTCATTGTGTTTAATCTTCTTATTCATCTCACCTAATTGTTTAATATGTTCGTATTTTCTTAACTTAAGGACTTTGTACGAGCTAAACTTGCTGAAGGAAGGCAGTGGTGTTGAGAGGGGCTTCTATGAGCTTGTAGTGTCTGTTGGAGGAACTGTTGACCCTAGGCTTGTGGGCTTATCTGGGGCTCATTTGCCACTCAAAGTTCTGGGACCTGTATCTTTAGAGGCAGCAGAAATTGGAACTGCAGATGCAGACCAAACAACTGCTCCAAAGCTGATAAAGTAAGCGAAGTTAGTTAAGGTTTTACTATTTTAATGAAAAAAAATCCTGAGTGTGTTACATGACTTGATGGAGAAGCTGTAGTCTTATTCCATTTTGGTATTCATCATAGCTGAATTCCCAATATTTTGCTGCATTACTTAATGTAATTGCAGTTATACGGTTGGGGTAGAGTAAATTCAGAGGACTCAAATGATTCAGATTGTTCTGAATTGCGTAATGCTCTGAATACACAATACATTGTCGTCATTGGTACATGATCTTTAGAGTTTGTTACAATTGCTCATGGAATGTCATTTGCTGTCTTACTTTGCTGAAATTTGCTGGCCTCTGTGGTGGCGAGGGTAAGTCCTTGCCTGCCAGAGTGGAGGTCGCAGGTTTGAGTCCTGCCTTGGTACTTCCAGGTAGAGGGTCTACGCTAAAGCCTTCAAGGCCATCCGCATTCACAGGGGAGAAATGGAGCGGTGGCCGAGTTTCGTATGAATAGCATCAACACAGAAAAGGGTCCGCTATAGTCTCTCAAACACAATGGCTTCATTCCCTCCCAGCAGTCATTGGCCCTCTGCATCTCAGGAATACAGTGCAGCAGTAGAAGGTGATTTTGATAGAGCCATATGGAGTAAAAACCAAGAGAACAATGGCAAAAAATAGGAATGCAGGTAGAAAAATCAAGAAGTCATCAAGAAAAACCATAAACCTAGAAGAGAAATTGAAAGAGGTCAATTGCTTTGAAAATGGAGAGCGTCAAAGCGATATTGCACAGAAGTTTAAACTCACGATGCCTTATTCTGAATAATGACGAAGTTAAAACATCAGTGACCTCAGCCGCACCAACTTCAAACAAGCGGTCAACACATACGGAAAGTTCATTGTGAATCTGTATAAAAAGACGAAGGTGGTAATCGCTCTGAGACATTCAGTGAAAGCTCCGGTTGGTTCTAGAATTTTTACCCGGCAAGCAGGTATTTTCAGTGCGGCGATATCAGGTGAATCTGCAAGGGTTGATAGCGCAGTCACCACAACATTTTCTGATGAACTCTAAGTTGTGATTGAAAGTGGCTCCTTTCCCCCTCCACTAGTTTTTAGTGTTGACGAGACGATATTGTTTTGGAAAAGAATGCAATCTCGTTCATTCATTTTCAGGGAAGGAAAACCTGGGTCATGTTTCAAGGCATTTAAAGACTGTTTCACATAGCTGCTAATGCCTCGGAGGACTTCAAATTAAAGTGATTTATCATTCATAAACTCCGCTAGCTATGAAATGGTATTCAAAGTAGCATTTACCTGTCATTTTGATGAGCGGCAAAAGGGCCTGGGTGACACAATAATTGTTTTTAGACTGGTTTGAAAAAATCTTCAACTGCCGGCACTGCATTACGAACCCCTGAGATAACAGATGTTCGCCCGCACGACAGGAGGGAATTTCAAAAGCTCGTACGTATTTTTTTACGTGAATAAGTCTTTGAATGAGTGCCTACTATCCCTAAAGATATTTTAAACTATAAACATCTATATAAATAAGGTTTTCTAAGGCTATTTTTGGCAAAATATATGGTTTTGAGGAAATTCGATACCCAACACCTACGCTACCAGGAACGCATCCCTTGCGCTATACAAGGCATGGGTGTACTGCAATCAACCACTTTGGTCACAATCCATGCCTTAATAATTGGTCCCAAGTCACCTGCAGCATCAGAAGTAGAGGTCTGTTAGCAGTTACAAAGGCTGCCTCTGTGAGGATGAGCAAGAGAGAGTGAGGAGGCATACCCAAACATTATCTACTGTATTTCCAAAGTTGCTGACAGGCAACAACTGCCTCAAACACCAAATGTCTGTGGTCGGAGGCCAACGGAGGTGGCTAGCTGTGTGGCAGCTTAGCAGTTGCTCTGTCGTAAGGACCACCGCTTTGCAGGCCTTTATACCCACTGCTTCTTCTCCTATCTATAGAAAAAATTTATGTAGACACAGATCTCTGGATTATTCTTCTTTTAGTATAATCTACCCATCCTCTAGGTAGAGGAAATTTGGTTTCACTAGTGGTAGCTAGCTTCTTCTTAATGATGATGTTTCCTTTCCATTTTCCTTCCTCTGTGTACACCCTCCCCCCCTCCGTAGAAGTCACTGACTTTGTTCCTGGACTGGAGCGGTGTATCCCTGCATTACGTTCTTGAGTTGTTGTGTAGGCAGGTGATGATCCCCACTGTGAAGCCCGCAGTCTGAAGAGCCTCTCTCCATATGGGCTGTATGGACTAGTTGAAGAATGTTGTTGAAGTT
Source organism: Ischnura elegans (assembly GCF_921293095.1). NCBI lineage: Eukaryota > Metazoa > Arthropoda > Insecta > Odonata > Coenagrionidae > Ischnura > Ischnura elegans. Next base: position 136,459,275 of record NC_060247.1, on the reverse strand, counting down.
AATGCCTAAGGTACCCTTTTCCAATGTGCCCCCCTCAAATTCCTTATTCTTTTGCAAAGGGGTTGATTGAGATTGTAAAGGTGGAGGGATGATCTAGGGCTAGGAAGGTGGATGCTGGGCAATTGGCCAGTGAGCCGCCTCGTTAATGTGGGTGGCTCTCTGCACAAAGTGAGATGGCCAAGGGATCTGATCAGGGAGAGTTCGGTTTTTGTGTTCACTTGCAGGCCTCCTGTCAGATTTACTTTCTCCATGGCCAGTCACTGTGACAGTCCACCCGTTGAACGTTAACACTAGTGATGGATGATTCTAATTCTGTTATAGGAAGTTCTCTTTCCTCTGAAAGAATGAAGGAAGACCTAATATTCCTGTGTGTATATTTTGGGAGCAATTTTTGAAAGGAATATCCCAAAAATTTCAATTGTTTCATGAGATACACGATGGAATTCCTTCGTGGCAGTGCAGAATGGAAAAACAATGGCAGGCTCCACAATTATTTATCGATGTGACCTATTTTGATACAAGTGATCATCATCTGGGACTTATTATAGGTATCATTTCCATATACACTAGAAGATTGATATCCAGGAATCTAAGTAATGGAATGATATAAACCATGGAAGGATTTTCCAGATTTTTCAAAAATTCTATTTTGTTAAGTTGCAAAGCAGAAAATGGCTATATTAGTGATTCATTGCAGTCTAAGAGCCTGGCTGTCTTCATAGTAATACCACGAGAGCTATTCAACTAATTTGCAGTTTTCTTCTGCAAAATATTTCATTATGTGATTTTTGCTACCCAGATCTGATGTTGTGAAACAGATTTCATGCATCATTTCAAGCATCAACGATCGATGTCTGTTCCTCAAACTTTCCGGGCTTGATAAGGAGAGGAATAGAAATGCATTGAAGTTTACACTGTGCGCATCATATTCCCAAAATTACTTTAAATCTATCAGAGGAGATTTGCAGTTTTATGAATGCATGGGACATGAATAATAATTGTTTATTTTCCTCCTTGTAATACGATTGCCTACTTTCTCATTCATTGAGCTCCAACCATCATGAAGAGGAATTCTAAGGACTTCTATCATCAGTGCAATAGTGAAAATCAGCATTTTGTTTAGAATAAATTCTTCAGGTGCCATTTTTCCAGGTGAAACTTTTCCAATCCGAAGTTGGTCTTTTTTTTTTGAAAAGTCACAAGTGAAATAGCCAATTTCTTCAAGCGCAGGAGCCTTGCAGTGCATTATGTTCTCGAGTTGATCATTAGGCAGGTGACCCCCACTGTAAAGCCCGCAGTCTGAAGGGCCTCTCTCAACATGAGACATACAGACTAGTTCAAGATTGTTTATGAAGTTTAATGCATGGTAGTTTTTCCAAAACACTCGCACTTGATGCACGTATGTCATGCTATGGCTATTAGTACTAAATTTTAGAGTAAAATTTCACAATCTGTTATTATTTACGGCAACGTATTGGAAGTGGAATTATCTCTGATCAGAGGATTTGATGATTACTGATGAGTTTATGTTAGTAGTCGTGAAATTGATGAGGAATTTGCTACAGGTGCATGTTGAATAATATGGAGGGGTTAAATATTGATATTATATGGTAGACACGTTAATACGAACAATGTTATTACAAAGTTTTCGTTATTACGAAGCAATTCGTTGGTCCCAATGAAAAGGCCTATCCAATGTAAAGTAAAAGAAACGTTATTACGAGCGTCAGTCCCGGTCCCGGCAGTTACAAAATGAACATTATTACAAAGTTCCGCGAAAAAGAAACTGCATTTAAGTGGATATACACAACGCTATGTTATCATCATTGATCTATGTTTAAGTTCTCTTCTTGTACTGTGCCCAAGAGCATCAATTTCGGTTCTTTCCTCAGTAGGAGATACTTCAATTGCACGCAATATCATATAATAAGCTTCATTCCTGAGGAATTATGGTGACCCATTCATTAACGCTCGTAAATTGCAAGTACAATTAGTCCTCTTCCTAAGCACATTGGATTTATGAACTTTCAGAGGTGCGAACATTTAAAAAATTCAAGCATGCCCGACATTTCACATGTGGTGCCTTTGGAGTTTGCCGATGCCACACGACGTGGCGTAGAGGAACTCTCACTTTGGGCATAATCTGAACAAAGTATCATTTAATCCGGTGAGAAGTGAGGAACTGTTCAGCGTTTCGTCCATTTTATCTTCCTGCGGAAAGAGATTTTTATTTTCGGCCCCGGCTACGTTGCAAGGTAGATCAGTTCGTCACAATCGCGAGTTACGTGCGATTGTGATGCAGTGTTACATTCTGCAGTATAACCTCTCGCCTCAATGCCTTGTATAGGTTTATCAACTTACGAGCAAGGTCTCGGAATTCTGCTACTTCGGATATCGAGGACTTGCGTATAATTTAATAGCGTGTATTATACTCTTGACTTTGAAGATTAAAGGTGCGGGAGATTGAAGAGACAAGAAATTTTGACGAAGTATGTTTTTTTTTTCTTTTGATGACTCTTAAAAGAAACTTTGAAACAAACTTCGATATTACTTCGGTTTTTCTGTCCCATGAACTAATAAGGAGAGTTTACTGTAGCCGGTTTGTAGAAATGAAATATAATTACAGTGGAACTTGGTTAGTACGTTCCTCCTTAGTACGTTTTCTCCTTAGTACGACGATTTCTCTCGGTCCCGGTACCATCGGAACAAAATACAGGTAAAAGTATTTGGTTAGTACGTTTGAAAAAATTGCGCTTTCCTGGTTAGTACGCTCAATTGCTAGCCGTGACGCAACCCGCAATTCGTTCTCCAGTATCTTCCTAAGGGTCGTAAAGCTCCGAATTCATGATTTAATTTATTATTACTAGCCATTAAAATTCTTGCATTCATTCCACATATCTTTCTTCGACCGTGATTTATCCAAATGCATTTCTCAATTCTTATGACGCGATGAATAAAATATGGCCATTTATCAGGAATGCCTGACTATGCAAAACTGCAGCCAATGAGAAGCCCCAATTTTCCCCACCCCGAGCTCCTCACCTTCTGCTGCCTCTGGAGTGCCCACTGCGCACAAATTTCACGAGTGGGCAATTGTTGCTATTGCACGAGTTATCATGATGAAGAACTGAGTCTTATCCAATTCCCACTTTATCTAAAGCAGTACCGCACGACGTCAATGCTACGTAGTACGTGCGTATTTGACTACTGCTGCGGGAGCAGACGATGCTCAGGATCTCCACGCGAAGCTTAGTTTAAAAATACTTGATCTCGGCACGAAAGCAGACGACATTAAACAAATTTTAAAAGTAAAATTCAACTGTATAATATAAAATCTTCTTGTAATTACCTCGTAATCTAATAACCTTGCGTGTTATTATTCGATATATCGATCGCTATAACAATCGATATGGCTTTATTCCAGAAGCGCGAATGTGTACGGCTGTTGCCGTAATTTAAGGTCAATATAATTTTGTCCAATTTTTATGATGTTTAAAAACAACCTGTTGACATACTCAGGGTTGTTTTTATATTCTCCGAGTATGCCTTGACAAAAAAGAAATGACTTAGCTATACTTGTCCTCTTTCTATAAATACATTTAGGATAAATCACGGGAGAAAGACGCCATTTTCATGTAATTGTCTTCGGGAAATCTATGAAACATTGTGATTTTTTATTCACATGGTATTGTTTTTCAATGTAGCGCCCATTTTCTTTATTTTAAAGGCGAAAAGAGTTCAGGAAGGCGATCCTACGAGAACTACCGATAGTAATTGTAATTATGACGACTTTTCCACAGATTGCAATTACCCCGACTGCTATTTTTTACTTTCCTCGTTAGCACGTTTTCCTGGTTAGTACGTTCATTTTTTGTGGTCCCTTAAGAAACGTACTAAACAGGTTCCACTGTAATCTGGAATGAGTCCGGTTCCAAGCATTCTGAATTATCGATCCTCTACTGCAGTATTTAGCTGTAAGATTCGGAAAAGGAGTGTTGTGGTGGAGTGGAAGGCATGGCTTAGGACAACTGGTTAGCAGCTTCAAGTCATGGCAGGGACCCAATGGGGGGAGGGGAGGGAAGAGGCAATCTTTCTACACATGTATGGAAATGATATCTATAATATAAGTGCCTGATGATGATAACTTGTGTCTCAACAATAAATAAGTATTTTTCTACATGAAACGTTGTGTAGTATCATGAAAATATTATAACATTTTTTAGTAGATTATAATCGCAGTTCAGGTTGTTAAAGTCCATTTAGGATCTGTAATTATTTTCTCAAATGACTCTAAGCGTTGAATCACACTTGTTAAATGATCAATAATTTTTGTTAGGAAAAGCAAAGCTTCTTGGCTCTTTGTGGATGCAGTCTGTTGTGTTTTGTATTACACATGTTTATCTGCATATGGACTCGCAGTGGTCCTCAGGCAAGGTAATAATTCATGGCCAATGATATTGATGACTTGATTGATTGGAACTTTTTCTGTGGTAATTATTTTTTGGCACCTAAGAATATCATTTGCATTATTGTGTAATATGAGACTCTATAAGGTGCTAAATTGAATTCCCCATGTCGCCTCCTTATAAAGCAATTTTATTTGTGAGTGAATCATGAGGGATACACACATCATCCTCTTTACACTAAGAGCCCTATTAAACAAGTGCTCATGATGACTGATTGTAGAGGAGATGATTAGGTTTCATTTGTTTGCCACAATGCCGCCATGCCTTAGTGAAATGCATCTGAAATGAGCTTACAGCCATTCTTAGGTAAAAGTTAAATGCAATTTTATCTAGAGTGTTATACATTCTGGATGACATCTGCGATGAAATGGACTCTTTACAGCTGGCAGATGATTTCTCTATCTTATAGTGCTACCCATGCTTTAGGGCATACTTGTCATAACAGACCTCTACTTTATCATTTTTGACTTTATCACTTGCATCAGTTTTAGCATTAGGTAATTAATGTTTTTTACTTTGTCATAAATGAATTCTGTTGCAAAGGTCATGTTTGTTTACCTTCTCTCTACATAAATGCTTTTTTATATCCTATCAACGTGGTTTTAGGTGCCAGCATCCCAACAAATTGGCAACTATTGTGGAAGCTGATAGACACCAGAAGTTGATGCTGCGTTTTACTTTGAAAGACATCCATTCAAATAAAATATCTCTGGCCCATCAAGCATTTGTGCGACTTACTAATCTGAAAACATCTCAGGAAATTGTATTTGTTGCTGAGCCAGATCAAAGCAAGGTGTATCGCTTTGATATGGTGAGTGTCAATGTGTCATTTTATGGTTTTTTGTGACCTCTACAAGTTAATGTGGTAATTATTTTTTGGCACCTAAGAATATCATTTGCATTATTGTGTAACATGAGATTCTATGAGGTGCTAAATTAATTTCTCCATGTCGCCTCCTTATAAAACAATTTTATTTGTGAGTGAATCATGTGGGATACACATCATCCTATTTACAGAATAAGTCCTGTTTAATGAGTGCTCATAATCCCTAGAAAGTCACTTGCTCTATTGAGCCCCTGTTACACCCAATAGTGAAGGTTCAAGCCCCTCAAATTCCTGTATTTACCTTTCCGTACTGATTGTCTTTTGTGTGGGTGCTGTTTCATTGAGGAATAAGGCTGTTTTTGCCTTAAATTGCTTATTTGTGTAAAGTTTTGTCCATGTCCTGGTATTGTATGGGATTGGAAAATAGCTTCAGATCGTAGTGTGACAGCAGAAACGATTTCCTAGACACTGCACCTAACAGTTATATTGCACGAAATTAGGTACGAGCAAAGCACGAGAGGTGGTTTTAGCTGGATGTGGTTCTGTGATCATGTGGAAAAGTTGCACCATCTGTGATGTAACCAATGTTGGAGTGTGTCTAAGCAGATGATGAGAAACCACATGTATCTGCTTGTTGTTGTAAATGGCTCGCCCAAATCATTCACACTTCCTTCTGTACCTGCTTTCATGTTGCAGAACACCTCCATCTCATATGGCTTGTGATACCCCGGTGCACAATGGGTGGTCAAAATATTCTCAACATGGGTGTGTAAATCTCGGATTTGCTGTTGTGAGGCAACATTATTAAGCAGCGGCATCACCTTCAGAGCTCTCGCAGAGCTATTCCAGGAGCTGTTGAATTCTTTGAATTCCTGGAATAGCTCTTGCAGAGAGCTTTTCCGCCAGGGTGCAGTAAATCCCAACTTACAATCTGCATCTTTTGCACCATTACTTTTCATTTAGAATGCCACATCCCTTTTCTAATTTTGCCACTTGGTGCCCGCTGCCTTGTCTTGGATTTCAAAAACTGCCAATGGCTGCAGATCATTCATCATAGCGTAATATTGCATTTCACTTAATTAATATTGCTTGAATGTTACAGTACACTTCATTTTCATCAGAAATGTCGATTCCTTTTGTAATGGTTGAGGTGATGCCATAGATGATACACCTTTTTGTGCCACCTCCAAGTTCTTTATTCACCCATCATGTGCGTAACACCCGGATACCTCCCGCACCCTTGACAGGGCTGCCAAATTATACTATACATATCCTGCTATTCCTGTATGCTCAAGCATTTCATACTGTCTTTATTTTTTCCAAACATCATTGTTTTTGGTCCCCTAAGCACCAAATCTACAGGCCGCTTTGTAAGACTTTACTAGAGGGATGACTACCTGTATGAGGTGTTAGTAGTGACATCTGATACTGCAAGCATTTTTTTAGATGTTCCTCTTTGGTTGTCATGTCAACACTCTCCACAGATCGACTCTTACTCTTCCTAAATTTCAGTGCATGTGCAAGGGCTTGTTCCACGGTAACTTAAAAATTTTGTAAAGAATGTTACAAGGTCTAAGATACTGCTGATAAATGCATGCAACCCTCTATCCACAATTATCAACTCCCTTCTACAAACTCTCTAATTTACTAATTTAAGACTTTTACTCATACATTAGATGTTATATTGTATCTTCTTTTATCGTCCTCTTACCACCATTCTTTAGTCACAGAAAAATGTTTGAATAAATCATCAATGTGCAGGGCTTCGCCTTGTTTGCTAAATGATTTTCCATTATATTGTTGAGCCCGTAAATATTGTGTTCTAATTGTCAATTATTTTCTTGTCTTATGTTTCAATTTCTATTTGAGGATGTGTACAGAGTACTTGGCATGAATACTTTGACAGCATATTAATGGAGCAAAGTTCACTAGCCCCAATGTGCCCTTATGAACAGGAATGTACCTCATGTTTTGTTTTGAAATAGGGGTGTGAAATTATTTACATAAGTAGAAAAAAGTAAATATTTTCTTGGGACTAATTTTTGATTTGGTCTTATTGCAGGACGTCAGTGGCAGAGCTGGAGATTTCAACCACCTCTCCGGCAAATATTCTTTAGACCTTGTTGTTGGAGATGCTACGATCTCCAATGCAATTTCCTGGCCAGTTGCTGATGTTTTGCTTAAATTTTCTGACTCTCAAGCTGCAGAGCAACCCAAAGAAGCATCTCCTAGTCCATACCTTCCGAAACCGGAAATTCAGGTAAATGGATTAGGACGAAGAAATATCTATTATTTAAGGTGTCAAAAGTTAAACACTTCATATGTACAGTCCAGCCGGCGAGAGTTGTCCGATGGCACTTTAACACACTCAATGCTGAAAAAATTTATCATAACACACCGCCACGCGGAAAAAATATTTTGCAATAATATCAGATATTATGTCTTCCTTAATCGTATACAATCATACATAGTTCAAAATTATTAAAATTTGCACTATTAATAAAGAAAATATTAAATATTATAATAAAATTATAATAAATATATTATAATAAAAAGAAGGCAAAAAATCTGCTGCAAGAAAACGACTTGTATTCAGTCACAGGAGAAGACACACTGAGACGCTGGGCACAACTGCAGGGTCTAGTAGGAAACGCTGAGGCAGATGGCGGGCCGAGAAACCTAACGGGACCGATGCCTTGTATTCAAGGCATCCACGTCCTAGGCTAGCGCGGGATGCCTTGAATTCAAGGCATCCGCATTGAGTGTGTTAAAAGGAGAAAGGGGCGGAGAACCCTGCGCCAACATGGTTTGCAACCAATCGCTATCCCCCAAATGCACCTCACACCCTCGCCTAGTCTTGCAACGTTGTCACCTGAATATGAAGCACTGAAACAAGCCTGAACCACCAAAAAAAGCCCTTTCTTCGAATCACCTAAACAAATAATTCTTCCTTTGGATCCTTCACGGTCCTCGGCCCTTCTGGCTGCTTTCTTCACGGGACCCTTTTGTTTACATGTGATGTGGGCGTTTCCCTTTCTTACCTTGCAACCTTGCTCCCTACCCCTTCTAGCTGTCAGCAGACAACTCTCGGCGGCCGTACTTTATGTGCAACAGATAATAAAATACAATGGATAGGTTTTATGATAAACTTGTTTATTTCAGCAATTCGTGACGATATTTAGTGCTGTGTTCATATGCCCCTCAGGCAGCTCATGGTTCTCAGTAGCAGATTCACAATATTTATTTGAGGTTTAAAATTTGAAATCATGATTTCTTTCTCTTTAAGTGCAAATTTTTCAGCCACTGATAGAATTATTTATTTATAAAACTTGTGTGATACATGTATCCAATGCTCGTTGGGATTAGGGCTTCTCTTATGGCCTAGTCACCTCCAAATCATTGGTAAACTAATGATTCATTAATCCAACTTCTATGCAGATATGTTGTATATTATCTATCTGCCCTTGGATATGAAGACAAGAAATAACTTGCTGTGTATCTTTCTCCCAACATGTGGTCCTCAGCAGTGTCATATATCCTATTAAGTTTAAAATAATGCATCAGAACTTTTATGACTGCATTTCAAATCTTAAATGTAGATTTTTTTAATTCTTGAGTCCATGAATTTACTTGTTAGAAGAAATTCTATCATAGTAATGGTGTAATAATTTCTTCATTTGTGAGTAAGCATGTCTAGCATGCACTTTGGTCATATTTTCCATTTATTTTTTTGTCCTGTCATAATGTTGAATGATTTTATCTTGCATTAATGATGTCATTTTAGGAGTAAATGTTTTTACAATTAAGGAGCGTAGAAATCAACATAAGATGGGACAGTGTTTAAATAGATTATACTGTATGTGAAATGTTGAAAAGGAATGATATTGTTGATTATATTTGGCTCATGTTACTCCATTTATAGTAAATTGTTTGGAAAAAAATTTCTATGTATGAATTTCTCTATCCCCAGCATTTATTCCGGGAACCAGAAAAGCGACCTCCAGTGATGGTGTCAAATCTCTTCACTGGATTAGTTTGCTTGCCTCTCCTCATACTCTTTGGCTTGGTATGTATTCCTCATTGAGCTGTGAAATTTATTTCTTTTGCATGATTTTTTTCCGTTAGTTAAGTATCTTTGGCAGTTGCATTCTTTATTTGCTATTCTT